>NW_012114999.1:230878-231393 GCF_000951035.1 Colobus angolensis palliatus | reverse complement strand
TCTACACATGGCTAGCCAGTTTTCCCAGCACCATTTATTAAATAGGGAATCCTGTCCCCATTTCTTGTTTTTGTCAGGTTTGTCAAAGATCACATGGTTGTGGATGAGTGGTGTTATTTCTGAGGCCTCTATTCTGTTCCATTGGTCTATATCTCTGTTTGGTACCATTACCATTCTGTTTTGGTTACTGTAGTCTTGTAGTATGGTTTGAAGTCAGGTCACGTGCTGCCTCCAGCTCTGTTCTTTTTACTTAGGATTGTCTTGGCAATGCAGGCTCTTGTTTGGTTCCTTATGAACTTTAAAGTAGTTTTTTCCAATTCTGTGAAGAAAGTCATTTGTAGCTTGATGGGGATGGCACTGAATCTATAAATTGCCTTGGACAGTATGGCCATTTTCACGATATTGATTCTTCCTATCCATGAGCATGGAATGTTCTTCCCTTTGTTTGTGTCCTCCTTTATTTCCTTGAGCAGTGGTTTATAGTTCTCCTTGAAGAGGTACTTCACATCCCTTTA
>NW_012114999.1:219181-224828 GCF_000951035.1 Colobus angolensis palliatus | reverse complement strand
TGAGATGGGTCTCCTGAATACAGCACACTGATGGGTCTTGACTCTTTATCCAATTTACCAGTCTGTGCCTTTTAATTGGGGCATTTAGCCCATTTACATTTAAGGTTAATATTCTTATGTGTGAATCCTATCCTGTCATTACGATGTTAACTGGTTATTTTGCTCATTAGTTGATGCAGTTTCTTTCTAGCATCAATGGTCTTTACATTTTGGCATGTTTTTGCAGTGGCTATACCAGTTGTTCCTTTCCATGTTTAGTGCTTCCTTCAGGAGCTCTTCTAAGGCAGGCCTGATGGTGACAAAAACCTCTCAGCATTTGCTTGTCTGTAAAGGATTTTATTTCTCCTTCACTTATTAAGCTTTGTTTGGCTGGATATGAACTTCTGGGTTGAAAATTATTTTCTTCAAGAATGCTGAATATTGGCCCCCACTCTCTTCTAGCTTGTAGAGTTTCTGCCAAGAGATCTGCTATTAGTCTGATGGGCTTCCCTTTGTGGGTAACCCGACCTTTCTCTCTGGATACCCTTAACAATTTTTCCTTCATTTCAATCTTGGTGAATCTGACAATTTGTGTCTTGGGGTTGCACTTCTCGAGTAGTATCTCTGTGGTGTTCTTTGTATTTCCTGAATTTAAATGTTGGCCTGCCTTGCTAGGTTGGGGAAGTCCTCCTGGATAATATCCTGAAGAGTGTTTTCCAACTTGGCTCCATTCTCCCTGTCACTTTCACGTACACCAATTAAACATAGATTTGGTCTTTTCACATAGTCCCTTACTTCTTGGAGGGTTTGTTCATTTCTTTTTACTCTTTTTTCTCAAAACTTCTCTTGCTGCTTTATTTCATTAATTTGATCTTCAATCACTGATATTGTTTCTTCCACTTGATTGAATCAGCTACTGAAGCTTGTGCATACATCATGTAGTTCTCGTGCCATGGTTTTCAGCTCCATCAGGTCATTTCAGGCCTTCTCTACATTGTTTATTCCAGTTAGTCATTCATCTGATCTTTTTTCAAGGTTTTTATCTTCCTTGTGATGGGTTCGAACATCCTCCTTTAGCTCAGAGAAGTTTGTTATTACCGACCTTCTGAAGCCTACTTCTGTCAGCTCATCAAAGTCAGTCTCCATCCAGCTTTGTTCCATTGCTGACGAGGAGCTGTGATCCTTTGGAGGAGAAGAGGCGCTCTGGTTTTTAGAATTTTCAGCTTTTCTGCTCTGGTTTCTCCCTATCTTTGTGGTTTTATCTACTTTTGGTCTTTGATGTTGGTGACCTACAGATGGGGTTTTGGTGTGGATGTCCTTTTTGTTAATGTTGATGTTATTCCTTTCTGTTTGTTAGTTTTCCTTCTAACAGTCAAGTCCCTCAACTGCAGGTCTGTTGGAGTTTGCTGGAGGTCCACTCCAGACGCTGTTTGCCTGGGTAGTACCAGCGGAGGCTGTAGGACAGCAAAAATTGCAGAACAGCAAATATCGCTGCCTGATCCTTTGTTTGCAAGCTTCATCCCAGAGGGGCACCTGCCTGTATGAGATGTCAGTCGCTACTGGGGAGCTGTCTCCCAGTTAGGCTACACAGGGTTCAGGGATCCACCTGAGGAGGCAATCTGTCCATTCTCAGAGCTCAAACGCCATGCTGGGAGAACCATTGCTCTCTTCAGAGCTGTCAGACAGGGATGTTTAAGTCTGCAGAAGTTTCTGCTGCCTTTTGTTCAGCTATGCCCTGCTCCCAGAGGTGGAGTCAACAGAGGCAGCAGGCCTTGCTGAGCTGCAGTGGGCTCCATGCAGTTCAAGATTCCCTGGCTGTTTTGTTTACCTACTCAAGCCTCAGCAATGGCAGATGCCCTTCCCCCTGCCAGGCTGCTGCCCCGCAGGTGGATCTCAGACTGCTGTGCTAGCACTGAGCCAGGCTCCGTGGGCATGGGACCCACTGAGACAGGCGTGGGATATAATCTCCTTGTGTGCCGTTTGCTAAGACCATTGGAAAAATGCAGTATTTAGGTGGGAGTGCCCCATTTTTCCAGGTGCAGTCTATCACGGCTTCTCTTGGCTAGGAAAGGGAAATTCCCCAACCCCTTGTGCTTCCTGGGTAAGGCATTGCCCTGCTCTGCTTCAGCTTACCTTCTGTGGGCTGCACCCCACTGTCCAACCAGTCCCAATGAGATTGAACATTTCAGTTGGAAATGCAGAAATCACCCATCTTCTGTGTTGATCACGCTAGGAGATGCAGACCAGAGCTGTTCCTATTCGGCCATCTTGGAACAGATCCCGTTTTTTTTTTTCATGAAGACTCTTCATTTTTCTCTCCTAATGAAACTTTTGTCTTTTGTTTTTGAGACAGAGTCTCACTCTATTCTTCAGACTGGAGTTCAGTGGTGATCTCGGCTCACTGCAACCTCTGCCTCCTGGGTTCAAGCAATTCTCCTGCCTCAGCTTCCCAAGTAGCTGGGATCACAGACACATTCCCCCATCCCCAGCTACTTTTTGTATTTTTAGTAGAGACAGGGTTTCACCTTGTTGCCCAGGCTGGTCTCGAACTCCTTACCTCAGGTGATCCACTTGCTTCGGCCTCCCAAAGTGCTGGGACTACAAGCGTAAGCCACCACACCCAGCCATAATGAAACTTTTGAAAGTCAATGAATATCTTTCTAATGATGAAGCTGTAAGTATATAGTTTAAAAAGATGTGTGATAATGGGAATTAGACAGCTTATTCCTAATCACATAGCAAGATAGTCTGAAAAACTTAAAAGGCATTAGTAATAAATAGCATACACCATGTGGGAAAAACATAAAATGGAGAGATATTAATTAAGATATATTAATGGAAGTGAGAATAATCCATTTTTTTAAAAAATCAAGGAAAGCCAATTAAAGCTTATTTGTTACCATTAAAATATTTCAGTTCCATACACTTACTTGAAATAGTTCTCTTCACTTCTAGGACAATTAATGCCAGAATCACCAATTGCTCTCATTCATTTTTTGAGAGGATCAGGCCATCTAGTGGTAAAGAGACCTATCTATCACAATGGGCAGTATAAATACCTTGTGGATTACATACGATGCTATATGAGGGTGGGAGTTACAGCAAAGAACTGTCACATAGAAATATCAGGTTAGCCTCAGACAGTATTTTGTAAAAGTGTATTGTTTTTCTTAATGTACAGAAAAGAGAAATTCACCACAAATACTGAAAAACAACAAAAAGGGAATAACTAGCTCAGTAATAAAAAAGTTAAAATAATTACTTTATAATCAAAACTGTGATTCTTATGGTTGAATTTCTTTGATCAAACTACATATTGGAGCATCAATGCTGCTTCCTAATGTCTAAGATTTAGTCTTGACAGATGTTTAAATTTGAATTATTTACTTATATCAACTGAAAAGTGTAATTCCAAATAATTAAGGTTTATTAGTTGGCTAATTTAGTAAATAGCCTCTTATGTACTGGAGACTCTGTATTGGATGATAGAAAGGTAACCAGTTAATCTGGCAGTTTGAACTCACTGGAGAAAAAACATGAATTAGTTTTCTTTTTCTCCAGTCACTACTCTCTCAATAGAATCCTAGGCAGATATATAACTTGCTAGTTGCCTTCAGTTATTAAACAATGTCTAGCCATTTATAATCTCTAGTCTCATCTTCTCTCCTTCCCCAGCCCGTGCTTGATTGTAACTCAGGGGACAAGGACAGGGAAAGAAGAGCTGTTTATTCACTGTTCTCACCCTCTTCCTCCTTTCCAAGCTCTCCTGAGTTTGAGGGCATGGAGGAGAGATTAAAAGGAAAGGGTACCAGTCTTTTTAACTAGTTGAGCTCACTACTAAAATTGCTATGCATTACTGCTTCTCTGGCAAATGTTGACTAGACATTTGTACCCTCTCTGTGGCAGGTTTCCTACTGCTGGTTCTGGTGGGAGCACTTGCGAGGTTCTTCAGGGGAACCATTTTCTTGACACCTTCAAGGGGTGGTGTACCCCATTGGTGTACCCCCACTGTCTCTAGCTGCTGGAATCACTTCAACCAGCAGAATGCCTACTAGCTGGGGCATGAGAAACACAGCTAAAGGTCTCCTACTCTCCTGGTATTTGACTCATGAAAGCATGCATTCTTGCTATGCTTGTTTCCAGTGATCACTTCTCTCTACCCATCTCCAATTTTTTTTTCCTTGAAATGTAGTTGTGGGACAGGTCAATAAGACTACTGCATAGGAAGTTGTACACCTGGGGGATGAGATTCTAGTCTCCCTGTATTGTGAACACCCAAATCTCTATAAGTTATTTTCTTGGTGCTCTGTTTATGGCTTGGGAGTGGGGTATGTCCAAAGAGAGTTTCTAGGCCATGGCACAGGAAGGGGGAGCCTAAATGGAGTCTTGAAGAATCCCTGGGTTGAGGCCTTTGAGTTCAGGGAGACCAAAGCAGATAAAGTTTAATGGAAAGAATTTCAGACAGAAGAGAGATGCACAGAAAGAGAACTCCAGATACCTGCAGAGGATCCCCTCGAATATTCAGCTGTGTACTGACAAGCACAACCATGTAAGGAAAGACTCTTACCATTAGACAGGAAACATGTACTTTCGTCAAGGAAAGACCCAAATTAATCAGAAGTAACAGGGCCAGAAATAAAGCTTATTCCTCACCAGCCATACAGAAAAACTTCAAGGTTTATACAGCACTGGCAGAGTATATAAAAGCTTCTGCCTCAATAGTTGGGAATAATTAGGCTTAGATTGAGCACTGCTCTGCTTCCACCTAACAATCTTAACAGCAAGATACAAAAGGACCAAACAGCTTCCAAATAACTGTCTTCTGGAATGAAGTCCAACAATGTTTATAGAATTACAAAAATATCTAGCACCCAACATGTTAAAGTTCATGATGTCTGCAACGCAGTAAAAATAACCAACAACCAGCTATACAGGAAACAGGAAAATACGACCCATAATGAGGATAAAATTAATCAGTTGAAAGTGAATCATAACTGATACAGAATTAGAATGAGCAAAGACATTAAAATGATTGTGATAGTTGTATTCCATATCATAAAAAAGCAAAATAGAGACCCAAATCTAATTTTAGAGATGAAACAATAATATGTGAGAGAAAAATATACTGGAGAGAATTAACAGCATATGAGATGTTACAGAAGAAAAACTTAGTGAACTTGAAGATAATAATAGAAACAATCTAAAATGAGACTACAGAAAGGGAATTAAAAAAACAACCACAGGGGAACAGTCAAGCAGTCTAAGAGACATCTAACTGGAGTCCCTGAAAGAGAGGAGAGAAAGGGAGAAATAGAAAAAAAGTTTGAAGACATAATAGCCAAAAATATTCCAAATTTGATGAAAAGTACAAACCCATAGAACAAAGAAGCTTATATGAACCTGAAGAAAATTGCACACAGGAACATCACATTCAAACTGCTCAACCCTAGTGATCAAGAAAAAAAACAATACAAGCAGCCAAAGGTGAAAAAATCACCTTATGCACAAAGGAACAAAAATTAGAATGACAGCAGTTTTGTCACTGAAATCAATGCAAGTGAGAAGATGGTGAAACAACATCTTCAACGTATTGAAAGAAAAAAATCCTTTGTCAACCTGAAATCTATGTCCAGTGAAAATACCTTTCAAAAACGAAAGGAAAAAAAAA
>NW_012114999.1:216923-218531 GCF_000951035.1 Colobus angolensis palliatus | reverse complement strand
TGGGTGTGCTGGATCCCCCAGCAGTGCCGGCCCACCGGTGCTGCGCTGGAGTTCTCGCTGGGCCTCAGCTGCCTCCCTGTGGGGCAGGGCTCAGAACCTGCAGCCCACCATGCCCGAATCACCCCGAAGGTGGGATCCCGCGCAGCCAGACCGCGCTTGGTCCCATCAACCGCCCAGGGACTGAGGAGTATGGGTGCAGTCAGCGGACAGGCAGGCAGCTCCCCTCTCAGCCCCTGTGCAGAATCCACTAGGTGAAGCCAGCGGGGCTCCTGAGTCTAGTGGGGACTTGTAGAACTTTTATGTCTAGCTAGGGGATCCTAAACACACCAATCAACACTCTGTGTCTGGCTCAAGGTTTGTAAATACACCAATCAGTACTCTGTATCTAGCTAACCTAGTGGGGACTTGGAGAAGTTTTCTGTCTAGCACTCTGTGTCTAGCAGAAGGATTGTAAATGCACCAATCAGCGCTCTGTCAAAACGGACCAATCAGCTCTCTGTAAAAATGGACCAATCAGCAGAATGTGGGTGGGGTCAGATAAGGGAATAAAAGCAGGCTGCTGGAGCTAGCCAGCTGCGACCCTCTGCCTCTCCTTCCACACTGGTGGAAGCATTGTTCTTTTGTTCTTTGCAATAAATTTGGCTGCTGCTCACTCTTTGGGTGCACACCGCCTGTATGAGCTGTAACTCTCACCGCAAAGGTCTGTAGCTTCACTTCTGAAGCCTGTGAGACCACGAACCCACCCACCTGTAAGAACCAACAACTCCAGATGCGCCGCCTTTAAGAGCTGTAACACTCAGCGGGGAATGTCGGCAGATTCACTCCTGTCAGTGAGACCAGGAACCCACCAGAAGGAAGCTCCAGACACATCTGAACTACTGAAGGAACAAACTCTGGACACACTGTCTTTAAGAACTGTAACACTCACTGCGAGGGTTCGCGGTTTCATTCTTGAAGTCAGGGAGACCAAGAACCCACCAATTCCGGACACAGGAGGAGTGGCAGCGGCCAGACAGCCCAGTTTGGCGAAGGCTCTCGGCGCGCTGCAGCCTGCAGGCACCCGGCAGGCGCCCTCCCTGCTGCCAGGAAGCCCAAGAGGGAGGTCAGCTCCACTGAAGGGGCCACCAAGGAAGAGCCCAAGAGGAGACCGGTGCGATTGTCAGCTACACTTCCTGCAAAAGTGGAAGCAAAGCTGTAAAAGGCAACGAAGGATAAATCTTAAGAAAAAAAAGTGCAAACAAAAGGAAAAAGGGGAGCGCAGGGAAAACAGGCCAAAGTGGCTAATCGAGAAACTAAAGACAAATGGGGAAATGAAAACTGAGGCGAGTTCAGCCTCTAATGATGCAGGAGAGAAAGAAGTCAAGTCTGATTAATACCATATACCATGTCTTATCAGTGGTCCCTGTCTCCCTTCTTGTACTATCCGGAGGAATACTTTCATCAACTATTTTGTCAATGCAAGTTTGTTAGTAGCTCTAGAAATATTTTTAAGAAGGAGGGAATCCCACCGCATCCCATTTTTTAAGTGTAATGCTTTTTGTAAAGAGGTGAAATCTCTTTGCTAGTTGTTTATTTTCTAGTACAGCCAGAAAGTAGTGTGGGATATTG
>NW_012114999.1:209501-210363 GCF_000951035.1 Colobus angolensis palliatus | reverse complement strand
TTTCTCCTACGTTGCAGGTAAGAAAAGTGAGGTACAGAGAAGTTCAGTGACTCATCCCTGGGCACTCTGCTCCAACATGGGCTCCAACTCAGGTCCAGGTAATGCCAAAGTCCATGCTCCTAACCACAACCTATGCTTCTTCCCACAGCCATTCTCCTAATAATAAATGCATGGGGATTTTCAAAGTCCAATTTTAGAATATAGTAAGAAAAAAAATCAGATGCTCATTAAGCATAATTATCCCAAGCATATGAGAGTTTCAAGGATAACTTCGTAATAATAATAATTTTGTTCATAGATGAAGGAAGAAACTCCTGATTGACTTGAAAGAAACTAACATGAATTTGTTAAGCACCGACTATATACAAATCTTGGAAAACACTATTTCACATCATAATTTTTCCATAGTATAACTTGGTCTTCTTAACTTTAATTTCGTTTTTTTTTTTTGCTCATTCAAAAATAACTTTTATTAGCACTTTACTTGTATTAATTCTGCCACCACCTCTATACATTACATAATATTGCTATTTCTCATTTCTTTCTTTTTTTTTTATTATACTTTAAGTTCTAGGGCACATGTGCACAATGTGCAGGTTTGTTACATATGTATACTTGTGCCATGTTGGTGTGCCACACCCATCAACTCATCAGCACCCATCAACTCGTCATTTACATCAGGTATAACTCCCAATGCCATCCCACCCCCCTCCTCCCTCCCCATAAGAGGCTCCAGTGTGTGATGTTCCCCTTCCAGAGCCCAAGGCATCTCATTGTTCAATTCCCACCTATGAGTGAGAACATGCGGTGTTTGGTTTTCTGTTCTTGCGATAGTTTGCTGAGAATGATGGTTTCCAGCTGC
>NW_012114999.1:208236-208636 GCF_000951035.1 Colobus angolensis palliatus | reverse complement strand
ATTGTTAGTTTCTTATACATGAAGTGGCAAAATATCACTTGAAGATGGATATCACTTATTATAAACCCTAGAGCAACCTTCAAAACAAAAAAGATACAGCTAACACGTTAACAAAGGAAACACATTATAATAATACCAAATGCTCAATTAATATGAAAGAAAACAGAAAAGGAGGAAAAAGGGAACAACAAATAGGTGAAAAAAATAGAAAACAAATAGCAAGATAATAGATTTAAACCTAATTATATCAATAATTACATTGTTGTAGTTTCTTACTTTTGTATGAAAAATCTTAAATCTTAATAATGGAGTTTATGTAGTCATGTGCCACATAACAAGGTTTCAGTGATGGACCACATGTATGACTGTGGTCCCATAAGATTGTAGCATGTATTTTTAC
>NW_012114999.1:206906-207826 GCF_000951035.1 Colobus angolensis palliatus | reverse complement strand
ACCATTCAGGACATAGGCATGGGCAAGGACTTCATGTCTAAAACACCAAAAGCAATGGCAACAAAAGCCATAATTGACAAATGGGATCTAATTAAGCTAAAGAGCTTCTGCACAGCAAAAGAAACTACCATTAGAGTGAACAGGCAACCTACAGAATGGGAGAAAATTTTTGCAATCTACTCCTCTGACAAAGGGCTACTATCCAGAACCTACAAAGAACTCAAACAAATTTCCGAGAAAAAAACAAACAACCCCATCAAAAAGTGGGCAAAGGATATGAATAGACATTTCTCAAAAGAAGACATGCATACAGCCAACAGGCACATGAAAAAATGCTCATCATCACTGGCCATCAGAGAAATGCAAATAAAAACCACAATGAGACACCATCTCACACCAGTTAGAATGGCAATCATTTAAAAGTCAGGAAACAACTTTAATTTCTAAGAAACCAAAATCTATAACCTTTTCAGTCGCGAAGATCACACATTTCAGAAGATCTTCTATTGTACTGCTTAGGTCAAAAAGTAAACTATAATAAGATCTCTTGTTTTCCACTCAATTCCAGTAAGAGAAAAATTCTTAAGATTTACAAAAATAATTATTTAAAACCCCACTATAGAACAAAAAAGCACATTGAAAGACAACCTTACTTTTCCCGTAAATCCAACAGCTTGTCAGAAGTGTAGGGAAAACTCAGTAGGCAAATGTGAAATGTTTTTGCCCTACCCAGTAGACCATGTAGTGAAACCATAAGACATAAAGCAACCCATCAAAGCAAGAATTGTCTAGGGAGAAGAACATGACCAGTATATCACTTAAGGTATTGGGCTTAAAATACTAAAGGTGAGGCAAGACTTTAGAAAGTACTCTGTGGCTGTTGTTAGAATTTGCTCGGGGACTGTGGTTTAGCACTCCAA
>NW_012114999.1:205145-206316 GCF_000951035.1 Colobus angolensis palliatus | reverse complement strand
AAATACAAAAAAAAAATTAGCTGGGCATGGCGGCGGGTGCCTGTAATCACAGCTACTCGGGAAGCTGAGGCAGGAGAATTGCTTGAACTCGGGAGGCGGAGGTTGCCGTGAGCTGGGTTCATGCTACTGCACTCCAGCCTGGGCGACAAGAGTGAAACTCTGTCTCAAATAAATTAAATTAAATTAAATTAAAAAATAAAAAAATAAATAATTATCATCCACCAGAAATTAATAAGCACATTTTTAGAAAGGCATTGTATTCTTAGCTTTATTACTAGCAACAAGTCTTGTATCTTAACGCACACTGTGGCTTTGGGTCCGGCCAGAAGTAACAGAGTGTTCATACTCAGTGCTCAGTTTCATCTTCAAAATGGTCCTCAGAGAAAAAAGCCAACGACATCAGTGCTAGCTCAGAGTGGTGGAAATTGAATACTATTTTTTTTCCTTTATTTGACAGAGTTTTGCTCTTGTTGCCCAGGCTGGAGTGCAACGGCGTGATCTTGGCTCACTGCAACCTCTGCTTCCCAGGTTTGAGCAATTCTCCTCCCTAAGCCTCCCAAGTAGCTGGGATTACAGGCATGCGCCACCACGCCTGGGTAATTTTGTATTTTTAATAGAGATGGGGTTTCTCCATGTTGGGTCAGGCTGGTCTTGAACTCTCAACCTCAGGTGATCTGCCTGCCTTGAACTCCCAAAGTGCTGAGATTACAGGTGTGAGCCACCACACCTGGCCTCAAATTTTATTCTTAAAAATAAAGCAGGGTTAGAGGTCAGAATTCTTCAATAGTAAAAGATTCTTTGAAAGAGAGCCTTCAATTGAATATGACCCATCTAACTATCTTATTATGTCTGATGATGTAAGGGGGAAAAAGTGTTATCCCAAGATAAACTTTTGAAAGCTGTCATAATATTACTGTAAACATGTTCATATATACATACATCAGTACCCAAAATGTAAGTAGGGTATGTTCAATAGAATTCCTGTCTTCTAGGAATTTAAATGTTAAAGCTGCTATTATTGATGTAAGCTAACAAGTAAACATAAAAAATAGCAAAACATTTATAGTTTACCTAAGTTCAGTGACCAACTTTGAGTTTTTGTGATGTGGAAATATGCTATAATTTTCTGACTCCCACTGTGGAGTTAAGTCTTCTACAGCACCCCCTTGCA
>NW_012114999.1:190591-200760 GCF_000951035.1 Colobus angolensis palliatus | reverse complement strand
GGATTGTACTATGAATATGACACATGCCTTCAAAAAATAGATACGTAAACAAATGGTAGCAGTACAACAACATGAGTGCTACAGGCTAGCATAGAATTATGCACACGCTGCTGTGGAAACACAGAGGAAGGAAAGCCTCTCTAATTCTGTGAGGTAGAGTGGAGGTTGGAATACCGAGGCATTATTAGGGAAGGCTTCTCAGAGCAGGTGAGGAATACTGAAGAGAACAGAAGATTGAAGAGAAATTATTTGTCAATCAGGTAACTGGGGGGCGGGGGAAGGCATTTAACCAGAGAGTTCAATAAGTCTAAAAGCTTTGGACTCTAGCTCTCATGGTAAGTATGACGGTAACAAATGTTTAGTATGGCTGGGGCAGAGAGACCTATACTGAGAGGTTGGTAATTGATTTCACTTTGTTTCTTATCCTCCACATCAACATTTGTCAAGTCCTCTTGTTTCTATCTCAGAAATATCTCTGGAATATGGCTACTATCCCTAACTCCATCTCCACTGTGCCTGCTCACTCCAAGCCACTATCATCTCTAACCGGAACCATTGCAATAGCTTCCTTTATAGGTGTTTCTGTTATCACTTTTACTCCCACTAAGAATAATCATTTAAAAAAATCAGAAGCCAGGCGCGGTGGCTCACATCTGTAATCCCAGCACTTTGAGAGGTCAAGGCAGGTGGATCACCTGAGGTGAGGAGTCTGAGACCAGCCTGGTCAACATGGTGAAACCCTGTCTACACTAAAAATACAAAAATTAGCCAGGTGTGGTGGTGTGCACCTGTAATTCCAAGTACTTGGGAGGCTGAGGCAGGAGAATGGGTTGAACCTGGGAGATGGAGGTTGCAGTGAGCCAAGATTGAGCCACTGCGCTCTAGCCTGAGCAACAAGAGCAAAACCCTGTCTCAAAAAAAAAAAAAAAAAAAAAATTAAGGTACAGTTAGTCCTAATTATGGCTCTGTGTAACACGGCTTCAGCTTGTCTGCTGCTCAAGTCCTTTATAGCATGTATCTTAACCATATTAATTAGTTAACTTTTCAATTTTTAGTTTTACTGACTGCTAGACTGTGAACTTCAAGGAAAGCCATGCTTGTTTATATTCCCAGTGTTTAGCGCAGAACAGAAACAAATAAGAAGAGAAGGAAGGGAAAGGGAAAGATAAAAAGAGATACAATGATTAAATGTAATGTGGTATTTTAAATGAGATTCAAGGAAAGAAAACAGATTAAAAACTAAGGAAATCTAGATGAAGTATGGACTTTAGTCAATAACAATGTGTCAATATTGGTTTTTTAGCTATGATAAATGTACCATACTAATGTAAAATGTTAATGATAAGGGAAAACTGCATTCAAAATATAAGGAATCCTCTATAATACCATTGCAACTTTTTTTGTAAATGTAGAACTATTCTAAAATTACCAGTTTATTTAAAAGAAGGAGGAAAGAAAGGAGAAGTAGGCAGTATACAGCTGAGGAAGTGGGCAGGGGTCAGTTAAGAAGTTTCTCATATGTCATGCTAATAAGTTTGACTTTTTCTGAAGTGAGGGAATGAAATGATTAGTTTTGCATTTTAGAAAATTTAACTTTAATGCAAGGATTGGCGTACTTTTCTCTTAAAGGACCAGGTAGTCAATATTTTAGAACTGTGTGCCGTATTAGTTCCTGAGCTTGATGTAATAAAATGACCATGACTTTAGTGGCTTAAAACAACCAAAATTTATTTTCCCACAGTTCTGGAGACCAAGAGTCCAAAATCAAGGTGTTGGTAAGGCTGCACTGCCTCCAGAAGCTCTAAGGGAAGATGAGGTTCCTTGTGTCTTCCACGTGTTCCTTGACTTTCTTGACTTGTGGCCACTTTGCTCCAATCTCTGCCTTCACCTTTACATTACCTTTGACTCCGTGTGTGTCTTCTGTGTGTTTCTTTTAAAGACAGTTATTGTTAAATTTAGGGCCTACTTGGGTAATCTAGGATGATCTCATCTCAATATTCTAATTTAATTATATCTGAAAAGACTTTTTTCCAAATAAGTTAACATTCTGAGGTCCCAGGAACTTGGAGGTGAACATATCTTTTTGGGGCCATCACTCAACCCACTTCACAGGCCGCGTAGTTACTGAGTTGAAACTACTCAGTACAGTAGCGCTAAAGCAGCCATAGACAATACGTACATGAAAGAGTGTGACTATGTTCCAAAAAATGTTTATGGCCTGGCTTTCATCTACAAGCTATAGTTTGTTGATTCCTAATGGCAGTATAGAGGAAAAATTGGAAGACAGCAAATGAAAGCAGTTAAACAAGTTAGGAGGGAATTATAATGGTAGCCATTAAGGACAAGGAAGATTAGAATAAGACAATGGCAATAGAGAAGAGGGAAAGGAATCGAGAGTTAGTGAATAGAATCAACAAGAGTGGGTGATAGATTGCAGGGGATGGATGATTAAAGTTCATTAGAGAGATGGGAATTATGAGTCACATAGTGGATCAACACTTCCAACTTTTCAAAAGAACAACTTGAGACTCTCTACTTCCATTGTTTGAGAAATATTATCAAGATAAGTTTGTGTAACTCACACAGATGAGTAATGAAAAATAGAAGGGCTCAAAAAATGTTAAGATATTTTATTGTATAGCCAGAGATACAGTGTAAAGGATATTTTGAGGTCAGAGAAGACAGTAATTAGCCAGTTGGTTTATTTCTTTTTTTTTTTGAGATGGAGTTTTGCTCTGTTGCCCAGGCTGGACTGCAGTGGTGAAATCTCAGCTCACTGCAAACTACACCTCCCGGACTCAGGTGATTCCCTGCCTCAGCCTCCCGAGTAGCTGGAATGACAGGCATGCACCACCACACCCAGCTAATCTTGTATTTTTAGTAGAGATAGGGTTTCACCATGTTGGCCAGGCTGGTCTCAAACTCCCGACCTCAGGTGATCCGCCGGCCTCAGCCTCCCAAAGTGCTGGGATTACAGGCATGAGCCACCACGCCTGCCTGGTTTATTTCTTAGAGGAACAAGACAGAGATAGCAAGAGGCCGAATAGGAACAGCTCCAGTCTGCAGCTCCCAGTGAGACTAACGCAGAAGGCAGGTGATTTCTGCTTTTCTAACTGAGGTACTCGGTTCATCTCACTGGTACTGATTAGACCGTGGGTGCAGCCTACAGAGGGTGAGCAGAAGCAGGGTGGGGCGTCACCTCACCCGAGAAGTGCAAGGAGTAGGGGAGCCTCCCTCCCCCAGCCAAGGGAAGCTGTGAGGGACTATGCTATCAGGCCCAGATACTATGCTTTTCCCAGTTTTGCAACCCGCAGATCAGGAGATTCCCAGGGCCCTGGGTGGCTGTTTGAGCAGACACTGAGCTGGATGAAGTTTTTTTTTTGTTTTTTGTTTTTTTCCCCCTAGCCCAGTAGTGCCCGGAACCCCAGCGACAGAACCGTTCACTCCCCTGGAAAGGGGGCTGAAGCCAGGGAGCCAAGTGGTCTCGCTCAGCGGGTCCCACTCCCACAGAGCCCAGCAAGCTAAGAACAGCCAGCTTGAAATTCTTGCAGCCAGCACAGCAGTCTGAAGTAGACCTGAGACAATTGAGCTTGGTTGGGGGAGGAGCGTCCACCATTACTGAGGCTTGAGTAAGCGGTTTTCCCCTCACAGTATTAAGTAAGCTGCTGGGAAGTTCGGGGGACTTCAACGCAGGACGACAAAGTGGCTGTGGCCAGACTGCCTCTCTAGATTCCTCCTCACTGGGCAGGGCATCTCTGAAAGAAAGGCAGCAGCACCAGTCAGGGGCTTATAGGTAAAACTGCCATCTCCCTGGGACAGAGCACCTGGGTTGGGGGTGTGGGCGACTGCGGATGCAACTTCAGCAGACTTAAAGGTTCCTGTCTGGTGGTTCTGAAGAGAGCAGCGGATCTCCCAGTACCACGCTTGAGCTCTGCTAAGGGACAGACTGCCTCCTCAAGTGGGTCCCTGACCCTCATGCCTCCTGACTGGTTGATACCTCCCAGCAGGGGTCAGCAGACGACTTATACAGGAGAGCTCCAGCTGACATCAGGCAGGTGCCCCTCTGGGACGAAGCTTTCAGAGGAAGGACTAGGCAGAAATCTTTGCTGTTCTGCAGCCTCCACTGGTGATACCCAGGCAACAGGGTCTGGAGTGGACCTCTAGCAAACTGCAGCAGAGGGGCCTGACTGTTAGAAGGAAAACTGACAAACAGAAAGCAGTAACATCAACATCAACATCAACAAAAAGGACACTACCTCAAAAACCCCATCCAAAGCCCATCAGCATCAAAGATCAAAGCTAGATAAATCCACGAAGATGAAGAAAAACCAGTGCAAAAATACTGAAAATTCCAAAAACCAGAACGCCTCTTTTCCTCCAAATGATTGCAACTCTTCTCCAGCAAGGGCACAAAACTGGATGGAGAATGAGTTTGACAAATTGACAGGAGTAAGCTTCAGAAGATGGGTAATAACAAACTCCTCTGAGCTAAAGGCACATGTTTTAACCCAATACATGGAAGCTAAGAACCTTGATAAAAGGCTACAGGAACTGCTAACTAGAATAATCAGTTTAGAGAAGAATATAAACGACCTGATGGAATAGAAAAACACAGTATGAGAACTTTGTGTGGCACACACAAGTATCAATAGCCGAATCAATCAAGTGGAAGAAAGGATATCAGAGATTGGAGATCAACTTAATGAAATAAAGCATGAAGGCAAGATTAGGGAAGAAAGAGTAAAAAAGAATGAACAAAGATGCCAAGAAATGTGGGACTATGTGAAAAGACCAAACCGACGATTGAAAGTGACAGGGAGAATGGAATCAAGTTAGAAAACACACTTCAGGATGTTATGCAGGAGAACTTCTCCAACCTAGCAAGATAGGCCAACATTCAAATTCAGGAAACACAGAGAACACCACTAAAATACCGGTGAGAAGAGCAACCCCAAGACACATAATCATCAGATTCTCCAAGGTTGAATTGAAGGAAAAAATGTTAAGGGCAACCAGAGAGAAAGGTCAGGTTACCTCCAAAGGGAAGCCTATCTTCCTAACAGCGGATCTTTCTGCAGAAACCCTACAAGCCAGAAGAGAGAGGGGTCAATATTCAGCATTCTTAAAGAAAATAATTTTCAACCCAGAATTTCGTATCCAGCCAAACTAAGCTTCATAAGTGACAAATTGACAAAAGTAGGTGAAGGAGAAAGAAAATCCTTTACAGACAAGCAAATGCTGAGGGATTTTGTCACTACCAGGCCTGCCTTACAAGAGCTCCTGAAGGAAGCGCTAAATATGGAAAGGAAAAACTGGTACCAGCCACTGCAAAAACATACCAAAATATAAAGACCAATGACATTATGAAGAAACTGCATCAACTAATGTGCAAAATAACCAGCTAACATGATGACAGGATCAAATTCACACATAACAATATTAACCTTAAATGTAAATGAGCTAAATGCCCCAATGAAAAGACACAGACTGGCAAATTGGATAAAGAGTCGAGACCCATTGGTGTGCTGTATTCAGGAGACCCATTTCATGTGCAAAGACACACATAGGCTCAAAATAAAGGGATGGAGGAATATTTACCAAGAAAATGGAAAGCAAAAAAAGCAGGGGTTGCAATCCTAGTCTCTGATAAAACAGACTTTAAACCAACAAAGATCAAAAAAGACAAAGAAGGGCATTACATAATGGCAAAGGGATCAATTCAACAAGAAGAGCTAACTATCCTAAATATATATGCACCCAACACAGGAGCATCCAGATTCATGAAGCAAGTTCTTAGAGACCTATAAAGAGACTTAGACTCCCACACAATAATAGTGGGAGACCTTAACATCCCACAGTCAATATTACACAGATCAACAAGACAGACAATTAACAAGGATATTCAGGACTTGAACTCAACTCTGGACCAAGTGGACCTAATTGACATAATCCATGACATAAACAGAACTCTCAACCCCAGATCAACAGAATGTACATTATTCTCAGCACCACATAGCACTTGTTCTAAAATAGGCCACATAATTGGAAGTAAAAGACTCCTTAGCAAATGCAAAAGAACAGAAATCATAACAAATAGTCTCGTAGACAACAACGCAATCAAATTAGAACTCAGGATTAAGAAACTCACTCAAAACTGCACTACTACATGGAAACTGAACAACCTGCTCCTGAATGACTACTGGGTAAATAACGAAATTAAGGGAAAAATAAGTAAATTCTTTGTAACCAGTAAGAACAAAGACACAGTGTACCAGAATCTCTGGGACACAGCTAAAGCAGTGTTCAGAGGGAAATTTATAGCACTAAGTACCCACATCAGAAAGCTGGAAAGATCTAAAATCCTTTAATTGTGTCCTAAATTACAATTAAAAGAACTAGAGAAGCAAGAGGAAACAAACTCAAAGGCCAGCAGAAGGCAAGAAATAACTAAGATCGAGCAAAACTCAAGGAGACAGAGACACAAAAAACCCTTCAAAAAATCAATGAATCCAGGAGCTGGTTTTCTAAAAAGATTAACAAAATATATAGACTGCTAGCCAGACTCATAAAGAAAAAAAGAGAGAAGAATCAAACAGACACAATAAAAAATGATAAAGGGGATATCACCACTGAACCCACAGAAATACAAACTACCATCAGAGAATACTATAAACACCTCTATGCAAATAAACTAGAAAATCTACAACAAATAAATAAATTCCTGGACATATACACCCTCCCAAGGCTAAACCAGGAAGAAGTTGAATCCCTGAATAGACCAGTAACAAGTTCTGAAATTGAGGCAGTAATTAATAACCTACCAACCAAAAAATGCCCAGTACCAGACAGATTCACAGCCTAATTCTACCAGAGGTATAAAGAGGAGCTGGTACTGTTCCTCCTGAAACTATTCCAAACAATAGAAAAACAGGGACTCCTCCTTAACTCTTTTTATGAGACCAGCATCATCATGATACCAAAACCTGGCAGAGACACACACACAAAAAAGAAAATTTCAGCTCAGTATCCCCGATGAACATCAATGTGAAAATCCTCAACAAAATACTGGCAAACTGAATCCAGCAGCACATCAAAAAGCTTATCCACCATGATCAAGTCGGCTTCATCCCTGGGATGCAAGGCTGGTTCAACATACACAAATCAATAAATGTAATTCATCACATAAAAAGAACCAATGACAAAAACCACGTGATTATCTCAATAGATGCAGAAAAACCCTTTGACAAAATTCAACACCTCTTCATGCTAAAAACACTCAGTAAACTAGGTATTGATGGGACACATCTCAAAATAATAAGAGCTACTTATGACAAACCCACAGCCAGTATTATAATGAATGGACAAACGCTGAAAGCATTCCCTTCGAAAATTGGCACGAGACAAGGAAGCCCTCTCTCACCACTCCAATTCAACATAGTATTGGAAATTCTGGCCGGGGCAATCAGGCAAGAGAAAGAAAGAAAGGTATTCAAATAGGAAGAGAGGAAGTCAAATTGCCTCTGTTTGCAGATGACATGATTATATATTTAGAAAGCCCCATCATTTCAGCCCCAAAACTCCTTAAGTTGATAAACAACTTCAGCAAATTCTCAGGATACAAAATCAATGTGCAAAAATCACAGGCATTCCTATACACCAATAACAGACAAACAGAGAGCCAAATCATGAATGAACTCCCACTCACAATTGCTACAAAGAAAATAAAATACCTACGAATACAACTTAAAAGGAATGTGAAGGACCTCTTCAAGGAGAACTACAAACCACTGCTCAAGGAAATAAGAGAGAACACAAACAAATGGAAAAACATTCCATGCTCATGGATAGGAAGAATCAATATCATGAAAATGGCCATACTGCCCAAAGTAATTTATAGATTCAATGCTTTTCTCATCAAGCTACCATTGACTTTCTTTACAGAATTAGAAAAAACTACTTTAAATTTCATATGGAACCAAAAAAGATCCTGCATAGCCAAGACAATCCTAAGCAAAAAGAACAAATCTGGAGGCATCATGCTACCTGTATTCAAACTATACTACAAGGCTACAATGACCAAAACAGCATGATTCTGGTACCAAAAGAGATGTATGGACCAACAGAACAGAACAGAGGCCTCAGAAATAACACTACACATCTGCAACCATCTGATCTTTGACGAACCTGACAAAAACAAGCAATGGGGAATGGATTGTCTATTTAATAAATGGTGCTGGGAAAACTGGCTAGCCATACGCAGAAAACTGATATGGGACCCCTTCCTTACACCTTATACAAAAATTAACTCAAGATAGATTAAAGACTTAAATGTAAAACCTAAAACCATAGAAACCCTGGAAGAAAACCTAGGTAATACCATTCAGAATATAAACATGGGCAAAGACTTTGTGACTAAAATACCAAAAGCAATGTCAACAAAAGCCAAAATTGACAAACGGGATCTAATTAAACTAAAGAGTTTCTGCACAACAAAAGAAACTATCATCAGCATGAACAGGCAACCTACAGAATGGGAGAACATTTTTGCAATGTTCTAATTGCAAAGGTCTAATATCTAGAATCTACAAGGAACTTAAGCAAATTTACAATTAAAAAAAACCCCATGAAAAAGAGGGTGAAGGATATGAACAGATGTTTCTCAAAAGAAGACATATATGTGGACAACTAACATGTGAAAAAGAGCTCATCATCACTGATTATTAGAGAAATGCAAATAAAAACCACAATGAGATACCATCTCACACCAGTTAGAATGGCTATCATTAAAAAGTCAGGAAACAACTGGAGATGCTTTTCTGTAGTTGCAGATGCTGGAGAGGATGTGGAGAAATAGGAATGCTTTTACACTGTTGGTGGGAGTGTAAATTAGCTCAACCATTCTGGAAGACAGTGTGGCGATTCCTCAAGGATCTAGAACCAGAAATACCATTTGACCCATTGCTGGGTACATACCCAAAGGATTATAAATCATGCTGCTATAAAGACACATGCACATGTATGTTTATTGCGGCACTATTCACAATAGCAAAGACTTGGAATCAATCCAAATGTCCATCAGTGACAGACTGGATTAAGAAAATGTGGCACATATCCACCATGGAATACTATGCAGCCATAAAAAAGGATGAGTTTGTGTCCTTTGTAAAACCATCATTCTTAGCAAACTATCACAAGAAGAGAAAACCAAACACTGCATGTTCTCACTCATAGGTGGGAATTGAACAATGAGATCCCTTGGACTCTGGAAGGGGAACATCACACACAGGAGCCTATTATGGGGAGGGGGGAGGGGGGAGGGATTGCATTGGGAGTTATACCTGATGTAAATGATGAGTTGATGGTTGATGACGAGCTGATGGGTGCAAAACACCAATATGGCACAAGTATACATATGTACCCTAGAACTTAAAGTATAATTAAAAAAAAGTAAATAATAACGGCTAAATGACATTGCAAACAAACAAACAAACAAAAGAATATTACATGCTTTTGCTAATTTAATCCTCATAATGTTGTGATCTTTTAGAGATTTATAACCCTCATTATAATATGGCCAAATTGAGAACAGGACACCAAGTAATTTATCCAAAATTACATCATTTTTTAACCTTGTTACAACAGTAAGATTTGAAATTAACTTGACAGTAACTCTGGCTGCAGAGTCTATGCTCATAAACACTAAGCAGCATATCTCCTTGTGCAGAGAGCAATAACCTTGCACTGTCTACACTGTCTAATGCTCTAAGCAATAGCCATAGGTGGCCATGAGCACTTGAAATGTGGCCATTCAGATTTCAGGTGTGCTGTAAGTGTAAAATACACATCAGATTTTGAATATTTAATACAATAGATAATGTGAAAATGTAAAATATTTCATCAGTGATTTTGACAATGATTACATGTGGAAATAATATTTGGGATATACTGATGTTATTATTGTTAAATGTTATAACATGTTAATGTTAATAAGATGTTATTAATATTAAAATTAATTTTACTTGTTAAAAAAAAAGAAAATGTGGCACATATATGGAATACTATGCAGCCATAAAGAAGAATGAATTCCTTTGCAGGGACATGGATGAAGCTGGAAACCATCATTCTCAGCAAACCAACACAGGAACAGAAAACCAAACACCACATATTCT
>NW_012114999.1:161355-190471 GCF_000951035.1 Colobus angolensis palliatus | reverse complement strand
TCGGGGGGTGGGTAGCAAAGGGAGGGAGGGCATGAGGACAAATATCTAATGCATGTGGTGCTTAAAACCTAGATGACGAGTTGATGGGTGCAGCAAACCACCATGGTACATGTATACCTATGTAACAAACCTGCACGTTCTGCACATGTATCTCAGAACTTGAAGTATAGTAAATAAATTTTTTTAAAAAGAAGGAACAAGACAATGCTAGGAAGAATGTCCTTTCTTATTAAAGACATCGGTGTGTAAATAGTTCCCCCCATCATGCAAAGAGTAAGATGGCTGAGGTTATTATTTATAATTAATATGTATATATCCACTTATAGTTTATAAAGTTCTGGCATAATACATCATGTCGTTTGATCCTCATGTCTCTGAGGTAAGGAGGACAGATATTATTATTACACCTGAACCAAAGAAAAGTTAAGTAGTATTTTCAAGGTCATACAGATAGCAAACAATAGTGTGCAGATGCATTCTCGTTTGCTTATTTCAAATCTTGGGCTATTTCCTTTGCACTGTCTATGAAGTTGGATCAGAGAGCTGTGATAATGTGTGGCCCATAAAGCTGGGTTGGTCAGCATGACCAGGAAGATAAAGATGAGATTAATGAGCTTCTTAACTAGGCAGCTGGGGTGGCCTTCCAGCTGTCCTTAAAGGGCAGGTGGCCAAAGAAAAAATTGCAGCCTTGAGAGCAAAAGCAGAATGCAGCATGGGCCGAAATGATGAGAGAAACTGGACCCAGAGCAGCGTTACAAAAATTATGGAGTGCAGAGATAAAGCAGGAATGTCATGAATGTAACCCAAAAGAGTGGGTGCTAAACTCGCCGGTGCAGCAGTTACTTGCAGAGCTTGTTAGCAATGTAGCTTCTCCAGCTGTAATTTAGGATTTCGACTTAGAACTGAGTCTGCTGATTCAGTCAATCTGGGCTGGGGGTGGGAGGACAAGAAGAACCCCCTTTCCCACCCTATAAAATTGGAAAGAAAACATCCATTAAATAAGCCAGAGATAAAAGCAGCAGAAAACATCTACAGAGATTTTTGATGTTAGGGTAGCAAAATGTTGGCAATATAATAACATATTTTTAAGAAAAAGCAGAGGGAGTCTAGGTCTCTTTTAGAAAATAATTTAATAATATTTGTTGTCACCTGCCTTGTGCACAGTAATAAGCTAGATACTAGGAGTGCAGAAGTGAGTAAGAAATTAAGATAGACTTGGTCCTCATTTTCAGGGAGCTTACACTGCAGATGGAAGACTGATATTAAATAATTATATAATTATTGTATAATGTTTTATTATGCAACAGTATGAATGTAACAATGGAGGATGTCAAAACAGGGACAGACAACAGGGGAGCCTGACTCTGTCTGGGAGATCAGGCCAGGACCATCCCCTGAGGAAACAGCATATGATTTCAGATCTGAAGAATTAGCTGGACTGGTCGAGAAAAGGGGGTGAGGAGGACAAAATAGGTACCCCAGTAGAATATTAATTTGCTGCTTCAAAAAATATTTACTGAGAACCCACAATGTGCCAAGTATTCTTCAGTTCTGGAATACAGCATTAAATAAGAGGAATAAACACTGAGCTTTATATCCCAGTTTATGAAACAAGACAAAATTTTAAAAATTACTAAACAGAAAATCAGCTGATAATAACAATATTGGAAGATTTCAGTTCTCCTCAAATCAATCTGTTGACTCAACGCAATGCCAATAAAAATCCCCGTGAGACTACGCCTGTAGTGCCAGTTACTCTGGAGGCTGAGGCAGGAGAATAGTTTGAACCTGGGAGGTGGAGAGCCAAGATTGTGCCACTGCACTCCAGCCTGGGTGACAGAGTGAGACTATCTTTAAAAAAAAAAAAAAGAGGAATTAGTTCGGGTGTGGAGCAATTAGTGAAAGTGTAAACTGGTACAACCATTTGGAAAAATAGCTTGGCAGTACCTGCTAAAACTGAACATGTGCATGTTGCATGACCCAGAGATTCTGCTTCCAGTTATAAACCAAACAGAGATACATTCATAAGTGCACTAAGAAACATGTGTATGGATGTTCACAGCAACATTATAATAGCTCCCAAACAGGAACAACCAAAATATCCATCAGCAAAAGAATGCTTAAACAAATTTGGTTTATTCTTAAATTGGAACACTAGACAGCAATGAAAGTCAACAAATCTACTACATGAAACAGTCATAAGCATGAAGATAATATTCAGCAAAGGAAGGCTGTAACATAAGAGTACATATTATATGATTCAATTTATTTAAAGTTCAAGTACAGGCAACATTAATTTATGGAAGTTGTATTTGGAGGGAGATTATTTTATTTCTTGATTGTGGGATACGATGGGAATACAAGAGTGTTCACTTCATAAAAAATCATGAAGTTATATACTTAGGATTTTTGAACTTTTCTGTATGTAGGTGTGTTATAACTCAATTAAGGCATTTACTTAAGAATTAAGACCATCCAAATCTCTAAATCTCTCTACTTAGTGAGAAGGCATCGGTGACTATAACCTGAATAGAAACTTATTAAGAAAAATTAGTAGCAGAAATTATTAGAGTTAAACATTTCAGAAAAAGTGTTTAAGATTCATCTTTTGTGTGATTTAATTAATTTCATACCTTACTGTTATTCTAACTTCCCAATTAGAGGATATTCAGGTATAACTGAAGAAAAATTACATGGTGTACTAGGGTAGGTGAAGCTACAATGTGGTGACAATGTTCTCCCCTCCCCTTCACCTCCCTGCTCCCAAATCTCAATGGCTTAAAACAACAAAAGTTTATTTCTTGCACTTAACAGTCTAATGAGATGTTTGACAGGTGGCTTTCCACTTGACGGTTCAAGGACTCAGGCTCTTTCTGTCTCATGACTCTGCTTTCTTCTAGGATCTTGAGTTCCTCCTGGATCCTCTCTATCTAGACAGCCAAGGAGCAAATAGAAAGTGGAAAAGACATACTATTTGTTAACCACCTTGGCCCCGGGATGACACATCCCTTCTAATCACACAGTAAGAATTAGTCTCTTGATCCTGTAAAAGACAGTGGGACTGGGAAATGTAGTAAATCCTGTGCAGAGGAAGAACAAACACATTTAGTGAGGCTCCAGACATCTCTGACACATCTGGAACCCAAGACAGACCATGAGGTCACTAGAGAAATGCTCAGCAAAGAGCTGCCAGGGAATGAGCATTCTAACAGAAAGCGTTACAAAATGGCATCTTAGTCAGGAATCCTGTTGCATTCAGAGATTTAAAAAAGAAGTCGGAAAAGGAACAGCCTTTCATGATTTGAGAGAAAGAGGTTTTGTGAGGGAGATATTAATTAGAAGAAAAATTGAGATGGAACTTATATCAAGGTTAAATATTTGAAGCAGACTGTTGGGAAGTTAGTGAATTCATGAGATACTGTACAGGTCAGTGAGACTTTAAGGAGAGGGAAACAAAACAGAGAGACAAGGCAGGCAGGACTATAAAATATTTTGCATTCTTTTGCCCTCAAGAGTAAGGAAGTCAAGAATATGGTACATATTTCACCAAAAAAGAGTTAAATTCTCAAAGGAAAACCTCAGGCTTTTGCCCACTTCCCAACATCCCTGATAATAGAAGATGGACTTAATGGTAATAATTATAATAAAGAAAAACGTGTAGGAAACAGTAATTAGACTCTGATGTGAATGCCACCCCCTGGAGTTGTTCAAAATGGCAAAATGGTGTTCCTGACCACTTAGCTTTACTTTGGACTGGGAATAAGTGTATGGGGTTTGTGTCTCAGAAAATAAGGTCAAGAGGTGAAGAATGTGAATTATTTTAAGACAGTTAATTTTGGTCTTCTCATGTAAGAGAGCTATTGGGAATTAAGCATATCTGTTATTTCTTCTGTAAACCTTGGTCAAAGTTGCTGTAGACAATAACTTGTGTCTACATTGTCTCTGTGCCTAATCAACTCACATAGCCCCTTGGAAGGAATCTTACACTTGGAATAACAGGTACACATTCTTCTGGTGCCTTGTGTGAAAGTACATGGAATTGTAGAATCTGCTGCTTTGACTATTCTCCCTGTCCTTATTACCACCTAGAAGAACTGAGACTGAACCCAAGGTGTAATAAGATAAGGCTAGCCTACTGAAACAAAGACACCTACACAAATTCAGTTTTTTTTTTTTTTTTTTTTTAAAGAAGGTGTATTAGTCCACTCTCACACTGCTATAAAGAAATACCCAAGGTTGGGTAATTTATAAAGGAGAGAGGCTTAATTGACTCAGTTCCACATGGCTGAGGAGGATTCAGGAAACTTAACAATCATAGCGGAAGGCAAAGGAGAAGCAGGCACATTCTTCACAGGGTGACAGGATGGAGTGAGTGCAGGCAAGGGAAATGCCAGATTCTTATAAAACCATCAGATCGTTTGAGACTCACTCACTGTCATAAGAACAGCATGAGGGAAACTGCATCCATGATCCAATTACCTCCACCTAGTCCTGCCCTTGACAAGTGGGGGTTTTGGAGATTACAATTCAAGATGAGATTTTGGGTGAGAACACAGCCAAACCATATCAGAAGTAAAGATTTGTTCCACCCATATAATAGTCTGCTGTGATTGTCCCAGGCTGGCAGACAGCCCTTCTGATGGTGATAATTTAAGGACCCATGTTTCATCCATCGTGTTGTACTGTCATCCCTGGGGCACTGCTACCATCTGCATGGTTAAAACTCGGTCACTGTGAGTTCTCACTGGTGGGAAAGACAATGTATCTGAATATCCGAATCAGAAGTGACACACTTCACTTTCATCACATTTTATTGGCAGGAACTCAGTTGTGTTATTCCAGTGAACTGCAAGTTGGGGTCACAAATGCTGTCCTTAGTGAGATAAGCCCAGTTATAAATTCATTTATATGAAAGATGAGAAAAATGGATGTTGGTGAATATTTGGCAGTATCTATCCAGGAAGAAAAGAGAAAGTTAAACAGAATCACTCAAATTATTTTACACCTATTATTAAAGCAATATACAGTTGAACTTTGTTCATACTACAGTTGTGTACACCATTTATTGTAAAATATTCTCAAATTCTGAAAATTATGATTTTTGAAACTACCATTGTACACTACAGTTGCAGAGAATTTTTATCCCCAATTTTGACTTATCTTTAAATGACTAAGATTTTTAAGTCTATATCTTTAAGATTTTCTGTTCCCTCCTTTTCTAAGTCAAATTGTTAATGATAAATAAACAAACACATTGAAAGTTGGGAGCGATATAGTTACTATAAAGAAATGAAAGCAGAAGTTCCCTTTTGTAGTAAGTTCATAAAGCAATAATCCTAAAAATTTGTTTGAAAGTTCATATTAACACACTGAAAGTATAGCCTTGTTAGTTACAGAATATGAGATTTTGTGATTTAGAGTCCATAGAGTAAGATACTGAAAGATAATCTTACTTTCTGGTTTTGGATAAGGCTAGAAAGAAAGTTTTATACAAGTCTTGGTGTATTCAAGGAAATAACATATCTGGACTCAATATTTTAGTAATATACAAGACTTAAAGTCCTGTTTGTGTTTTTTATTAAGGTAGTGATTTCACTGATATATACAACTATCATAATTCATTAAATTGTGTTTTTTAAATAGGTGAAGTTTATTGTACATAAATATTGTACATACCAAATTATTGCTTCTGGTATGGAGGAAGAAATGAGAAGCATGAGAAATGCTAAATATATGGGTAACTGAGGAAAACTATTTTTTCTATTAATTTCTTTAAAATATATATAATTTTGAAAAGCAAAAATTAGAACATTGCCTTGAGGGGTTTAAAATATTATGTAGAAGTAATGTGTAGAACAACTATAACATAAATTATGGCAGGACAGGGAGTAAATAGACCTAGATTGCTACAAAAAGTACTATATTAACTCTAAGCAGACTGTGAAAACTTTAAGGATATATATTGCAATACCTAAAGCAACTACTTTAAAAACTGTGAAAAGATATGATTAAAAAGCGAAGAGAGGCCAGGTGCGGTGGCTCAAGCCTGTAATCTCAGCACTTTGGGAGGCCGAGGCTGGTCGATCACGAGGTCAGGAGTTCAAGACCAGTCTGGACAAGATGGTGAAACCCTGTTTCTACTAAAAATACAAAAATTAGCTGGGTGTGGTGGCAGGTGCTTGTAATCCCAGCTAGTTGGGAGGCTGAGGCAGAGAATTTCTTGAACCCAAGAGGCAGAGGTTGCAGTGAGCCAAGATCACACCACAGCACTCCAGCCTGGGCAACAGAGCAAAACTCTATCTCAAAAACAAAAACAAAAAAAAGCTAAGAGATTCAAATAAAAATATAAGAAATATTTAATAATCTGAAAGAAGGCAGGAAGACGTGACCACCTGCTGACTACAAGGAAGTACTCTAAATATGAAGATACACTTTAAGTATAAAAATAAAAATTAGATAAAAAAATAGATATTTACATTAATGGAATTATAGTCCAGAAATAGAACCACACATATATGGCTGATTGATTTTTCAATGAAGTTGCCAAAATAATTCAATGGGAAAATGAAATCAACAAACTGCTGGAAAATCTGGATGTCCATATGGGAACAAAAAGACAAAAAGAACATCTACTCTTATCTCACATAATATGGAAAATTAACTGAAATGTATGACAAACCTAAAGATAAGCTAAAACTGCAAAAGTACTGGAAAATAAAATAGGTGCAAATCTTCCCCAACTTGATATAGGCAAACATTTCTTAGAATAAGACACAAAAAGAATGAATCATTAGAGAAAAAAATTTATGAATTAGAGTTCATCAACATGAAATATTTTCTCTTTGAAAGACACTATTAAGAAAATGAAAAGACAGGCCACAGTATGGGAGAAAATACTCTGTCATGTATTTGACAAAGGACTGACTGGCATTTAGAATAGATAAAGACCTCAACTCAACAATAAGAAGACACTTCAATAACATTTTATAAAAGATATTGAGTACATGAAAAGATGCTCAACTTTATTAGTCATTAGATACCGTTACAACCATTAGAAAGGGTGAAATGGAAAAGACTGACAGAGCAAGTGTTGGCAAAGCAGAATTAACTGGAGCTCAAACACAGCTGGCAGGAATGTAAAACGGTACAATTACTCTGAAAAACAGTATGAAACTTTCTTAAGGTAAACATATGCCTATCATGTAATCTAGTTATTCTACTCCTAGGCATATGCCCAAAATTAATGGAAACATATGACCATATAAAAACTTTTACACAAATGTTCATAGCAATGTTATTCACTATAACTCCAAACTGAAAACAACCCGAATGCCCATCAGCCAGTGAACGGATTAAAAAGTGTATTATATTCATATATGGAATAGTATTCCCCTATAATACTAAACCATATTGAATAATATCCAGCAAAAGGAATGAATTACTCATATATAAAACAATAGGGATAAATCTGAAAATCATTAGACTAAATGAAAGAAACGAGACACAAAAAAATACATGCTATATGGTTCTGTTTATATAAAATACAACTACGATATAGTGATAAAAAGCAGATCAGTGTTTGCCTGCAGTCAAGGGCAGGTGGAACAATTAATTTAATAAATTTAATTTTATTAAATTTAATAAAAATTAAAATATTTAAATATTTAAAAAATTTATTATACCTAAATTATTCATCAGTAAATTTTATAAGAAAAATACAGGAAAATATTTTTTGTATAATTCTTCATAGTTGAAATCTATTTCTCCCCCAATAACAACCCTAATTCAATGGTACTGGTTCAGCCTTCTGAAACCACACCTATAAAAGCATAAGCAAAGAATATTTATTCCACTACAAGAGTCCCTTAAATATTTGGAAAGGGCCAATTTTTTTTAGCCTTTTCTTCTCTGTATTATATACTACCCTTCCTCAATCCCCCATTTTTTTTTTAACATATTGTTTAAGTTCTAGGCTTTTTAACTTTCCTATTTTCCCACCTTTGAAAACACTTTATTGTCAATATTCCTTATAAACCAAATGCAAAACTCCAAGTGCTATCTGCTATGTCTTGTTTAATGGGAAGAGTATGGCTTGTGGAAAGAGCAGGAGACCGGGTATACAGAAATTTGAGTTTGCTGGCTCGGCCAATGACAGTTGTTTTTTTTCTTTCTTTTTTTTTAAATCTTAAGCAAAGCAATAACTATATATCTCAGTATCATGAGGGAGTTGGAATTATTTATTTTACCTAAGATTTTATTCATTTTTGTATCCAGAAATGAAAGCATAGGTAAGAATCTTTTGAGAAACTTTCTCAATTAAGAAATACAAATCAACTGAGACATTCTGATCACAAGTTACTGAGGCCTAAAAATAGTTTTTTGTTTAGATGCTAGGGTAATAATAGAAAAAAAAAATTTTTGGTATGATTTGAAAAGAATCATTTAGCTTTGCATTTAATTTGTATCCATTTTTCTATTTGCATATGTATCATTAGCCCTGAATTTCTGATGTTGGAGATTTTCCAGTCATATGCTTTAAACTGATAAAAACAAATACTGAACTTGATCTTAGCCAAAAGGCTGAGAAGTGATGCAGTCATGTGCTTTCAGACTATGCAGGTTTGTGACTTGCTACAAAATCTCCATGAGTTCAAAAAATTCAAAACATCTGGCAGCTCAGATGTTAGGTTGGGGAAAATAAAATATTAAAAAATTTGGAACTGCTTAGAGGATGCTTTGCTATACATATTTTAATGTGATTTGTGTATATGAATATGTTGGGAAAGATGTCACTTGCGAATGAAGTTGAAAGAAAAACTCTTTACGCTTTAAGTCCACTCTGGATAGCAATAGATATTACATATAAAATGGGAATTTGTTCAAAGCCAGATATTTTAAAAATATACTTCTTCTGATTGTAATGTTTAAGTAACAACAAAAATCAGTGTTAACTGCTGTTTAAGGGAAACGGTGTGGTTTGTAGAAAGAGCTGGAGATCACATATAGGGGAATTCAGGCAAAATCACTGTATTCGATATCAAATATTCATGTCCAGGATACTTCCCAATTTGGGGAAAATATCAGGTAAGTCATGCGAATAGTACTTTTATCCAGGAAAAAAAATATGTTTAAACTCCCCAGTATTATACCTTATAGTCTACAAAATAACTTATTTTGTCAAAACTTCTGCCAAATGACTTGTGATACAAACCATCCTGCTGGAAAAAGAAGCTTCCTACTACTTGAGTGAACTACTTCTCATTCCTAATGTGTGGATGGAATGGACAGTCTGAGCACAGGTTGCAGAAATTGGCAGGACTCCTTTTCAGAGCTAATGCTGTCATTTTTTTTCAGGGTAGCAAATTTTATATTTTCTGTTAATTAAGAAACACATAAAACAGGTGAATAAAGATAAAGTTCCGGCCGGGCGCGGTGGCTCAAGCCTGTAATCCCAGCACTTTGGGAGGCCGAGACGGGCGGATCACGAGGTCAGGAGATCGAGACCATCCTGGCTAATACGGTGAAACCCCGTCTCTACTAAAAATACAAAAAACTAGCCGGGCGAGGTGGCGGGCGCCTGTAGTCCCAGCTACTCCGGAGGCTGAGGCAGGAGAATGGCGTGAACCCGGGAGGCGGAGCTTGCAGTGAGCTGAGATCTGGCCACTGCACTCCAGCCCAGGCAACAGAGCAAGACTCCATCTCAAAAAAAAAAAAAAAAAAAAGATAAAGTTCCTAATGTTCAATGACACCTTACAATTTGATAGCTCTTTTACTTCACAGGTATCTGAAAGATGTCCAATATACATTAACTCAGTTTACTTTTTTATTAATCACTCTCTTATCTTGCTCATTGTTTTCTGGGCTTATGAGGTTTTAATTCCCACTCAGTCTCCATGTCTTTTCTTAAATCCTCAACCTTCACCTTTTGAGTTGTGTTTCTGGGCAGAACGCTTTCACTGGGACTTGCTTTAACCCACACTACTCCATTTACTAGTGGAAGGATAATGTTCTAAAACATCTAATATATATATCTAATCTGTTCACCATCTGCTTGGTTTCATGCCATTGTTCTTCCCTCCCCATAACACACACATACAAGGCACCTACCCTCAGCCACTCATTCAGACATGCACACACACCATTTTTATGAATTCTCAGAAATTTTCCCCATCCATTAAATGAGCAAATGCTTTTAAACTGTAGAGTGCTACTAAATTTTTTTGTGACACTGATGTTTCATATTCATAGGCCACTAATCTGAGTTAGATAAAGCAAAATAACAATGCAGGTAACTCATTTCCTACCAAAAACCATGAAGCATTATTACTCTGAGAACATGCCCCAGTTGTTGGAATCCTAGATTCTCTGACACTCCCTACCCAATAGTCCTTCTGGTTTCCCAGCTGACAGCTAGGAGAAGGGGCTTGACAAACTTTCCTGGTTTTAGCAATCAGTTCAATTAACCATCATAACAGCATATACTTTTCACAAACCAGACTTACATTCCTGGTTGATTTCATAGCTCCTAGTTCTAGAACTGCCCCTGCAGCCATGGTGACAGTTCTGCTGCCTGCTTCACTGCCTCTACCCTGGCAACATGTTGTTCTGAGGCTAGCAGATCTCGCCCAAGGCAAGATTCTCAATTTTGGAAGGCTTAGTGGGGCCAGGCCCAGGGAATGGTCTGTGAGTATTGCTTAAGCCGCCTCTCCTCCACAGCCTGGTCCCTGCAGTTTCTCTGGCTGCGTCTTGCTCCATCTGTTGCTCCCTGGATGTGAATGTGCCTCCCTTAGGGCGCTGGGCACTGGGCTGAGAGGGTCCTAACCTCACCACTCATTCCCTATTGAAGAGCTACTCTATTCCTTTTGTACTTCAACATCTCCCTCTCCCTCCAGAAAGCTATTTCATGTTCTCAGGACTGGTAGAAGCCATGAGCAGCCAGAAAGTTCTAGAGAAAATGTTCAAATTTATCCCCTTTTCCTTCTCTAGTGATTATTGGTGGTGGCAGCTGTTGTGTAAAATGTGTCTATTTCCCTTTGCAGTGGCTTCAGACTCTGGGTAGACATGTATACAGCACTCTCAACTTTGTTCCAAGGATCACTTGAGATGCTAAAATATATGCTATTGTATGTACTGTGCATTCTCAATGCTTTGACAAATTTAAACACGAGATAACCCATGCTTAAATGCATCCTAACTCAACATATATCACAAATGAATAATCATCTGCCAGTTGTGATAGCATCTCTTCCCTTTCCCCGTTTCCTGGAAAGGATTCCAGACAAAAGCATTATTTCTGCTTCTACATAGTGTTTCTTATTTCTTATTCTGTCTACACATCAATTTGTTCAGTATCTTAACTGGTTATTTGTACCACTGCAATATCTCTTGATTAACTACAAAATTATATCACCTGTAGAAACTACCTTATTTCTGGACAATATATATATAATATTAATGCATCTTTGATCACATGGCTGCAAGATCCTGCCAACTACTTTTTGGCCTGAGACAAAAAACAAAACAAAACACAACAAAAATGCTTTTTTAAAAGTATGTTTTCTACTCTGACTTCTGACATTTAAATATCTTTTAAAGATATCTGCCAGTGGCTTCTAAAAGTTCCTTTAAATAATCTTTTTGAAGATAAAATACGTTGCATGTTTCATTAATACAATTTTATATAAGATTCTGGATGCCAGATTCTTAATTATAATGCTCAGGTAAAGTCTACTCCAGGCACCAACCACCTGAAGGAATATGTTAATTCTTATTTATACAGGGACTTTATAATAATGGCAAAAGAATTTGCTAAGAATGACTAAACCTAGTATGCTCAATGTGAAGTATCTATAGTTTGCCTCACGAACCTGAATACAACTCACCATAAAATACACATACACTGGTTATGAGTCCCCACATACTTCTCCTGAAGAAACTGGCATTAATTTTTACTTAGGAAATAATTTATGCTGGTGCAGAATAATTCCCTTTGTCCTCAAGTTTATGTATTGGGACGTTTGCTTCCTAGTTCAGGGTTTGTGTTAACACATTTTAGAATCTACTTATACAGTCCAGTACAAAGAACAGCCATTGAATGCTGAATCTTTCTTAACTGATTTCTATGGAAAGCTTATGTTCTTTGTAATATACCTTAGCTGGCTGTGGTTCTATGGTGCGTTAGTTCTAGGCCTAATTGGAACACCCTGTCTGGCAGTTCTATTAGGATCAACATTCTTGACTTTGGAGAGCAGAAGATATTTTAAATTCATTTTGGTAGGAGGAGTCAATTTCTGCCTGAAAAGAGAAAAAAACAGATTTCCTGAAATATGACTATAGGATCTTACACAAGACCATTAAACACTCTCCTTAGTCATTTGGAACTCAAGGAATTGGTTTCTAATCAATTTATGTCATTATGTTCTCGGTTACATAGATACTTACTAATCTTTCCTAAAGAAAAATTATCCTGGCCAGGCATGGTGGCTCACACCTGTAATCTGAGCACTTTGGGCAGCCAAGGTGGGCAGATTGCTTGAGACAACAAGTTTGAGACCAGCCTGGGTAACATAACAAGACCTCATCTCTACAAAAAATAAAAATAATTTTAAAAAAATTAGCAGGGTGTGGTGTGGTTGTATGTACCTGTGGTCCCAGCTACTTGGGAGGCTAAGGCAGGAGGATTGCTGGAGCCCAGGAGGCTGAGGTTACGGTAAGCCAGGAGGTTACAGTGAGCCATCACATAATTGCCTTCCAGCTTGGGCAACAGAGCAAGACCCTGTAGAAAGAAAGAAAGAAAGACAGAAAGAGAGAAAGAGAGAAGGAGAGAAGGAGAGGAAGGGAGGAAGGGAGAAAGTGAGGAAGGGAGGAAGGGAGGAATAGAGAAAAGACAAAGAAAGAAAGAGAAAGTGAAAGAAAAAGAGAAACTGAAAGAAAAAGAAAAGAAAGAAAGAAAGCAAAGAAAGAAGGGACAGAAAGATTTTTTTTTGGTTTGTGCTTAATTCAGTCTTCCTTTTGTTATTTAAGTATCTGCTGAATTGGGCCTAACTCCCTAAACTTTTCTTTCCTCCTGAGAATCCCATCATATCAAACTAGTTTTATTTCCTTTTTTCTTTTTTTTCTCAGAAATTAATTTTGTAATTCTCAGTTTCTTCCCAAAGGATCTCTTCACTGTTTCTTGTCCAAATCTGACAATAAAAAACACAACACATTTCTGGCTGTCACTTGCAGAAAAATAGTCTTGAAACCTCAGCATTTCTTGGTTCCTGCTTCTCTAGAGCCACCAACACTAATTTTTCTTTTTCTTTCTTGCTTTCCAAGATAGCGGATCTTGCTCTATTGCCCAGGTTGGAGTGCAGTGGTGGGATCACAGCTCACTGCAGCCTGGAATTCCTTGGTTCAAGCCATTCTCCTGCCTCAGCCTGCCAAGCAGCCAGGACTATAGGCACCTACCATCACACCTGGTTAGTTTTTAAAATTTTGGTAGGGACAAAGTCACGCTGTGTTGCCCAGGCTGAGACTAATTTTTCAATATCAATTCCTACTGACTAATCAGAGTGTAAAAGATGTGGATGTTACAAAGTAAAGAAAATTTTGGTAATGTTGGATACATCAGCTAGAACTCATGGCATTGGCTGTAATAGCATTATCATATGTCCCAGCAATTCCACTCCTAGATACATATCCAAAGGAATTGAAAGCAGGGAGTTGAACAGAGATACCTACACACGAATGTTCATAGAAGCATTATTCACAATAGTCAAAAGGTGGAAATGTGGAAACAATTCAAATGTCCATTAGTCAGGATTACAAATGGATAAACAAAATGTGGTATATACATACAATGGAATATTACTGAGCCTTAAAAAGGGGTAAAATTCTGATCCATGCTACAACATGGATGAACCTTGAAAACACTGTGCTAAGTGAATAATCCAGAAACAAAAGAACAAATATTGTATGATTCTACTTATATGAAGTACTTAGGATAGGTAAACTCAGAATTAGAAAGTATAATAGAGGCTACCAGAAATTAGGGACAGGGGAAAAGGAGGAGTTCCTGTTTAATGGGCAGACATTTCGTTTCTTTTTTTTTTTTTTTAAATTATATTCTAAGTTCTGGGGTACATGTGCATAGTGTGCAGGTTTGTTACATAGATATACATGTGCCATGTTGGTTTGCTGCACTCATCAACTCGTCATTTACATTAGGTATTTCTCCCAATGCTATCCCTCCCCCAGCCCCCCACCCCCCAACAGGCCCCAGTGTGTGATGTTCCCCTCCCTGAATGGGCACAAATTTCTTATTGGGGATAATGAAAAAGTTCTGGGTATGGATAAGGGTGGTGGTTATACAACATTGTGAGTGTATTTAATGTCCCTGAATTATATACTTATATATGGTTAAAATTATAAATATTATTCAGGTTTTACCACAATGAAAGAAAGAAAGAAAGAAAGCGCACCTACTAGTGGAAGCTGGGTGCAGAGAGAGCTCTGTATTCTTGGCTGCAGCTGTCTAGAATGGAGACTGTCTCGCTAAGCTGGGACTTGGGAGTCTTGGATAAAATACCACAGACCCTTGCCTTTCTTACGAATTTTTTATATCTCTTACTTGAAGAGATGTTTCCTCTTTTGCTATTTGCTCTTAGGATCATTTCCAGAGGGTCTGAGTCGTTTTTCTAGAATTTTCACCAGTTTCACTGAGAGGTGAGATAGCAGAGCTCTTTATGCAGTCATGCCAGAAGTTGATTGGGAAGACTATATTTCAAATTTTAGTCAAGTTATTCAATTTGGAGGATTGCTTATAACATTGTTGCATTGGTTGTAAAACTAAATCTTTAGGATTAAAATGTTTTCTTGAGAAACGTGGCAACATTACTAAAAACCATGGCAATCTCTCCCCCCAAAATGGGATTTTTAGTAACTTTATCACCGTCCTGAGGCTTCCTTTTAAAAACTGAAGCTTTGACATTTTTACTACATTATTTTAAGAGAAAGGTAAGCCTCTATAGATTCCCCACGCATTCTTGAATAAATGAGTGAACGAATGAATGAATGTTTTTGTTTATGAACATGGTGGCCATTTGCTACTGTGTGCTTTGACAGTAAGACTCCCCCTGTACCTGCCTGTTGCTGAATTCTACAATTCTATCACTCAAACCCTATCTTAGTTCAAGCTGCTATAACAAATTACCATAGACTGGGTGGCTTAAACAACAAACATTTTCCACAATTTTGGTGCCTGAGAAGTCCGAGATCACAGTGCAGGCACATTCGGTATTTGGTGAGGGCCTCCTTCCTTGCTTGCAGATACGGTCCTCCTGTATCATCACATGGCAGAAAAAGAGCGAACTAACTGGCCGCTTAAAAGGGCACTAATCCTACTCATGAAGGCTCTACCCTTGTGAGTTAATTACCTCACAAAAGTCCCACCTCCAAATACCATCACATCGGGGGTTAGAATTCAACGTATGAATTTCAACACATTGGGGGGTTCACTATAGCAAATGCACTGTTTTGTTATTTTCTTCTATGCAGCCTATGGAAAGTAACTTTCCTCTCCAGTATTTTTGAGAGGAATGATAATTCAACCTTTCTATTAAGAATAGTTTATGCAGTCAAAATGTTATTTTCTCCAAGAGACAAAGACTTGTTATTTTATCAGTATCCAAATAACTGGCCTATCCAATTACTGGAATAATTTTACATCTCAGCGAAGGTGAAAGAGATTAAGGTTCATGAGCATTTACTGTGTGGTAGGACTATTGCAAATATTATTTTATTTAACCCTTGCAGCAGTATCTAGGAGGTAGAGCTTATTAGTATCATTGAGGATGAAGAATTAAGACTTAAGGTTGGGTCTTTTCCAAGGTCATACAGCTAATTAACAGTAGAGCTGCAAGGGAAAAGAGAACAGGAATAGGGCAGTCAGACAGCAGTCTGACAGTATAGGACAGTATAGGAATAGGGCAGTCAGACAGTAGGCTGGCCCTAGATGTCACAGGTGGGGGTTTCCAAAGGAAGGATAAATGTCTCTGCAAGAAAAGCATCATTGATTCGTTGCTATTTTATCATCTACAAAACATTCCCTGCCAAATCTTCAGAGGACAATTCTAAAGAAACTTAAAAGGATAACTTATAGTTTGTTCATATTTAAAGTCTAAGAACACATTATTGCCCTGTTTTTATAAATTCATGTTGGCTAAACATATTTAAAGATCATTGTGTTTTAGAACATTTATTTCTGAAATTTAACTTTATTTCTGAATCAAGTTCCTCAGTAATACGGACCTCATGAGTGCCATTATTATATTTTATAAATAATAGAGGTAAAACACTTTTTAGGTACGGAGAGACTGGAAGTCCCAGAGCTAAGGCCTGGCTAATTTTTATGAGAAAGGCAGGTTGGGGTGTGTTTGTGTAGTTGTTGTACCCTTAGGGAAAGGGTACCACTTAGAAGACTCTTAGAACCCAGGATTAGGAGCTGTATTTAACGAGAATAGACACAGTAACCTGCAAGAGATATATTCAAAACAGTTATAAACTTTTGGAGAAAAAAAGGAAGGGAGAGGTTGGGGGCTCGGGCGATCCATTGCTTGGAGATCGGCTTAGCCAGGCTCAGGGCGGGAGGGTCCTCCGAGGGGCTGATGAATCGGCGCTCGACTGGCTTAGGAGCTGCGCGCAGGGAGTCCTGTGAGGACGGGGCCCGACGCCCGCGGGAAAGGTGGGGACCGGGGCCCGACGCCCGCGGGGAAGTGGGGACCCAGCCGAGCCGTCCGGGCAGCGGTCGATCTCTAGAGCCGTCTGCCGGGTAGGCAGCGGACGGGCGCGGCGAGTTGTTGGTCACCAGCCGACTCCAGGCCGCGGGCCGGCGCCAGGCCCCTCAGCCGCGTTTCCAGTCAGAAAGCGGTGAGGCTTGAGGCCCGCTCGGGCGCAGGACGGGCCCAGTTCCCCGCGGGGTGGGACTGACTATACTTCCGGCCCGTCCCTAGAGTCGGCTGATTGGTGTCTTGTGTTCTGGTGTGTGGCGCCCCCTGAGCGAGCTTTGAGGGGACGTACCCATCTGTCTGAGCCGCCGGTTTCACATCGGTTGGAGGAAACGGGAACCTGGGGGTGGAGTGACGCGCCCCAGCGCCCCGTTCTTGCGCCACTCTCCCGGCCCTAACGCCTCTGCCTTGGATGTAGGATATTCTCCTTAGGAAATCCACAGAGCTGTTATTTTGCTTTAGGTGCTGATTCGGTCCCCAGCCGGACCCTTCTAGCCCCGTTGGTGCCTGGTGAGAGGGGGTGAGATCTGGGGCTCCGATAATTGCATGGTCCTTTCCCAGGCCGAGCCTCGGAGTAATTTGTTCCCAATGATTTTTCCTTCTTTGTCAAATTCTCTGCAGTTATTTGTGACGGTCGGTTATTCCCGTAAATGTTGTTCCCGACTTCTTCCGTAACTCACAAAAATTTCTAGCAAATCAATAATTTGTATCTGAGTTTCTGTACTTTTAAAATAAGGAGTATATTTCTGAGTAAAAATAGTAAGAAATAAGTAATAGGCCCGCAATTTTATACAGTAAGTTTATACAATAATTGTATACAATAATTGTATGCAATACAATAATTTTATACAATAATTGTATATAATGCAATAGTTTTATACAATAATTGTATACAATAAGTAAAATTACAGAAGACAAAATGGTGAATTGTCGTTAATATAACTAGAGATTAATTGTATCTAGTTGTATTAATATTTAAGTAGAGATTGTCATTAATATAACTAGAGAAGGTGCAGGTCTGCACTGCTAATTATGTAGTCTCAAAAAGTATTTTAACAGTGATTATAGCAGAGCAGACACTTAAAAATAAAACTACGTGGGATATTGTTTGTTGTGTTTGGCAATCTAATTTTGTGCCATGTGCTGAAACTAAAACTTTAATAATAAATAATGGGAACTTAGAAAATCTGAATCTAAACCTAAAACTTTAATTAATTTAAAATAGCATCCCCTCACATCACAAACTCATACTGAACTGTAGCATGGTCCCTTTTAGGACCTGTGTTTGTTCTTTTAAAAAAAGATTTATTTACATAATGAAAGTGCTAAATTCATCATCTTTTAGAACCTTCATGATTTTATTTACATGAATCCTGAACTAGAAAAAAATTTCACATTTTTCAGATTGGTCAAATTTTAAGTTTCTAAGTTAACAGAAAATTATTTTTATTTAACATTCTTTTTATAAAATGGTTATTGCTAATGCATTTATTCCACAATAAATTCGTATGGACCATTTACTGTGTGCCAGGCACTATTCTGGGTTATTGGAACACATTAGTGAGCAAAAAGTCCATGCTTGCTCTAAAGGGAGAAACATAATAAACAACTAAGCATATACTATAATGTTAGTTATCAATTCATGCTATGACGAAAAATAATGCAGGATGAGAGGATGCAGTTTTAGATAAGGGGTGTTTTTTTCCATAGGAGTGTATAAGAACTAAAATATGTACACGATATTTTTATTCTGAACCCAAAGCAAGTTATATTCTTGTATGCTAGAACTAGAAATCAAAAATTCTTTTGAAAATATATGCTGTTTGTATAGGAGGTTTTTGTTAGTTTTTTTGCAACACTTTTCTTCCCAAATGTTTTAAATTTGTAGTTTTGTTGTCTATTTGTAGTTGCTTTGGGAAGAAAATATTCAAGTGTGTAAATGTTAGCCTTAAGATTTTCGACTTAAATTCTGAGGCAGCAAAGCCATATGAAAGTGGCCTGGTGAGGTTTATTTTAGAAAAAGTTTCTTTTGCTTGAACGCAGTTTTCCTAAAACTAGAAAGGGAACATTTTATTTGTTACTTTTTGGGCACTATAAAAACGTGATTAACATTTTCATTTATACTTTTTCAGATAATTGTTTTCAAGTTCTGAAATTGTTTACTTAAAGCTGTTAAAGACTTCACATATTTCTGAATGACTCCCTCTACCTCCTGCCCTATTATCCTAGGCTTCTATTTTGCGTATAAATTGTTTTAGACATTTATAGAACCACACTAATTTGTTTCATTTTTACACTTGTTTTTGTTGGTAACTGATTAATAGAGAAAAATGAAGAGGGCAATTATATTAAACAGATGGAAGGGGGAAGAACCCAATAACGAAAACAGCGAAAAACCCCACAATATTCTATATCAGTAAGAACAGCCCTAAAGTATGTATATAGGTTTAGTTCTAATACAGTAGCATTTGTCAAGCAGTGTATGTGGAAACATTCTCCCTTCCCCCCATCACTCCCACTTGTATCTCATCCCCACATCAAGGAGGATTCAAAATTGGAGAGACATAATCTGACTTGGTAATGCGTATTTCTCCACTAGATAGTGGCATTAATACAATTTCTTCTATTGTAGTTTCTGTCTTGAGGACAAATTTACAGTGTATTAACTAAAACAGAAGAAACAGAAATGTGATTTGTGTTTTGCAATTCATCTGATTTTATGGTTTGTCATATAGAATGTTCTTTGATGTTTAAGAATTTAGAAAAAAATGGGATATGCAGGGAAAAATAATTCTAATGGGAGCTATGTATGTATCTAGAGACTAGTTTTTTTTTTTTTAATCACATTTGCATCTTTGTTCAGCCCCAGATTTTTGTTATGTTCCAAGGTGGCCATTGCTGAATGTTTTTATCCTTTGTGTTTAGATAATATCTCTGAGTGCAAAAATTATCTTTTAAAAAAGAATGTAAACATATGTAGTATATGCATTATATAATATGATTGTATATATGCATATGTATGTTAAACTTGTAATTTTTTTATTTTGAAAAAGTTCAAACATATGAAAAAATATTATAATGAACCCCATATACCTATTACATAGCTTTAGCTGTGATCACCCATTGTCAATATTATTTCAATAATCCTTCATCTCTCCCTTTTATTTTGAAGCAAATCCCTGCATATGTACATAGTATATTGTTAGAGGTGCACACATTCACAATAAAATGTGCTGTCCTAACTCAAAAATAAAGGTGCGAACAAAACATTAAGAGCCCAAGAAGACTGATTAATTCTGCCTTGAGGAAGAAGACAAATTCAGAAAAGCCTTTGAAGAAGAAATGACATTTGACCTATACCTTGAAGGATGGGAGGAATTTGCCAGTTGGAGAATGGAAGAAAGCATGTTCCAAGCATTGGAGCACTATGAAGAGAAGGGAGCAAGTTTGAATCCATGAATGAGTGGAAAACAGAGAATAATGTATTTGAATGTTGAAGTGCTTTGAAGGAAGTTGCAGACGATGAAGCTGGAAGGATAGTCTGTGGTTATATTTTACAGGAGACTGTGGAAAATTAGTGATTATAGTTTATACAAAATATTTTTCTACATCTTTATAAACTACTTTTTCCATATTTTGTAGATTTATGACAAAGTCCAGTTTTCAACAATGCTGAAATCAAATGATTGCTCGTTTTCTTTGGATAATTTGTTTTTTGAAAAACCAGATGAAGTTGAAAAGTAAGTCTCCCTTAAAGATTGATAACACAGTGTATTACTTTAGGGTTTTTTGAATTTGGGTGAGTTTTAGTTTTCTCTCTGGTAAATATACAAATAAAAATGAGGAATCAACAGAACGATATTTCAGTTACATATTTGGTAAACATGGAATTCTCTTACCAGTAGTATAGGGGAGTAACTGAAGTTTAACATCTTAAATGTTATGATTTAAAAAGTAGAATAGATTTGGGCCTGGCATAGTGGCTCACGCCTGTAATCCCAGCACTTTGGGAAGCTGAGGCGGCTGGATCACCTGAAGTCAGGAGTTCAAGACAAGTGTAGCCAACATGGTGAAACCCTGTCTCTACTAAAAGTACCAACAAATTAGCCATGCCTGGTGGCCTATGCCACTAATTCCAGCTACTTGGGAGGCTGAGACATGAGAATCGCTTGAAGCCAGAGGCAGAGGTTGGAGTTAGCCAAGATGGCGCCACTGCACTCCAGCCTGAGCAACAGAGTGAAACTCAAGAATCGATTATTGCCTATTTTGCTTGTATTTATTTGCATTTCTGGTTTGTTCGGATTATTTTTGTCCAAGCTAAAAATGGGAAATAATGCTCAAAGAGTAGCTCAGGACAAGGAATGACGTCACCATTTGGAAACAATGAACAGTATGCCAAAGGCAAAGTATGATAGGCACATTAAGTGCTGGCAGGAAGTAGGGGTGGGAATAAAGATGTGAGACCAAAGAAAATAAGACTAGAGAGTAGGTAGTATGTTAAATACTGGCTTTTGTGGATTTTCATGTGCATTGTTCAATTTTGAATTTTGTATGTATTTTTAGTGTATTGTGCTATCCTATTTTAGTGAGGTATATTTATTGCCTCGTTATTTTACTTGTTCATTCAAATATTGATTGAAAGTTGAAAGGGTTATAAAAAGGATGAAACAGACTTTTACTTACACAATACTTAAAATCTAGTTGAGGAGATTAAACATCAAATGGAAAGACATTAATAAGTAATGTGACCATGTAAATAATCATCTATACTGGGACACTTTTGAGAGTGAAAGAGCACATCCAACTTGGGCAACATGTGTTAATCAGGTCTGGCCAATGCAAATTTTATAACATGGTTGTTTTTCTGAAAATATAGTCAAAAATATGTGCAAAGCAAATGATAGGCGTATGTTCATGCAATGAAATTTCAGACTTGGAAGGAAGGTTGTCTTGGACTACACAGGCAAGTCAGGCTTTTTGGGTAGTAGGGGGAAACTATAGGAGGCTTTGAAGGATTTGATAATTCCTATAGGAAGAGAAGAACTGGGCATTTGAAGGCAGAGTGTTAGAGCAAGAGAAAAAGAATGGAGATAGGACAATTCATGGTACTTGTAAGGGATAACGTGTAGAGAAGTTGCCTGGAATAGACGATTCATGAAGGAGAAACACTGGGACGGACATAAAGTTAGAAATTCTAAGTTGAGGTTAGATGGTGATGTGTGTTAAGTGCTGGAATAAGGATTTTGGATATAATTCACTATGGATTAAAGGCTATGGAATTAAATCAACAAATATTTATTGAAATTATGTAAAGGACTTTGCTAAGTACTGCTGATGTAAATGGACATAAAAATAAAACTCAGGTGTTTATAATCTAGAGGGAGTATCAAATATCTGTCAAAGCTATCCATCTACTTACCTGCCTGTTTCTCACTATTATCTATCTGTACATTCACATACCTCAAGGCAGACTATATACATATTATAGATTCCCTCTATAAGAAGAAGGGAGGAGAAAATCTTTGGGAACCTAGGGAGATTTCTTGGAAAAGGTAGGATTTGAGCCAGCCTTTGAATATAAGCTCTAGTGCCTAGAACAATACCTGGCACATAGTACTTAGTAAATAATTACTGAATGGATTAATGAATGCATAAAATAGTGGAACTTCTGTAGGTAGATGTCTGCGGAGGACAGGGCACAGGGGCAAGCTGAGTAAATATCTTTGAATGAGGGTGAGGAGTGACCAGGCACGGTGGCTCACACCTGTAATCTCAGCCCTTTGGGAGGTTGAGGTGGGTGGATCACTTGAGTCCAGGAGGTTGAGACTAGCCTGGCCAACATGGTGAAACACCGTCTCTACTAAAAATACAAAAATTAGGCGGACATGTTGGTATATGCCTGTAATCCCAGCTACTGGGGAGGCTGAGGCATGAGAATCACTTGAACCCAGGAGGTGGAGGTTGCAGTCATCTGAGATCTTGCCACTGCACTCCAACCTGGGCGGCAGAGCGAGACTCTTGTTTCAGAAGGAAAAAAAAAAGATGAGGAGAGACGGAATGCATTATCTATTTGTTATACAACAGGGAGTTCAGTTTAGTTTAGACTATAAGGTATGTGTAGGAGAGTTAAAACTGTGAGGTAGTCTAAGGCTACTAGGAAGTTTGGCAATCTTTGAAAGCCACTGAAGGATTTTGAATGGAGTAATGAAATGAAAGCAATTCCAAATGAATGTGGTAGGAACTTGTAAAATATATTAGAGAGAAAGCATGGAAGCAGTGAGGGCAGTTAAGACAAGTTAGTAAGAGCCTTGATTGTTTTAATGACCATGGAAACACAAAGAAAGTGATGAATTTAAGAAGCATTACAAGGAATATACAATAAGACCTAATATGTATCTAGATCTACTTAGTAAAAAAGATACTGTGGTTTGGATTCTGGGTGACTGGGATGATGATGTCGCCTCTGGAGAAAAGATTGGGAAATTATAAGGGAGATTTGATTTTATTAAGAGGCGGAATAGTAGAGCTATTATTCCTCTTTCTTGGATTTTCTGAAATAGTCCTTGTGTAGAAAAGAGTTAACATAGCAGCCTAAACTGCTGTTCTTGAAAAGGCCTGTTTACAAGGTTGGCTTTGGCTAGCATCTGAGAACTTAGATTTCAGGAAGATCCCCTCCATTAGCTGACAACAGTGGCTTACTGTGTGTAAACTGTTTATACAAATAATATGGTTTATGTGAATACCTGCTCTTTTTCTGAGATTCTGGAATTTAGGTGTGTGCCAGACAGGGGATGCTTATGCTAATGTTAGTTAGCCCTCAATAAAAACCTGGGCATTGAGTCCCTGAAGAGCTTCCCTTCTTTGGCAACATTTCACGGGTATTGTCCTAAGTCATTACTGAGATAATTAAGTGCCTCCCGCAGAGTCTGCTGGGAGAAGACTCTTAAAAGCTCATGCCTGGTTTTTCTTGGAGTTTGTCCTGGTAGCCATGAGTAGGACTGTATGCTGAGTCTTATGAGTCATTTTAGGGAATTATTGAACTGGGGGTGATCTTGGGGACCCTCTGACATAGTCCTAAATTTTAAAATATCTGGCCTGTTATTAAACAGTCTGTCAGATGTTGCCAGATAATGCGTTGTAGATTTTTTACTTGGAAAATATGGTCAGAGTAGCTATGTGCTAGGTGCTCTGAGAGACAGAAAAGTAAAAGACTGACTCTCTCACTTTAGAGAGCGTAACATCCTAAATGACTAGATCGTAAAATCTTTGGGATTTGGTATAGACAAAATATATGATGCTCTTCTCAACTTTATTTCCTGTCACCTAACACTTATCTTTTTGTCCTAATGAAGAACAAATCAACTTTGATGGGAAAGGAACCTTTAAAGCAGTATCAGTTAACACGATCACAGTTGAAAGATGAGGAGGGGTAGTTAATGATGCCAACAGGGTGGCAAAAATATCAATTACTATAGGTTATAAAGAGATTGTCAGTTTCAAATGATTTCTTGGATTTTTCTGTAGTTTGTAGATGGTTCTGGACTAAGAATATTTAGGTTAGGACATTAATTTGTAATAATGTTATAGGAATACTCTAGAACAACGGTCCCCAACCTTTTTGGCACCAGGGACTGAATTTGCAGACAGTTTTTCCACAGATGGTTTTGGGATGAAACTGTTCCACCTCAGATCATCAGGCATTAGATTCTCATAAGGAGCATGCAACCTAGAGCACTCTCATGTGCAGTTCACAGTAGGGCTCGCACTCCTGTGAGAATCTAATGATGTTGCTGATCTGACAGGAGTCGGAGCTCAGGCAGTAATGCTTACTTGCCTGCTGTTCACCTCCTGCTGTGCAGCCGGGTTTCTAACAGGCCAGTATCAGTCTGCAGCCCAGGAATTGGGGATCCCAGCTCTGGAATATCAGTAATGGTGTCATTTACACATTGATGACCTGTGATTAGTTGTGAGATATGTCAAGTAATTTGTTACTTGTAATAGTTAAAATGCTAAAGTTTGAGAATGATGTACTCCTTTGTTTTTATATTGGAGCAGATTTAAGATTCCTGTTACTGGCATTTGAATTGGAGAAAAGGATATAGAGTTATTGCCGTTATTTCGGTAGCATATCTCACACAGCGGTTTCATTAATCCTATGATACATAAGGGTAAAAGGTTGAGAACACTGCTATGTAGGGATAAATCAAAGTGCTGACAGAAAGTTAATTTATAGGATGTTTAAGAGTCTATAATTGAGTAATGTTTAATAAATACATAGCTACTCATGTTATATCTTTATTAACATATATACTCACATTTTTATATTTTATATAGCCATCCAGATAATGAAAAGTCTTTGGATTGGTTTCTCCCGCCTGCTCCATTGATTTCAGAAATTCCAGATACTCAGGAGTTAGAGGAAGAATTAGAAAGTCATAAACTGTTAGGTAAATTATCACATATTTGTTTTGAAGCCAAACCCATACAGTTCATGGCAATATTTATTTTAAAGCCCTGATTTGATTGTTACACATTGTGTATGCATGTATCAGAATATTGCATATGCCCCCAAAATATGTATGCTCATATTGGGTATTGATTTCAGAAATATCAGATATTCAGGAGTTAGAGGAAGAATTAGAAAGTCTTGGTGGCCGAGGTGGGCAGATCACAAGGTCAGGAGTTTGAGACCAGCCTGCCAATATGGTGAAACCCCATCTCTACTAAAAGTACAAAAAAAAAAAAAACCTAGCTGGGCATGGTGGTGTGTGCCTGTAGTCCCAGCTACTCAGGAGGCTGAAGCAGGAGAATGGCTTGAACCCAGGAGGCAGAGGTTGCAGTGAGCTGAGATTGCGCCACTGCAGTCTATCCTGGGCAATGGAGGGAGACTCCATCTCAAAAAAAAAAAAAAAGAAAGTAATAAACTGTTGGGTAAATTATCACTTATTTGTTGTGAAGCCAAACCCATAGTTCATGGCAATATTTTTTTAAAAACTCTGATTTGATCATTACACATTGTGTATGCATGTATCAAAATATCGGATATCCCCCCAAATATGTATACTTATTATGCAAACAATTAAAATTTCTTTATTTTAATGAAATAAAATGAAAATCGGATCCTTCTTTTATTAAAAAGAGTGCTCACCAAGCTGGATGCAGTGGCACTTGCCTGTAGTCCCAGCTACTTGGGAGACTATGAATAGCCACTGCACTCCAGCCTGGGCAACATAGTGAGACCCTATCTCTAAATAAATAAATAAACAAACAAACAGACCCCCCTTATCTCTCAATACATACATACCCCCAAAAACAAAATAGTGCCCACCAAATCTTAAAATTTAACACATTTTTCTTCTTTATGCATGTAATACACATACATATGCATACATAAATGCACACAATACACTATTACACACACATTTTGATTTTTGTTTTATGAATGCTTTTTCTGTGACTATTAAAGCTCCTATCACTGCTGTTCAGTTTGCCTTGCCATTTACTAAAGGGAAGATCGCCTGGTAACCAGATCCCAGAAATATTGAGTGAAAAAAGGGAGATGCAGAAGGTTAAATATAGAGTGATACCATTTTTAGAAAGCTCAAAAACGAGCACATTCAAACAATGTATGTGACATAATGTAGTATTAGTAAAATTTTAATTTTTAAATTGGGTCGTATGTTCATGCACATACATTTTATTAAGCTTCTTAATTTACATATATGTTATATATATACTTACATCAAATAATATATAGCATAGAGTACAGTGTAGATACATAGATGCTAAAGCAAATTTAAATTCTAGTAAGACGTCCAAATTCCCCCTAAACTTCCCTAAAAATTCTTGTAAAGCCTCTAAAGAAACTTTTAAAATTCTGTCACTCTGATGAAAACATTCCTTTATTTTGATTTTAGAAGCAGGATTACAAACTTAAAAGCATTAGATATGTTAATAATGAATTGTGTTTGGTAACATTGTATATAATTGGTCATTGTATTTCTGTGTGTAAATCATTTATATAAATTGTAAATCTTCATAATTGTATAATTGTATCGTTTGTTATGGGTCAGAAAGAAATTAAACCTATTTTATAATGCAGGTGCCATATAAACTTCAAATTTAATTCAGTAATTCCATATTAATTTCTGAGTGTCTTTTAATGATGTAATATACCGTAAGTGTAACAATCACCTGTATTTTAAAACCGTATATGGTATTACAGATTGTCTTACTACTAGTGCTTTGCTTTTGGCTTTCATACTTAACTTGGAATTTTTATTAAAGTTTTTAATCATCATTTTGAAAGTTTTCTTTAATGGAGAACACGTAATAATTAATATATTCCTTTTTCGTAGGTCAGGAAAAGAGGCCAAAAATGTTAACATCAAATTTAAAGATAACTAATGAAGACAAGAATTATATTTCACCAACACAAAAATTCCAATTTGCCTTTCCTTCTGATAAATATGAACAGGATGATCTAAATTTAGAAGGCGTAGGTAAAAATGACTTATCACATGTTGCTGGCAAGCTGACATATGGTTCTCAGAAATATAAAAATCACATTGGCACTGAGATAGCACCTGAGAAGAGTGTTCCTGATGATACAAAATTAGTTAATTTTGCAGAAGATAAAGGAGAGAGCACATCAGTATTCCGGAAAAGGTAATTATTATAATTAAATGAAATAATATTCTGTGAATAAATTTGAATATTTGTACGTCTAAAAGTATTAAATATGGTAGAATGAATGAGAAAAACAGCAAAATTATATCTCCTAAATAATTCCTTACTGTCTCCATTCGTGGTGTCATACTCCTGGTCCTACACATAAATATAACCATAATTGTAATATTTAACTATCTACTACAAATGGTACCACAACAGGCCAGATGGGACATAGGAATCTTCATTTTAAAGACATTTTCTAGATGATTATTATGCACACAAAAGTTTGACACCCATTTTCCTAATGCCTTGAGTTTTAAACAGAGGAGTAAAATTAGATTTTCTTTTCTTTAAGGGTTCGTTTTGACCCCAGTATGGAGCATAAATTATAACAGAAGAGAGTTAAAGGCCGGGCGCGGTGGCTCAAGCCTGTAATCCCAGCACTTTGGGAGGCCGAGACGGGCGGATCACGAGGTCAGGAGATCGAGACCATCCTGGCTAACACGGTGAAACCCCGTCTCTACTAAAAAAAAAATACAAAAAACTAGCCGGGCGAGGTGGCGGGCGTCTGTAGTCCCAGCTACTCGGGAGGCTGAGGCAGGAGAATGGCGTAAACCCGGGAGGCGGAGCTTGCAGTGAGCTGAGATCCGGCCACTGCACTCCAGCGCGGGCCACAGAGCAAGACTCCGTCTCAAAAAAAAAAAAAAAAAAAAGAAAGATTGTCTTATTAGTCTAGATGGGAGAAAATGGTAGCTAGACCTAGGACAGTGATATCAGGAATGGAGACAATCCAGAATTATTTAGGAGATACAATCCCACAGGCCTTAAGTGATTATTGGGTATGAGATCTGACTCCTAGGTTTTCAGTTTGAGCCAGAATGATGAAGGTTGGTAGTGCCTTTTTTTGATTTAAAGAACTATAAAGTAAGAACAGGTTCGGGGGAAGGTGATGAGTACAGATATGGCCATGTTGATTTTAGATATTTATAAATAGTCCAGATATTCAATTGGGTATATGGATTCAAGATACAGAAGAAGTTTAGTTGATTGTTTTTGTTTTCTCTGACATAGTAGATGTGGTTATCTGTGGAGTTTGAGGGGAAAAGTGAGAGGACTGAGCAAGAATGAGAAGAATGGAATAAATTATGGAGAATGGGAAAGCAGTCTAATTAGAATAATGGTAGGATTGATGGACACTGTAAAGGGTCCAGCTAAGGTTGATCTCTATAATGTTTGTAATAACAGCTTTATTAAGATATAATTCACGTACCATCAATTCACCGTTTTGAAGTGTAGAATTACTTTATTATTTTTTTCATTCTTATGTATTTACCCACATTGGTTTTTATAATACATAGTTTTGCAACCATCACTATTAACTAATTTTAAAACATTTTCGTCTCCTGCAAAATAAATTCCTTACTAATTAACAGTTACTCTTCATTCCTTCCTTTCCACAGCACCTGGTGACCACTGATCTACTTTCTGTCTCTATCATCTCTATGGATTTACCTATTCTAAACATTTCATATTAGTGGAATTATACAAAATATGGCCATTTGTGTCTGGCTTCTTTCACTTAACATAATTTTTTTTTTTGGAGGTGAATATTTTTCTTTTCTTTATTTTACTTTAAGTTCTAGGGTACATGTGCACAACGTGCAGGTTTGTTACATATG
>NW_012114999.1:111823-155900 GCF_000951035.1 Colobus angolensis palliatus | reverse complement strand
TGCAAACAGGGGCAATTTGACTTCCTCTTTTCCTAATTGAATACCCTTTCTTTCTTTCTCCTGCCTGATTGCCCTGGCCAGAACTTCCAACAGTATGTTGAATAGGAGTGGTGAGAGAGGGTATCCCTATCTTGTGCTGGTTTTCAAAGGGAATGCTTCCATTTTTTGCCCATTCAGTATGATAATGGCTGTGGGTTTGTCATAAATAACTGTTTTTATTTTGAGATATGTCCCATTAATTCCTAGTTTATTGAGAGTTTGTAGCATGAAGGGCTGCATTTAACATTTTTAAGATTCATGCATGTTGTGTTATGTATTAGTCTTTCTTTCTCTCCCTCCCTCCCTCCCTTCTTTCCTTCCTTCCTTCCTTCCTCTTTTTTTTTTTTTTTTTTTTTTTGAGTCTGGCTCTGTCACCCAGTGTGGAGTGCAGTGGTGCAATCTTGGTTTGCTGCAGCCTCTGCCTCCCAGGTCCAGGCAATTCTCCTGCCTCAGCCTCCCTAGTAGCTAGAGCTACAGGTGTGCACCACCACGCCTGGCTAATTTTTGTATTTTTAGTAGAGATGGGTTTTCACCATGTTAGCCAGGATGGTCTTCATCTCCTGACTGCATTATCTGCCCTCCTCGGCCTCCCAGTGTTGGGATTTCAGGCGTAAGCCAGCACGCTCAGCCAGTATTTCATTTTTTTTTAATGGCCAAATAATAGTCCATTAAGTGGATATACCACATTTTGTTTATTCACTTATCAGTTGATGGACATTTAGATTGTTTTAACTTTTTGTCTATTGTGAATAATATGGCTATGAAAATGCATGCAAGTTTTCGTGTGAATGTGTGTTTGCAGTTCTTTGGATATAAACCCAGAAGTAGAATTGCTGGGTCATATGGTAACTTTATATTTAGCTTTTCTGAGGAACTGCCAAATTGTTTTCCAAAGTGACTGCATCACTTTACAGTTCCATTCAGCAATATTTGAGGGTTCCAGTTTCTCCACATTCTGGCCAGCACTTGTTATTGTCTGTCTTTTGTATTATAGCCATCCTACTGGGTGTGTGAAGAGGTGTCTCATTGTGGTGTTGATGTGCATTTTCGTAATGACTAATTGTCTTAGTTATTTTGGTCTGCTATAATGAAATACTATAGATTGGGTGGTGTAAATAACAAACATTTGTTTACACGATTCTGGAGGCCGGAAGTCAGAAATCAGAGTGCCAGCATGGTTGGGTTATTGATGAGGACCCTCATCAATAATTCCCAGTTATTTTCTCCCATGGTTTTTCTTTGGTGTGTGTATAAACAGAGAGAGCTCATGTTTCATCCTCCATTTATAAGGGCATTAATTCCATCATGGGGAGGTACTGTCATGACCTCGTCTAAACCCAGTTACCTTCTAAAGGCCCCACCTCTAAATACCATAACATTGGGTGGCTGAGGCGGGCAGATCACAAGGTGAGGAGTTTGAGACCAGCCTGACCAACATTGTAAAACTCTGTCTCTACTAAAAATACAAAAATTAGCCAGGCGTGGTCGTGGGTGCCTGTAATCCCAGCTACTCAAGAGCCTGAGGCAGGAGAATTGCTTGAACCCGGGAGGCAGAGGTTGCAGTGAGCTGAGATCATGCCACTGTACTGTAGCCTGGGTGACAGAGTGAGACTCCATCTCAAAACAACAACAACAACAAGAACAACGACAAGAACAACAACAAAAAAAAACTTTGGGGATTAGGGCCTCAAGAAATGAACTTGGAGGGAGGGACATTAATATCCAGTCTATAGCAATAATGTTAAGAATCTTTTCATGTGATTATCAGCTGTTTGTTTGCCTTCTTTGGAGTAATGTCTTATTCAGATCCTTTGTCCGTATTTTAATTGGGCCATTTGTCTTTTAATTGTTGAGTTTTAAGAGTTCTTTATTCTCAATCAAAGTCTCTTATCATCTGTATGATTTGCAGATATTTCCCCCATTCTGTGGGTTTTCAGTTTTTTGATGATGTTCTTTGTAGCACAAGTTTTAAATTTTGATAGAGTCCAGTTTATTTAATTTTTCTTTTATGCTTATGCATTTGTTTTGATGTAATACTTATTTGGCATTGCTTTGATTGCTTATGTTTTTGGTGTCATATCTAAGAAACTATTGCCTGATTCAAGGTCATGAAGATTTACTCATGTTTTCTTCTAAGGGTTTCAGAGTTTTTAGCTCTTACATTTACGTCTGTGATCTGTCATTTAATATTTTAAATATTTGTGTGAAGTAGGAGTCCATCCTCATTCTTTTTGCATGTAGATATTCAGTTGTTCTAGCCTCATTTGTTGAAAAGACTGTTCTTTCCCTACTGAATGTTTTGGCACTGTCATTGGAAATCAACTGACCATAAATGTAAAGGCTGGGTATTGAGTGACACCAACTGATTCTCTGACACCAACTTGGCGTCTAACCAAGTTGACACTTAACTCCTGGAATTAGCGTCAGACCCCACAGGTTGAAGGCTCAGTTCTATAAGACTGACCCCACTTTGAATTCCAGCTGAAAATGAGATTCCCAGGCTACCCACATTTCTGTCTGGCCAACTACAAATTTGAGGCTTCCATGACCCCATATTAGGTTTAATAATTTGCTAGAATGACTCAGAGACCTAAGGGAAACACTTTACTTACATTTACCAGCTTATTATAAAGGGTACAACTCCAAATGAAAGACATACGGCAAAATGTGAGGGAGAGGGTGCAGAGTTCCCATAACTTCTCTGAGCATGCCACTCTGTCAGCACCTTGATGTGTTCCCCATTCCAGAAGCTCTCAGAACCCTGTTGTTTAGGCGTTTTAATGGAGGTTCCATTTCATAGACAAGATTGATGAAATCACTGGCCGTTGCTAATTAAAATTGATCTTCAGCCCTGAATGGATAGTCGTCTCCATTACTTATTCTAGAAGATGGGAGTGTTTTATTAGGAACCTTAATGGTTACTTCATCCCTTAGGGATATTGTGAACAAGTTACTTTGATAGATTGTCTTTTGATCAAATATAATACAGTACAGTCATAAAGATAAAGTGTTTCCTTGTTTTTAGAACTTTGCAAAGAAGTAGTTCTTACATTGAAGTGGTTGTTGGATATAGAGTTTGGGATGATTTAATCTGCTAATATACTTAGTTTACATCTTTTCCTTTTTTGGGGGGTACACAGTGCTGATTTGATTGGCTAGGAAAACTGTCTTATCTGGTAGCTTCTGTGGCGTGAAATGCAGTTGCTGACAACTTTTAATTCATAACAAGTCTGTTAATTTATTCCTATAAATTTAATATGTTAATATAATTGAGTAGCTTGAATCACTTCAGTTAAATTTAACTACTATTAGGTGTTACAAAATTTACTATTTACTGTGACTGTATCTAGTGACTTTTTCTCTCTCTTAAGTACTTTACTGACTTTAACTGGAATATTAGTTATCTGTTGTTGTGTAATAAAATTATCCCAAAATTTAGTAGTTTAAAACAACAGTAAACATTATTATCTCTCACATTTTCTACAGGTTAGGAATTTAGGAACAACTTAGCTAGTAGTTTTGGCTTAGGCTGTCTTGTGAGAATGCCTAAAGATATTGGGGGCCTCTCACAAGAAGGCCATAATCAAAATGTTAGACATGCTGCAGTCATCTGAAAGCTTGACAGCAGCTATCAGGTCTCTCTTCAAGGTGGCTTGCTGTCCTTGACTGAAGAGTCAGTGCTGGTTGTTGACAGGAGACCTCAGTACCTCTCCACCTGGCCTCTTCATAGGGTTTCTTGAGTGCTCTCTTTATATTGTGACTAGCTCTCCACAGAGTGAGAGATCTAAGAGACCATGGGGAAGGGGCGATGTCTTTTATTACCTAGCCTTGTAAGTCAAACATTTGCACTTCCGCAGTACTCTGCTAGTTAGACAGGCCAGTCCTGATTCCACGATTCAATTTGTAGGAGACTGTAAAGGGGTGAGGAGCAGGCAAGGATCTTTGGGGCCGTTTTTGGAGGCTGACTACCACAAATGGATTTCTCTGAGTTTTAGGAAAGTAGACATACTTTGGTGGTAAACTTAGCAAGTTATATTTTAGGAGAATGTTTAGCTTTTTTGTTTGAGTAAACCATAATCTATGAATGTTTTTAAAGGGGCCAATTTTATGCTAGTTTTTCATATTCCAAGCAAGTGTTACAAGTGAGAAAATATGTGGGTCTTTTTTTTTGCAGATTATTTAAAATATCTGACAATATACATGGGAGTGCTTATTCCAATGACAGTGAATTGGACTCTCACATTGGCTCAGTGAAAATTGTACAAACAGAAATGAACAAAGGGAAATCAAGGAACTATAGCAGTAGTAAGCAGAAATTTCAATATTCTGCAAATGTGTTTACAGCAAATAATGCTTTTTCTGCTTCTGAAATCAGAGAAGGCATGTTCAAAGCACCATCTTTTCCAGTTGCTTTCCAGCCTCATGATATTCAAGGTAATTTCTTGCTTTCTCAGTTCATTTTGTGATTACAGACTAATCTGCATTTTTCAGCATAGGGGAAAATGTAAAAATATAGTAAATGTGAGTAGATTATCTGTGCAATTACTGCAGTTTTTTATTATGTTGCATTATTTTCTAAGCTGGGCTGTGTGTTAAAATATTTTATCTGGTGTGCTAAAAATATTTTTAACTTTGCTCTCAATAAAAAGTTGTATTAGTTTTATTAAAATGGCTTTTATGGAAAGGATAAAAATATTCATTTCAGGTCCTAGCTGCTGACCATTAAAATTTTTTAAATATTTATATAAATATGTAGGTTTTTTTTTTTCCAGAGGTAACAGAAGATTGTTTAGGTTCCTTGAAGGCTGTCACAGAAATTCGTATCCTTTAAGTTATTTACAATAGCTGCTTTGTATTTATTAAATCATAATTTTAAAATATTTTGTTTAATTGTGTTTCTGTTTGTTTATTTTGATTGATGGAGAAAAAGATGGAAAAGTTAATCTTTTTGGTGATGTAAGAGGTACATGTGGCTGGGTGCGGTGGTTCACCCCTGTAATTCCAGCACTTTGGGAGGCCGACATAGGCAGATCACGAGGTCAGGAGTTTGAGACCAGCCTGACCAACATGGTGAAACCTCGTCTCTACTAAAAATATAAAAAATTAGCTGGACATGGTGGTGTGCACCTGTAATCCCAGCTACTTAGGAGGCTGAGGCAGGAGAATCTCTTGAACCCGGGAGGTGGAGGTTGCAGTGAGCCGAGATTGTGCCACTGCATTCCAGCCTGGCAAAAGAGTGAGACTCCATCTCAAAAAAAAAAGAAAAAAAAATATGTGTGCAATAGTGCTACTCAAGATGTGATTGCAGACTGGTTTCAATTTGTGAACTGTTTGTTATCAGTTTATGACAAGTTAAGTACAGAAGTCAGATCTGTATTATTGGCAGAACTCTGAGCATATTTGCTTACAAATAGGTACAGATAATTTCTCATCTTTTGAGAAAGAGCAGCCACATTGGGTTGAACTGGGCAGGGGAAATGGATGAGAATGGGACATTGTGTGGATTAGGGACATTTCTACAGATCTAGTATTTTTGAAAATCTAATGTGAAGTTTATACGTAGAATCCAAGTTTCAAGTCTGAACATTTCCAGTGTAAATATTTTGAGTATGTTTGTGTGTTCTGGAGGTAACATTGTCTTTGCTTCTTTAATACCCTGTGTATGCCTATAATAGTGCACTTATTCTGTTTTAATTCACCAGCAGTTTATGTGACTATTTCCCCATGATCTATGAACTCTTTGAAGGCAAGGATCATGACTTAACTTACTTACCTGACTATTTCCAAATACACTGAAAGGCAGATAAAGTAAGGCAGGTAAAGTAAGGAAATTGTTCTGGCAAAAGTATAGACATAAGCAAGGGTGAAGATAAAAAAGTATGAAATATGTTTGGAAAGAATAAGCTTTCCAGTTTGGCTGAAGGGAAAGATATGATTAAAGAAGTAATAAGAAATATTAGATAGTTATCTTTGGATCATATCATATAATGTTATGAATACCAAGGTCAAAGGTTTTTTTATTTTTGTTTTTTATTTTTTCCCCCAACTTTGTTGAGGTATAATTGAGAAATAAAAATGGTATATATTTAAGGAGTACAACATGATTTTTTTAATATATAAACATTGCAAAAATAATTACCACACTCAGGCTAATTAATGTATCTGTCGCCTTTCACAGTTACTTCTTTTTTGTGGTGAAAATACTTACAATCTCTGTAATAAGGAGAAACCATGTAATATTTTTGAGCATGTCAAATATCATCATTAAAACTATGCTTTAGGAATATATAATTAGTGACTTATTGCTTGGCAATGTTCTAGCATCCACAAAAGTTATGATCTAGTTGACAAAATGAAAAATGAATTCCGGATATTGCATAGCTGTGCTAGAGAAATCTAGCAACAATAACTAATCTTGGGTACTCCAGGGATCATCTGAAATAATTCTGAAGTATGGTTAGAAAATATTTGCCTGACTTCTCATGAAAAGTCCCCTCCAATGCAGATAGCTGATTTGAGTAAAAATGAGGGAGAGGGATCAATAAGAGGGTTATATATGTTGCTATAGTAACTATAAACAGAGCCAGTGTTTAGCACTTTATTCAGCATGGTGTCTCAATGCTGCCACACTTTCTTTCCTCTGGTGATCAAAATAGGATTGAAACATAGGAAATATATTAGCAGTAAGCTGTTAAAGATGTTTAATTATCTGTATAATGGCTGATTCTCCTTATCCCGTACTGTAAAGTCTGTCCATATGACACTGGCTTTTAAAGAGCTTTGAGGGTCTTTATGCTATATTAGCACAGCTGAAATGGTTCTGTTGTTTATTAGTTAGGACTACTGCTTACACTTGTGTCCACCGATTTATTGTCCAAAAAGTTCATTTTCTATAAAACTCATTGTCTGATACCTTGTTTCCAAGTATGTATTTAAAGTAGAAGACTGAATGCTATTTGTGATAATTTGAGAGTTTGTAGATTACTTGGACATACCTTATTTTCTTATTCTCTTTAAATATTTTACTACATTTGAATCCTCAGGGCAATAGAAGTTTTCTCAGGTTGATCCTACCACAGTAGTCTTGTCATTTTCAGTTCTGCAGACATTTTGCCCATAATTTCAGTGACACTGCTGAGAGTTTATTGAATGTAAGGCCAAAAATTGATTTCAATTGTTGATAGTGATGATAAATGATGTTAGCAGTTGAGTTTTCTTATGAGCTGAAACACTGATTCTATAAATATCTACTCTGAATCAAAGATTCATTTTTGTGAATATAAATTGATATGGAGCTATCTAATGAGAGAAAAACCAACATGATGGCCCACTTGTGGGCTTGTTACAAATAAATATTTGATAGAAAGAGACATGTTTTGAAGGAAAAATGAGATTCCTTCTCAAGTTTATGGATTTTCAAATTCAAAATTACGTGTTTGTTTGGCACAGATATGACACTTTGCACACCAGAAAGTAAAATGAGGATTTATAAATTAACTGCTTGATGTAATAATTGCAAACCTATATTAACTGAGTACTTACTATGTGTCAGGCATTGTTCTTGGTATTTGGGATATGTCACTGAAGAAAACAGACAATGAATCCTTGCTTTTGAGGAGATATCATTCTTGGGATGAGGGTGGGGAAGAAGCTAGATCTCAACAACTGTAACAACATATAAATAAGTCATAGAATTTTTTAGAAAGTGGTGACTATTATGGGAAAAGAAAAAAGTAGAGCAGGGTAAGGGGGTTAGATTGGGACTGCTGGGATTCGTGGCTCAGGGTGTAGAATTAAACAGTACTTAGGGTAGACCTTGAGAAGGTCAGATGTAAGCACTTAATGGAGGGAAAAAAGCCAAGGAAATATGGAGGGAGGAACAGTCTAGGCAGGGGAAGGCCTCATGGCAGGAACATGGCTGATGTTTTTGAAGAACAGCAGAGTTCAGTATAGCTAGAGGAGATGAGTCGGAAAGAGTAGTAGGACTTGAAGTCAGAGAGGTAAAGGCAGGGGCTGATGCGAGGAGGGAGTGGCAGTGGGGAGACAAGGTCATGTAGAGCCTTATACCCCTATACTTGGAGAGAAAGGGAGGAATTTGATCAGAGAAGTAATATGATCTAAGTTTAAACAGGATCACTATAGCAATCCATCAGTTCTTGTGTATCTTTATAAAAATCCAGTTGTTTAAATAACTGTGTACTTGTGTTCTCAGATATGTTCTTAACCATCTTATATCTTCTAATAGATTATGACAGTCTCAATTGTAGGAACTCATTTTTTTCTTTATTTACAGCTTCCCACAGCTTTCTGAATCTATTAATGTATTCTGTATATAGTGTTCAATGACTGTGGTTGATATATTGTAAGAAGAATACCATGTAAATACAGATATCTCCCAATCTTTCAATAGACCCTCACCTTGGAGAGGGCACAGTTTATTCTTCATATCTATTAATATTTTTGAACTTTCTTACAGGGGAAGGGTGATGCCAAGCCAGTATGTTGATAATTACAATTAAACCCACCACTTAACACAACTAAATTATCAAAAACAAAGAGACTTAGTATTAGGTAACCAGAAACACATCAGCTAATGAAGTACAATCAATGCTTAATGAAATAGTTGAGTGAAATTCTGTACATTAAAGAAGAGATAAAAATCAAGTGGCCTTGTCAAGGTAAATAAGAAAAAGCACTACTCTGGAAAAGATAAACCAGAAGTATAGTTCTGATTTACTTGCCATTATGTACTTGCATCTCTTCCATCATATTTAGCACTCAAGTATAACCCTTATATAATCTCGTTTCCCTATAGGAACTTTGCAAGTTCTTTTCAGAATATGGAATGTGACTGGAGACTAATAATTTATGAATAATTTATGATAATTCTTTTCTTAAGATGCCAAATAGCAAATGTTAAAACCTCATCATTAAATGTTGTCAGAATCAATATTAATGTGACTTAATTTTAAAATTAAAAGTAACCAATTTTTTAAATTCTGAAATATTTGACTCCTTAATGTTATTGTAAGCGGCAAAATTTAGAAGTATTTTCAAAGAATTTCCATATTTCAACTATATACAGTCCAAAGCCTTTGATGATGTAAGTATTTTATTTAACTTATTTATTTTTCTACCTTTCACTAGGTTGTGATCACTAGATTGGGACAGCTGGGATTTACTAGATCTTTATGTTTGCACTGCCACTCTCAGTGTCTAGCACATTATAGGAGCTCAGAAAATATTTGGTAAATGAATACGTGTGATTTTCATAGGTGGATTTGTTTGTATTTGAGTGCAGTAGTGAAATCTCAGCTCACTGCAACTTCTACTTTCCAGGTTCAAGCGATTCTCCTGCCTCAGCCACCCAAGTAACTGGGATTACAGGCGTGAGACACCACTCCTGGCTAAGTTTTGTATTTGTAGTAGAGACAGGGTTTTGCTATGTTGGCCAGGCTCATCTCAAACTCCTGACCTCAAGTTATCTGCCTTCCTTGGCTTCCCAAAGTGCTGGGATTACAGGTGTAAGCCATCGCGCTCAGCCAGGAATGATTTTCTTCTAGGTCTACATTGACAAATAAAATAGCATGATAAAATACTAATAATGTTATTTTTCGAGAGAAGAGGCTCTAGAGCAAAGTTACAATTTCTATAACTTTAAAGGAAAAATGTTTGAATTATTATTCCTTAGATTCTTATTAAGATTTTTTTTTAACAAATTGAGAATGTATGTGAAAAATTCTATACGTTACATGATTGATAACTTTTTATTTTTTAGCTTCTTTACACAGATAGGAATTTTGTGATTTGTGCTCCAACTGGTTCTGGAAAAACTGTAGTGTTTGAACTAGCTATAACAAGATTGTTAATGGAAGTACCATTGCCATGGTTGAATATTAAAATTGTTTACAGTAAGTATTTATTTTAAGAGTGATGATTAATTATACTAACAAAAAACCATTGAAGCAAAATGAAGAAATAAATTCAGTTTCTGGCCTTAGGAATTACTTGGCTTTCTATATATTTCTAGTAAAGTCTGGTCTTATTTGTCATTAAATTTAAAATACATTTTCCAGAATTATAAATAAAAAGTAATATTTGAATTGAGAATTTGACTTTTACATGCTTAATTTTTAAAGGACAGGCAAAATGAACAAATCAAACATTTTGTAATTCTAGAAATGTGCATAGGCACTTTTACTCTACTTTCTTAGGCTTGTATTTAAAAAATTTTTTTAATCAAAGTTGCATATGGATTAAAAATCAAATACCATTAAAGGCCATATGATGAAAAGCAATCATCTTCTGCCCTACCTTTCTCCACTTTTAGTTACACTTGCCTGAGAAATCATTTCTATTTTTAGTTCTTTTTGGTTATTACCTTGATATCTCTAAATCAAACTTGTCTAACTTGTGGCCTGCAGGCCGCATGTGGCCCAGGACGGCTTTGAATGCAGCCCAACACAAATATGTAAACTTATGACAATTTGTAATGTTTATAAAACATTATGAGAATTTTTATTCTTTAGCTTATCAGTCATTGTTAGTTTTAGCATATTTTATTTGTGGCTCAATACAGTACTTCTTCCAGTGTGACCCAGGGAAGCCAAAAGACTGGACCCCCCTGCTCTAAATAATATGCCTATATTGTTAATTTTTAATTTATCAATCTTAGGAGTATGCAGATGTGTGTTTTTATGCTAACTTTATTAACCAAAGTTTGTGAAAATAATTTTAAAATTCAACTGATGTTCAAAGTAAATATTTTATACTGTTACAGTGGCACCAATAAAGGCCTTGTGTAGTCAGCGTTTTGGTGACTGGAAAGAAAAATTTGGACCAATAGGATTGAATTGTAAAGAACTTACTGGAGATACAGTAATGGATGACCTGTTTGAGATTCAGCATGCCCATATTATTATGACAACTCCAGTAGGTATTATTTATACTTTATGATTTCCTTAGTTCGTTAGAAAATACCTATTTTTCTTTACCAAGACAAAAAGTTTAAAAAATACAAACTAGAAGCATATATTTACAATGTAAACAAATGAACATTAAAAAAATACTACAATTCAAGGCCCGGAAAGAATACCTACAAATCAGTAAGCAAAAGACAAATGACCAAATTGGAAAAATTGACAAAGAATAGACAGTTTGTTATTGTGGATACTTTGTAATCATATTTATTGCTTTATTCTTTTACCTAAGTAGTGTATATTATAGAGGGAGGTCCTTGGTAGAATTTAAAGACAGGTAATAAAACTTGGACTTAGAATATTTTGTGGTTGAGTATAAAAATAAATGAGGGCCCAGTTTTAAAAATATCTTTAAGACTGTAAAAATTCTTTAAGTATTTTTTAATTTTAAAATATTTTTCAGGATACTCTTAAGGGATCAACCAAAATTGCCCATTATTTTAATATGTCATGTTAAAAATATTATTGATATCTTAATATTTATTATAATTCCTTATCACATTAAATTACTTGTATGCTTTTTTTTTCTGTCTAGGAAAAATGGGATAGCATGACTAGGAAATGGAGAGACAACTCTTTGGTTCAACTGGTTCGACTGTTTCTCATTGATGAGGTAATGAATGTATTCACTTTCAGACATAAACATAAAAGGATAATTAGAATAAGACAGAAAGAAAAAAGACATTTCAACCAAACTATGTGTTTGTTTTATCCCTTCAAATGGAAAATGCTCATTTTCCCAAGCAAGAATGTTAGTTTTATTGAATATTTTAATTGATTACATGTATTTATAATTCTATAGCTAATGATATTTTCTTGATTTCCTGCTTAGGTACATATTGTAAAAGATGAAAATCGTGGTCCAACTCTTGAAGTTGTAGTCAGCAGAATGAAAACTGTACAGTCTGTTTCTCAGACTTTAAAAAATACCAGCACTGTTATTCCAATGCGATTTGTAGCTGTATCTGCAACAATTCCAAATGCTGAGGATGTGAGTTGCAATTTTAGCTGAGCTCTTAGGTTTTTTATGACTTGTGACATACTTAGTTATTTTGATCTTAGAGAAAAGTGAATTTTTGTACTTTGCTTTAATAGGAAAGTATATTGTAGAAAGTTGTGGCTAGATCTCATAAACATGACAGTATTAAGGCCATAAAATTTGGTTAATCAGGTTTAATAAAATATTTTTTGTGGACATGTGGACATCTCTTGTTTGCTAGTATCTAAAAGTCTTAGTTTTATGGGTCTCAGGTGCCTCATAATAACTTCACTAATAATATGTGATGGTTGTTGTAACTAGGTGACTCTAATTGTATAGCGAAGTATGGTGGAGAATAAAAATAATTGCTTAGATGATTACCACTTGCTCCTCAATTCTGTATGCTTGGCATTGTGGTAAGCACTAACAATAGATGCAAAAGTGAAAATATGTGAACTCTGTCCTTGAGGAAGATCTCATGGTTAATGAGGTACATGGACATGTAAAGAAATAATAATATGCAATATTGTACTTTTCATAATGAATATATGACTTAATTTTTTCTTCAATTTTTAAGTAAATGTCTTGAAAAATAATAGTCTCACTCTAATTTCTCACTCCTACTTACTTCTCAGCCTACTATAATACTGGTTTTCCCCTACTACTTCTTCGAAATTGTTTTCACAAATAGCCACTATATTGTTTATTCCAGTGGAATATTTTGTCTTTATCGTTAATTTGGCACAATTAATCATTTTCTTGTTCTTTAAATGACAGCTTATTTTGTTCATATTTGTCAAGAATAATGTAGAAAAATTTAAAGTTTATTAAAACAACAAAACTAAATCCTAGTGTTTGTCTTTCCACATGTAGGAAGCATAATGTATATACTTTTTTTTGTAAGCATGTAGGAATCATAATGTATATACTCTCTTTTTTGACCTGCATTTCATCTATAAACATTTTTATATCATTAAATATTCTTCAGTACTATTTTTGTGGTTTTATTGTAATTTATTTATCAAACACTATAATAATGGAAGATTATTTCCAATTTTTGCTATTGTAAACAGAGTGAAATTAATATATCTGAAACATCCATGATTATTTCCTTAGGGTGAACTTTTAGAATGAAATAACTGGATCAAAGGATATATAAAACTCTAAAGAAGCACTTTGTTCAATAAATGTTACATTCATTTACACTTCTACCAGAAGCTATTTTCCTGTATCCTAACACTGGATCGTTTAATAGTGGAATTATTATTGCTATTATTATTTTTAAATATTTATAGGATTTATTGTTTAGTGTGGTATCTCATTTAAAAATTTTTTGCTTTTTTGATTTCTACTAAAGGAAATATTTTTAATATATTTATCAACTACTTTAAGTTCTTTTTTAAAAACTTGCCAGATTATGTCATTTGCCTTTTTTTCACATTGGGACACTAAATTTTTCTTACTTATTTGTAAGCCATTATTATGTACTAGTACTCTCTAATTCATCAAACTTTTCCCCTTTGCGATAAACACTACTTCTGGGAATGCTGTTTCTCTGTTTCTTTGTCAGATCTTCTTCCTCTGTTTTCCCCTAAATTAAGGTCTTTATTCTTGGCCTTCTGCTCCCCTCAAACTGTAAATTCTTGTGTGATCTTATCCCTACTCATGATAACCTTGAAACTATTTTAATGTTTTCTTCCTGTCAAAACAACAGTCAGTTTCATAGCAGGGCATGGAGCCTGATTATTAACTGGGCTATGTAAAGATAAAGATTGCTTACCACAGTTCCAGAAACTAACTAGTGACTCTAGGTTGAGTCTGAAGTTTGCTTTTGGCACTGGCACCTCTCAAGTGTTTGTTGCTTGCTTAAAAACTTGTCATCCCTTGCAAACCTAAACCAACTATTACTTTGCTACTATTTATCTAATATTTAGGACAACACAAAAGAGATGTCAGCCATTTTGAGGCATAGTTTTCAAAAATAGCAAAGAAGGTAAAATGATAGTGAGAAATTTGGTCTCTGTGACAAAATTGATTTTAATTTTTCTTTGGATTCTTATGAAGGAAAATAAAACAAAATAATAATAACTAATTGGAAGTTTACCATGGTGAAAAGTGGGTATAATCTTGAAATACTACTGTTGGTAGTGCTGACCACTATATCAACAGAATAATATTAATGGAATATGTAATATTGAAAAAGACAAGTATACTTGATTAAATACTTTTATAGCTTGACCTTAAAGTGATCTGTAATTGGGTTGTTTTTAGCAATAAAACTTTACTAGAAGAAAGTTTTAATGTACATGTTTTTGTGTTTTAAAGATTGCAGAATGGCTTTCAGATGGTGAAAGACCAGCTGTATGTCTGAAAATGGATGAGAGCCACAGACCAGTGAAACTTCAGAAAGTGGTCCTTGGATTTCCCTGCAGTAGTAACCAAACTGAATTTAAGTTTGATTTAACCCTCAACTACAAAATTGCCAGTGTTATACAAATGTATTCTGATCAGAAACCCACACTTGTGGTATGGATTGTTGATAGCTTATTTTTTAGTATATTCAGTTTTTAACATGATTAATACAAAAGTTATGAATTTATTTTCAGTTTTGTGCAACAAGGAAGGGTGTGCAGCAGGCTGCTTCTGTTCTTGTGAAAGATGCTAAATTTATTATGACTGTGGAACAGAAACAGAGGTATAGTTTTTCATTTTTTCATGGAAGTAGAAGGACTTTTAGGGCTTATCTAGATGAGATGAGAAAATTAGGCTTGTCCCATAACCTGGGGGTAAACCTCAGTGTCCTCATTTATAAAATAAGGATAATGGTAATTTTGAGGGTTAAGTGAGATAATGAGTCTTAGTGCAGGGGTGATCCAGATTTCTTGAATGATAAAGATTATCCATACTGATAATCTGATGGTCAGATTTCTTGAATGATAAAGATTATCCATACTACTGTCAATTTTTTTTTAACCTAATTTCAATCCAACATCTTTTATAGTCTTTCACTAAAGCTGATCTTGCGAATTAATCTTTAAGGACTTTCTATCATATTTGGCCACTTCCACCTTACTTAAACACTCAGGGCTCTGTGCTTCCATGACCATTTCTACTGATTTTCTTCCTACTTTGCAGGCTGCTTGTTCTCAGTCCCCTTTTCACCTCTTCTACCCAACTCTTAAATGTTGACATTCAAGTGAGTATATCTGAGGTTCATTCTTTCTAATTCCACACTCTTAGTTGTTTGTAACTACTCACATGAAGTTCAAATAATATTTATGCGTGTCTATGAATTCCCAAGTTTATGCCTTCAACCCAGACTACTACCCTACTGAGCTCCAGGCCTATAGTCCACCTGTGTAACCGAATCCAATTGTATGTCTACCGACAGTCATCTCAAACTCAGTATGTACGAAATAGAACCTTGGTTCTTGCTCTCAGACCAGTTCCTTCTCCAGTGTTCCCCATCTTAATTATACATTATCTCCCTAGTTACTCATAGCAGAAAACTATCACTAATATCTTCTTCACCTTATATCTCATAGACAATCAATTAAAAGTCCTGTTTATTCTTACTTCTAAATATATCTCAAATATGTCATTTTGTCTCCATCAACACTGCCACTTCCCTAATTCAAGTCACTATTAATCTCTTGCCTAGGCTGTATCCTTTTCTTTAATCACTGCACACACACACACACTCTTATCCCGCTTTGTTCTCTGCATAGCATAGATTTTGTGAGATTGCAAATCTAAATGTCAGTTTCCTGCCTAAAACTCTTTAATAGCTTCTTCTTGTCCTGGGGATTAAATGCTAAATCCTTAGTATAGCCTGCAATAGCCCATATAATGTGATGCCTAGCCAATTCTCCAGACTTATCATGACCATTCTCCCCCTTTACTCACCACGGTCAAGCTGTATTGACCTCTGTGTTCTGTGAATACACCAAACTGTTACTCTGTACAGCCTCATCTTGCATCATGTTTTCTTTTACTGGAATGGTTTTTACCTAACTCCTATTTATCCTTCATGTCTAAACTTTAATATCAGTTTTCCATAGTCATCAGTTTACCTGTATTTACTTTTGTAAGCAACCTGCACTTTATTTCATAGTACTCACTGTAATTATGATATACTTTTGTTTAATAGTTATTTTAATATCTTTTCCATTCATTAGATTATCAACTTCTTCAGGAAGGGGGACTCATGTTGTCCTGCTTACCACTCAATCTTAGCAGTTGTGTTAGGTCATTCTTGCATTGATATAAAGAAATTTCTGAGACTGGGTAATTTATAAAGAAGAGAGGTTTAATTGGCTCACAGTTTTGCAGGCTATATAGGAAACATGGCACCAGCATCTGCTTGGCTTCTGGTGAGGCCTTGGGCTGCTTACAGTTATGGCAGAAGGCAAAGGTTGAGTTGGTGTTTCACATGGTGAGAGCAGGGGCAGGGGTTGGGGGGTGCCATACACTTTTAAGCAACTAGATCTTACAAGAACTCACTCACTGTTGTGAGGACAGCACCAAGCCATTAGGGATCTGCCCCCATGACTTGTTCACCTCCTACCAGGCCTCACCTTCAACACTGGGGATTTCAATTTAGCGTAAGATTTAAATGGACAACATCCAAATTATAGCAGAAGGTCTCAGCGGAGTGCTAGCACATGATTACTATGTAATGAACATTAACTTATTATTATTGTTAATAACTTCTGGAAATCAGTAAATATGTTTAGTGGTAGACCTCAGACTAAAATTGGACATGTGAATATAGGCAGATACTTATTTTTCTGCTTAGTTTTGTATGGTGGGGGAATATACTTCTCTCTGCTTTGGGTCAGATCAGCTTTCCAGTTACCATTCTGTTCTTTTGCCACCACCTCTGGTTGCTTGTCAACCAAAGACATGTAGCAAGCCTAGAGGAGCCAATTTAGTCTTCTTTACTTTCTTTTTTTTTTTTTTAATCCACTGAAAAGGTAGACTATAAAGATAGTCTATTAAAGCATTACAAACATAGCCACTTATTCACCCTCTAGATACTATTTTAACACTTTTCCTTCCAGTTAAAGGATTTAACTTGATCTTTTTAGTTACTACCATATGAAAAACTCTAGGGTGTGAAGCATGTAGAATAGTTATTTTATAATACACATCAACAAAGCAAGATTAAGCAACAAGAAACAGTAGAGAGCAAGACAGAATGAGAAAAACCAACAAAGAGCTTACAGCCAAAAAGTAGATGAAGTCTGAGAAGTAGATAGAAAGGTAGAAAGTGAAATTATTGCTAATAAGATAAGAATGCCATCAAATAATGATTAATAATTTCCATACCAACTGCATGTAGTTTTATAGCATTCTTATTAATTTTCTAAGTTTTTAAAACAAAGATGGGGTTTCAAAAACATTGACCAGTTCATTATAAAACTAGTAATAGAATAAAGGCAAACTGGGATTTTTAATAAAGTGTAGGTATAGGGTAGAGAGACTGTAAGTAGCTATAAACAATTTGAAGCTTTCTACTTGTTGGGTGAATAAACTAGATGATCAGGTTGGATCATACCACTTTTTGTCAGAAACAAGATGTGGGGATCAAGTAATGAGGCTTGTTTTCTTGCTCATAAATTTAACTCTGAAGGCAGTTTTGAAAGACTTATGGAATTCTTTGTGCAATGGCGGCATCATTCACATAGAAATATCTGGTGTCCTAAGGTGAATACATAATAATTAACATTTTTGAGCTGAACTCGTCTATGTGACCAGGGGAATTGAAATACACTCTAAGGTCCCTTAAAACTAATTTACATTTCATCCACTCCCTTATTTCTGTTGCACACAAATTTCCTAATTTTGTTTCAGATAATCATTTTTTTGCAAACATATATCTTAATTCCTTTTCTCATTTCCTACTCTTACCTAATTACTAATGAAAATTTCTCTCTCCTTTAACTCTCTTATTTCTTCAGTCTTTGCCCCTTATTTTTTCTTTATCTCCTTGTTTATTCTTGTTTGTTGTTGTTGTTGTTTTTCTAGAAACATACTGGAGTTAGAGTCAGATTTGAATTACAGTGCTGTTACTTTTACTAGCTGTATACAATCTGTCATATTACTTCTCTCAACTTCAATTTCTTAATCAATATTGTATATGTGAGAATCAGTCATCTCACAGTGTTTCTATGATGATTATATAGGCAGCATTTCTAAGATACCTAACAGAGAGCAGCAAAGTTTGTACTTAATAGTAACGTGCCCTTTCCTCTTTCATTCCATTGTGAATCCTTAAAGAAGTACTGAGTATTACCATAAAAATAGTCTTAGTGTCATATCTGCAACAATTAAATAGAAAAATACTAGATGTCTTTATATACCTAAGAACCAAGCCTACCAACTTCCAAAATCTTTTAATGTACCCAGAATTCATTTTCAAATTATCAACACACTTTCTTAACTTCCTCTTCTCTTTTAACTTAACCTAGTTCTTTTTAAAAAGTAAATTTTATATGGCATATTTGAGGTTTACAACATGATGTTATGTGGTTCATATAGCTAGCAAAATGGTTACTATAGTGATGCAAATTAATATAGCTCTCATCTCACATAGTTATTTTTTTGACAAGAGCAGCTAAATGTACTTAACAAGAATCCCTAATCCAAAACAATTTTGTTAACTGTAGTCTTCATGTTGTACACTAGGTCTCTAGACTTGTTCATGCTATGTATCTGCTTTTCTGTGTATCCTTTGACCTACATTTCCCCATTTCTTCTCCTGTTCCCACCCTTCCTGCCTCTGATAACTACTATTTTATTCTGTATCTCTGTATATTTGACTTTTTTAAAAAAGCTTTCACATATGAGTGAGAACATGCAATATTTTTCTTTCTATGACTGGCTTATTTCATTTAGTGTCTTAGCAATGTCCTCCAGGTCCAACCATGTTGTGGCAAATGGCAGAATCTCATTCTTTTATAAGGCTGAATAATCCATTGTGTATGTGTGCGTGCATATGTGTGTGTGTGTGTGTGTGTGTGTGTACTACACACACATACCACATTTTTCTTATGCATTAGTTCATCAACAGACCTTTAGGCTTTTTCCATATCTTAAGTATTATGAACAGTCTGCAAGGAACGTGGGAGTGCAGATATCTTTATGAGGTAATGATTTCTTGTTTGGGTATATACCCAGAGAAGAACTGAGTAATATGGTAATTCCATTTTTAATATCTTTAGAAATCTCAATTTCTAAATTGTTTCCATAATGTTTCCATAATGGCTGTACCAATCTGCATGCCCACCAACAGTGTACTAGGATTCCCTTTTTTCCACACCCTCACCTATATTTGTTGTCTGTAATATAGTGGTTTTAATTTACATTTCCTGATAATTAGTGATGTTGAACACCTTTTCATACACCTGCTGGCCATTCTTAAATGTTTTTTTTTTTTTCCTTCCACTTGGAAGTTTAAGGGTACATATGCAGGATGTACAGGTTTGTTATATAGGTAAGCATGTGACATGGTGGATTGCTGTACAAATCATCCCAGAACCTAGGTATTAAGCTCAGCATCCATTAGCTATTATTCCTAATGCTCTCCCTCCCCAACCTCCCCAACAGGTCCCAATATGTGTTGTTCCCATCCATATGTCTATGTGTTGTCATCATTCAGCTCCCACTTATAAGTGAGAACATGTGGTGTTTGGTTTTCTGTTCCTGTGTTAGTTTGCTGAGGATAATGGCTTCCATCTCCATCCATGTCTCTGCAAAGGACATGTTATCATTCCTTTTTATGGCTGTGTAGTATTCCATAGTGTATATGTGCCACATTTTCTTTATCCAGTCTATCACTGATGGGCATTTAGGTTGATTCCATGTCTTTGCTATTGTGAATAATGCTGCAATGAACATATTTGTGCATGTAGCCTTATAAAATAATAATTTATATTCATTTGGGTATATGCCCAGTAATGGGATTGCTAGCTCAAAAGGTGTTTCTGGTTATATGTCTTTGAGAAATTGCCACAACGTCTTCCACAGTGGTTGAACTAATTTACACTAGCAACAGTGTAAAAGCATTCCTTTTTCTCTGCAACCTCACTACCATCTGTTGTTTTTTGACTTTTTAATAATTGCCATTCTAACTGGCATGAGATGCTATCTCACTGTGGTTTTGATTTACTTTTCTCTAATGATCAGTGATATTGAGCTTTCTTTAATAGTGTTTTTTGGCCACATGTATGTCGTCTTTTGAGAAGTGTCTGTTCATGTCCATTGCCTGCTTTTTAATGGGATTGTTTCTTTTTTTTTTTTCTTGTAAATGTGTTTAAGTTCCTTGTAGACTCTGGGTATTAGACCTTTGTCAGATAGATAGATTGCAAAAATTTTCTCCTGTTCTGTAGGTTGTCTGTTTACTCTCATGACAGTTTCTTTTACTGAATGAAAGCTCCTTATTTTAATTTTAATTTGATGCCATTTGTCAATTTTTGCTTTTGTTGCAATTGCTTTTGGTGTTTTCATCATGAAATCTTTGCCTGTGCCTGTATCCTGAAGGGTATTGCCTGAAGGGTATTTTCTTATAGGGTTTTTATAGTTTTGGGTTTTAAATTTAAGTCTGTAATCCATCTTGAGTTAATTTTTGTGTAGGGTGTAAGGAAGGGGTCCAGTTTCAATTTTCTGCATATGGCTAGCCAGCTCTCCAGGCACCATTTATTAAATAGAGTGTCCTTTCCCCATTGCTTGCTTTTGTCAGATTTGTTGAAGACCAGATGTTTGTAGGTGTGTGGTCTTATTTCTGAGTTCTCCATTCTGTCCTTTGGTCTATGTATCTGTTCTTGTACTAGTCCCATGCTGTTTTGGTTACTGTAGCCTTGTAGTATAGCTTGAAGTTGGGTAGCACGATACCTCCAGCTTTGTTCTTGCTTAGGATCGTCTCGGCTATTTGGTTCCATACAAATTTTAAAATAGTTTTTTTCTGATTCTGTGAAGAATGTCAATGGTAGTTTAGTGGGAATAGCATTGAATGTATAAATTACTTTGGGCACTATGGTCATTTTCACAGTATTGTTTCTTCCTATCTATGAGCATGGAATGTTTCTCTATTTGCTTGTATCCACTTTGGTTTCTTTGAGCAGTGGTTTGTAGTTCTCCTTGAAAAGTTTCTTTACTTTCCTCCTTAGCTGCTGTATTCCTAGGTATTTTATTCTTTTTGTAGCAATTGTGAATGGGAGTTCATAGATGGTTTGGCTCTCTGATTGCCTGCTGTTGGCTATAGGAATGCTAGAGATTTTTGCACATTGATTTTGTATCCTGAGAATTTGCTGAAATTGCTTAATAGCTTGAGAAGCTTTTGTCCTGAGAAGATGAGGTTTTCCAAATATAGGATCATGTCATCTGTAAACAAAGATAATTTGACTTCCTCTCTTCCTATTTAAATATGCTTTATTTCTATTGCCTGATTGCCCTTGCCAGAACTTCCAATACTGTGTTGAATAGGAATGGTGAGAGAAGGAATCCTTGTCTTGTGCCAGTTTTCTAGGGGAATGATTCCAGTTTTTGCCCATTCAATATGTTATTGGCTATATAGCTCTTACTATTTTGAGGTATGTTCCTTCAATACCTAGTTTGTTGAGAGTTTTTAACATGAAGGAGTGTTGAATTTTATCGAAGGCCTTTTCTGCATCTATCGAGGTAATAATGTCTTAAATTCTGTTTATGTGATGAATCACATTTATTGGTTTGTGTATGTTGAACCACTTTTGCATCCTGGGGATGAAGCCAACTTGATCATGGTGGGTAAGCTTTTTGATGTGCTGCTGAATTCAGTTTCCCAGTATTTTATTGAAGCTTTTTGCATGAGTGTTCATTAAGGATACTGTTCTGACATTTCCTTTTTTTGTTTATCTCCGCCAGGTTTTGGTGTCAGGATGATGCTGACCTCATAACTGGGTTAGTGAGGAGTGCCTCCTTTTCAATTTTTTGAAATAGTTTCAGTAGAAATGGGGCCAGCTCTTCTTTCTACCTGTGGTAGAAGTTAGCTGTGGATCTTTCTGGTCCTGGGCTTTTTTTGGTTGGTAGGCTAGTTATTACTGTCTCAATTCCAGAACTCATTATTGGTCTATTCAGGGATTCAATTTCTTCCTGGTTCAGTCTTGGGAGAGTGTATGTGTCCAGGATTTTATCCATTTCTTCTAGATTTTCTAGTTTATGTGCGTAAAGGTCTTTATGGTATTCTTTGATGGTTGTTTGTATTCCTGTGGGTTCAGTGGTGATATCCCCCATATCATTTCTGATTGTGTTTATTTGATTCTTCTCTCCTTTCTTCTTTATTAGTCTAGCTAGCAGTCTATCTATTGTATTAAGGTTTTCAAAAAACTAGCTCCTGAGTTTGGTGATTTTTTTTGAAGGGTTTTTTCATGTCTCTCTCTCCTTCAGTTCAGCTCTGATCTTCGTTATTTCTTGTCTTCTGCTAGCTTTGGGGTTTGTTTGCTCTTGATTCTCTAGTTCTTTTAGTTGAGATGTTAGGTTGTTAACTTGCGATCTTTCTAGCTTTTTGATGGGGGAATTTGGTGCTATATATGTTTCTCTCTTAACACTGCTTTAACTGTGTCCCAGAGATTCTGGTATGTTGTCTCTTTGTTCTCATTAGTTTCAAAGAACTTCTTGATTTCTGCCTTAATTTCATTATTTACCTAAGAGTCATTCAGGAGCAGGTTGTTCAGTTTTCATGTAGTTGTGTGGTTTTGAGTGTGTTTCTTAATCTTGAGTTCTAATTTGATTGTGCTCTGGTCTGAGAGACTGTGTGTTATGATTTCCATTCTTTTGTATTTGCTGAGAAGTGTTTTACTTCCAATTATATAATCAGTTTTAGAGTACATGCCATGTAGCTCTCAGAAGAATGTATATTCTGTTGAATTTGAGTTGAAAGTTCTGTAGCTATCAATCAGGTCCACTTGATCCAGAGCTGAGTTCAGGTCCTGAATATCTTTGTTAATTTTCTGTCTCAGTGATCTAATATTGGCAATGGGTTGTTAAAGTCTCCACTGTTATTGTGTGGGAATCTGAGTCTCTTTGTAGATCTCTAAGAACTTGCTTTATGAATCTGAGTGCTCCTGTATTGGGTGTATATATATTTAGGATAGTTCTTGTTGCATTGATCCCTTTACCATTACGTAATGACCTTCTTTGTCTTTTTTGGTGTTTGTTGGTTTAATGTCTATTTTGTCAAGATACTAGGATTGCAACCCCTGCTTTTTTCTATTTCCATTTGCTTGGTAAGTTTTCCTTCATCCCTTTATTTTGAGCCTGTGTGTGTCTTTGCATGTGAGATGGGTTTCTTGAAGACTGTGTACCAGTGGGTCTTGGCTCTTTATCTATCTTGCCATCCTATGCCTTTTATTTGGGGCATTTAGCCCATTTACAGTTTCAGATTAGTATTGTTACATGTGAATTTGATCCTGTCATCATGATGCTAGCTGGTTATTTTGCAGACTTGTTCATGTGGTTGTTTCATAGTGTCACTGGTCTGTGTACTTCAGTGTGTTTTTGTAGTGGCTGGTAATGGCTTCTCCTTTCCATATTCCGTGCTTCCTTCAGGAACTCTTGCAAGGCAGGCCTGGTGACTTCCCTCAGCATTTGCTTCTCTGAAAAGAACCTTATTTCTCCTTGCTTATGAAGCTTAGTTTGGCCAGATATGAAATTCGGGGTTAGAAATTCTTTTCTTTAAGAATGTTGAATATTGGTTCCCAGTCTCTTCTGGCTTGTAGGTTTTCTGCTGAGAGATTCACTGTTAGTTTGATGAGTTTCCCTTTGTAGTGACCTGACATTCTCTCTGGCTGCCCTTAATATTTTTCTTTCATTTCAGGGTTGGAGAATCTGATGATTATGTCTCTTCAGGTTGATGTTCGTGTGGAGTAGGTTGATGTTCGTGTGGAGTATCTTACTGGGGTTCTGTGCATTTCCTGAATTTGAATGCTGTCCTGTCTTGCTAGGTTGGGGAAGTTCTCCTGGAAGTTCTCTTGTAGTATATTTTCCAATGTGGTTTCATTCTCCCCATCTCTTTCAGGTACCAGTTAGTTGTAATTTTGGTTTCTTTACTTAATCCCATATTTCTTGGAGGTTTTGTTCATTCTTTTTCATTCTTCTTCTTCTTCTTCTTTTTTTTTTTTTTTTTGTATTCTTGTCTGCCTGCCTTGTTTCAGAAAGATAATCTTCTAGCTTGGAGATTCTTTCCTCCACTTGGTCTATTCTGCTATTGATACTTGTGATTGCATTGTGAAGTTCTCGTGTTGTGTTTCTCAGCTCCATCACATCAGTTATGTTCCTCTCTAAACTGGCTATTTTTGAGTTGGTTTTTGTGTATGGTATAAGGGTCCAATTTTATTCTTTTGGATATGGAAATTGTTTTTCCAGCCTCATTCATGGAAGAAACAATTGTTTCCCCATTTCTTTTGGTGCCCGGATGGAAAATTAGTTGACTGTGTATGTTTGGACTTATTTCTGGGCTCTCTGTTGTGTTCCATTGGTCTATGTTTCTGTTCTTATGCAAGTACTATATTGTTTTGGTTAGTGTGGCTTTATAGTATACTTTTAAATCAGAAAGTGTGTACCTCCAACTTTCTTTTCCTTCTCAGTTTTGCTGTCGCTATCTAGGGTTTATTGTGATTCCAGACTAATTTTATGATTTTTTTCTTCTATTTCTGTGAAGTATGCCATTGAAATTTTGATAAGGATTGTATTGAACATGTACTTCTTTGGGTAGTATGGACATTTTAACTATTAATTCTTTCAATCCATCAATACAGTATATCTTTCCATTTATTTTTGTTTTGGATTTCTGTCACCATTGTTTTATAGCTTTCAGTGTACAGATCTTTATCTTCTTAATTAAACTTATTCCTAAGCATATTATTTTTTGATGCTATTATAATTGGGATTGTTTTCTAGATTTTTCAGTTAAATTATTATTTGTGTTTAAAAATGCTACTAATCTCTGTATATTGATTTTGAATCCTGCAACTTTATTGAATTATTAGTTCTAAGATTTTATTGAGTTTTTGACTTTTTTTACATGTAAGGTAATGTCTGCAAATAAAGATAATTTTACTTCTTCCTTTCAAATTTGAATTCCTTTTATTTATTTTTTTCTTATATGATTGCTCTTGCTAGTACTTCCAGTACTATGTTGAATAGAAGCATTGAGAGTGGGCATCCCTGCCTTGTACTGTATCTTAGTGGAAAAGCTTTCCGTTGTTCCCCATTGATTATGATGTTGGCTGTGGATTTTTCATAAATGGCCTTTGTTATGTTAGTTGAGAAGTTTTCCTTATATGCCTGTGTGTTAAGAGATTTTTATCAAGAAAGGATGTTGAACTTGTTGTCAAATGCTTTTTCTGTACCAATTGAGATGATTTGTGTTTTTTATCTTTCCTTCTGTTAATGTGATACATCACAGTGGTTGATCTGCATGTATTAAACCAGACTTTCTTGCCAGGAATAAATCCACTTGGCCATGATGTATTGTCCTTTTTGATGTGTTACTGAATTCAGTTTGCTTATATTTTGTTGAGGATTTTTGCATATTCATCAGAGATACTGGCCTATAGTTTTCTTGTAGTGTCTTTATGTGGCCTAAGTATCAAAGTGATAGTAGCCTCACAAAATATGTTTGGAACTATTCCCTCTAGCTGTATTTTTTTGGAATGGTTTATGAAGTATTGGTAGTGATTCTTCTTTGAATGTTTGGTAGAATTCAGTTGTGATGCTATCTGGTTCTGGGCTTTTGCTTGTTGGAAGATTTTTCATTACTACTTCAATCTCATTATGTGTTATTGGTCAGTTTAAGCTTTCTATTTCTTCCTGATTCAAACTTAGCAGGTTATATTTTTCTAGGAGTTTGTCCATTTCCTATATGTTATCCAGTTTGTTGGTATTAATATATAATTGTTCTTAATAATCCCTTATGATTTCTTTAATTTCTGAGGCATCTGTTGTAATTTCTGCAGTTTCATTTTTATTTTATTTGTTTCTTCTTTTTTTTTTCTTAGTCTAGCTAAATGTTTGTTTTTTCAAAGAACCAAGTCTTGGTTTTATTGATCATTTCCTATACGTTTTTGGTTGTTATTCTCTATTTGACTTATTTCTCTTCTGATCTTTATTATTTCCTTTCTTCTGCTAACTTTGCATTTAGTTTGTTCTTTTGCTAGTTCCTGTAGGTATAATGTTAGGCTGTCTATTTAGCATCTTCTTTTTTAATGTAGACCCTTATTGCTTAAAATTTCCTTTTGAGTTCGAGACCAGCCTGACCTACATGGGGAAACTACGTCTCTACCAAAAACACAAAATTAGCCAGGCGTGGTGGCACATGCCTGTAATCCTAGCTACTCAGGAGGCTGAAGCAGGAGAATCGCTTGAACCTGGGAGGCATAGGTAGCAGTGAGCTGAGATCGTGCCATTGCACTCTGGCCTAGGCAACAAGAGTGAAAGTCTGTCTCAAAAACAAACAAACAAACAAAATTCCTCTTAGAACCACTGTTGCTGCATCTCATAGGTTTTGGTCTGTTGTCTTTCCCTAGTTTCTTGTCTCAAGATTTCTTTAATTTCCCTTTTGGTTTCTTTGATCCATTGATTGTTTGGGAGCATGTTGTTTAATTTCCACGTACTTGTGATTTTTTTCAAGATTTTTCCTGTTACTGATTTCTAGTTTCATATTGTTGTGGTCAGAAATGATACTACATATGATTTCAATCATCTTGAATTTAGATTAATTAAAAATAGTTAAATCTAGTTTTGTGGTTTAATGTATGATCTGTCCTGTAGAATGTTTCATATGCACTAGAGAAGCATATACATTCTGCTGCTATTCAATGCAAAGTTCTGTGTTTGTCTGTTAGGTCCATTTGACTCAAAGTACAATTGAAGTCCAGTATTTCTTTGTTAACTTTCGGTCTGGTTAATCTATCATTTTTGAAAGTGGGATATTGAAGGCTCCTACTATTATTGTGTTGCTGTCTATCACTCTCTTCATGTCCTTTAATAATGTTTTATATCTTTTGATGCTTCAGTGGGTGCTTATATATTTACAATTCTTATGTGCTCTTGATGAATTGACCCCTTTATCATTAAATTATGACCTTCTTTGCCTCTTATAACAGTTTTTGACTTGAAGTCTATTTTAACTGATGTAAGAATAGCCACCCTGCTCTCTTTTGGTTACTATTTACATAGAATATTTTCTTCTACCCCTTAACTTTCAGCCTGTGTCCTTATAACTAAGATGGATCTCTGGTAGGCAGCATATATTTGGATCTTTTTTTTTCCCTGTCAATTTAGATACTGTATGTCGTGATTGGAGAATTTAATTCATTTGCCTTCAGGGTTATTATTGATAGATAAGGGCTTACTCCTGCAGTTTTAATTGTTTTCTGATTGCTTGGTAGATCAGTTGTTCCTTTCTTCCTCTTGTTGTGTATGTTTGTGATTTGTTGTTTTTCTGTAGTGCTAAGCTTTGATTCCTTTCTCTTTCTCATTTGTATCTCCTGTAGCTTGTTGCTTTGCAGTTACCACGAGGCTTACATAAAATATCTTATAGTTATAATACACTATTTTAAGCTGATAACAACTGGACTTTAGTCACATACAAATACTCTAGATTTTTGCCCTCCCCCCACAATTTATGTTTGTTGACATAATTTACATCTTTTTATATTCAGTATTCCTTAACAACTCATTGTAGCTACATTTTCGACCATTTTGACTTTTCACCTTCATACTGGAGATTTGAAAGACTTACAGATCACCATTACAGTGGTGGCAGATTCTGAATTTGACTCTGCATTTACATCTGCCAGTGTGTTTTATGCTTTCAATATGTTTTCATGATACTAATTATCATTCTTTTGTATCTGGTAGAAGAACAGCTTTAATCATTTCTTATAAGGCAGGTGTAGTGGTGAATTTCCTCAGTTTTTATTTATCTGGCAGAGACTTTATTTCTCCTCATTTCTGATGAACAGCTTTGCTTTGTACAGTATTGTATTGTATTGTTTACTGGCAATATTGTCTTCTTTCAGGGCTTTGACTGTATCATCTTGTGCTCTCCTGGCCTGCAAGGTTTCTGCTGAGAAATCCACTGATAGTCTAATGGAGAGTCCCCTATAAATTACTTGACACTTTTCTCTTGCTACTTTTAAAATTCTCTCTTTGTCCTTGACTTTTGACATTTTTATTATAATGTGCCTCAGTGAGGACCTTTTTGGGTTTGAACATGTTTGGTGATTTTGAGATTCATGGAACTGGGTGTCCATATCTCTCCCAAGACTTGGGAAGTTTTCAGCAATTATTTTGTTAAATAAGCTTTCTATGCATTTTCCTCATTCTTCTCCTTCTGGAACCTCCATAATATGAATACTTGTTAGCTTAATGGTGTCCCATAAGTCCTGTAGGCTTTCTTCACTCTTTTTTGTTCTTTTTTCTTTTTTTTTCCTCTGACTAGGCTATTTCAGAAACCTAACTTCATTTCACGGATTCTTTCTTCTGCTTGTTTTGGTTTGCTATTTTTGATTTCATTCATTTAATTCTTTAGCTCCAACATTTCTATTTGGTACTTTTTGAATGACTTTCTTATGCAGATAATGAATTGTCTTCCTGATTTCATTGAACTGTCTATCTGTATTCTTTTGTATCAGAGTGAGTTTCCTTAGGATTATTACTTTGAACTCCTTTTCAGGCAATATGCAAATTTCTGTTTTTTGGAATCCATTACTGGAGAATTATTGTGTTCATTTGGTGCTGTTGTGTTTTCTGTTTTTTTTTTTTTTTCTTTTTTTCATGTTTCTTGTGTCCCTGTATTGATGTCTGCACAACTAGTGGAATAATTCCCTGTTTCAAATTTGTAGAGAGGCACTTTCCTTTAGTCACTCTGGTCAAAATGTAGTTAGTTGTTTATTCATTGTTTTGCTCTGTTTTTGTGCGGAGGGTGAGCATTAGCCATCTCTAGTTGACCATCTTGCTTCCTCCTGACCTAGTTTTGTTTTTGTTTTTGTTTTTGTTTTTGAGACGGAGTCTCTCTCTGTCACCCAGGCTGGAGTGCAGTGGTACGATCTTGGCTTACTGCAAGCTCTGACTCCTGAGTTCATGCCTTTCTCCTGCCTCAGCTGCCCCAGTAGCTGGGACTAACCCTGCCACCATGCCCAGCTAATTTTTTGTATTTTCAGTAGAGATGGGGTTTCACTGTGCTAGCCAGGATGGTCTCTATCTCCTGACCTCGTGATCTCCCTGCCTCGGCCTCCCAAAATGTTGGGATTACAGGCGTGAGCCACCGCGCCCGGCCAACCTAGTTTTTTTAAATGCCATGTATCAGAGCACTGGAAACAACTATTGTTTATTTCTATGTTTTTTTTTTTTTTTGGCTTACTAGTGATATAGTAGTTTTAGAAATTGTTACTTCTTACAATTTTTTTTAGGCAAATCATGAGAGTAGACTTATATTCTGACTTGTTAATCACCAATTATGTTTTTTTCCTGGGGGAAGTGAGTTTTCCAAATTCTTGGTTTAAAAGTGAGCTTTAATATTATAGCTCATAAGTTTAGGGACTTTTGAATATGTAAGTTGGATATTTTCTACTTCTTAAAATAGTTTTTAGATAATGATATTGTGAACATTTTTTGATATCTCTAAGTTTTAAAATAATTAATACACTGTTTCAGAGTCCTCTGATGTTACTGGGAGTAACTAAATAATTTTATGGTATTTTTAAATAGGTTACAGAAGTATGCATATTCCGTAAGAGATTCAAAACTGAGAGGTAGGTTTAGAGATAATTTTTGAATAGCATTTTCACATATAGATGAGAGGTGCCAATTATTGATAAAATACTAATAGTAACAGCTGATATATTTTTATTACAGATATCTTAAAAGATGGTGCCGCTTATCATCATGCTGGTATGGAGCTGTCAGATAGAAAAGTAGTCGAGGGAGCTTTTACTGTTGGAGATTTACCAGTTCTTTGTAAGTAAAACATATTTCTTGTGGATGCTATAAAATATTTTGGAAAATTATTTTTAAGAGGAAAAAAGGAAAAGCTCAAGTATTCTGCTTCTTTCTTCTTTTCTTGTGAGAATCTAGAATTAAGTGGTCACCTATGCATGTAGATGCTACAGTAAATTCTCTGGCAATGTTTAGTTGTTTGTCATATTATTGAATGTAGTGTAATTTGAAAAACAAGAATTTAATAGGTTTTTGGATTTAAAGTGTGTTACTCTTTTAGATTGTAATGTTCTTTTTTCTTTTCTAAATTTCTTATATATGAGATTTTATTACATTTATAGGAATGTCTTTTATTAAAAAGTCTTTATGAAGCAATAAAGTTAAATGGCTCAAAATTACTATGTCTTAATCTGATGCAGTTACTACCAGTACTTTAGCTATGGGAGTAAATTTGCCTGCTCACCTAGTAGTTATAAAATCTACAATGCATTACGCTGGAGGACTGTTTGAAGAGTACAGTGAAACAGATATTCTACAGATGATTGGTAGAGCTGGTCGACCTCAAGTAAGTGACAATAACTTTGCTTTTTATACTTAAAAATATGATAAAAACAAAAAAATGGTGTATTTTTTGATTAACATGTCATAATTATATCAGGCTTAAAAGTAGTATAGCAGAGAAAATTTACCTTTCATGGAGGAATAAAAGTAAAACAAGCCTAACCAACTGGGACATACTTCCTTCATTCTGTCTAAGCTCGCACTGGCTGATGAAGGGATGGGTTTATGAATGGGTATACTCTTAAAGGTCTTTTTGGTTTTGTTTTTTTATTCTGAATGGGGGTACTCAGGATTTTGGATGGAACAGGTTTTCCTTGTTTAGGGCTGTCACATTACAGAACATGTAACATCCCTAGGTCCTAGTACTAAATGCTAATAGTGTTCCCAGGCATTATGGCAAAAGTCAGCCCAAATACATTTCAAAACATACCCTACTCTGACAAATACATGAATAAGTCATTTTTATAGCTATTATGAGAACATCAGGAAGAGTATATTTTCAAAACATTTGTAAATATTATGTTATACAATTCTATAATTTCATGGAGTAAATCAGATTATATGTAAACTATACCAAATCTTAACAACTTTTATGCAGTTACCAGAGTTTGTTTTGATTTTAACATTGCCAAAATTATGTTACATTGAAACCAAAGTGATATTTACAGATATACTCTTGGAAGGTTTTTAAATTAATTTTTAGGTTAACAAAGTGAGAGCATTTTAAAGATCTTTTTGAAGTGTTATTTCAGACAAGGAGACTGTTTAATATAAAATGAAAGTCTTGAGTTTTTGCAGAGGACTGGTACCAAGATGTGCTCTTCTTCACTAAATTTCTGTTTGTGTTTTTCCCCAGTTTGACACTACAGCTACTGCAGTTATCATGACTCGATTAAGCACAAGAGACAAGTACATTCAGATGTTAGCTTGTAGAGACACTGTAGAAAGCAGGTAATACAAAAAATGTTCCAAAAAGATAGTAATGCTGGATAGTTCCAATAAGATAATAGCTTATTTTATTTCCTTTTAAAATATCAAAAGGAAATTTGGTTTGGAGATTTTTTAAGGCCATTTTCTGTAAAGTTTTCAACAATTTAACTAGATAATTTGTGTCATTTTAGGGAATTTAATAATTTTTTAAAAATGTAGTCATTTTATTCAGTGGTATTTCTTGACAAGCATGTGTTCTTGTTTATAACAAACCCTAATTTATAATAAAGCCTTAGTAATTATGATTATAATTTATATATGAAATTATATAAATTTATAATTATTAATTTGTAATAAAGGAGAAATATTTTCGTATCTTAATTTAATAATAGAGGAAATCTGGGACTTATTAGTAAGGTATTTAATGTATTCTCTTTTGGAGAAAGTAGGATATAATTTACGCTTCAACTTTTGTTAAAGCAGTAATCCGTGTTCTATAACCATAAAGTAGAGAGATATATCTGAAGCCTTTTTAGAAGTTGAACTGACTTCTTAAGGTTTTCTTTTATGTTTTTGGAAATTAAGTTATAGTTTCTGAATTAGTAAAGTAGCAATTGGTATATTACATATTATTAAAGTTAAAAAGTAAGAGTTATGGCATTGAACTGCATATTCGTAATGCAAAGTTTTTTTTTTTCATTAGTTTGCACAGACATCTTATTGAGCATTTAAATGCAGAGGTAGTACTGCATACCATCACGGATGTGAATATTGCTTTGGAATGGATACGATCAACTTTGCTTTATATCAGAGCCTTGAAAAATCCATCTCATTATGGTTTGTTACTTTGACTTGGAAAAGTAGTAATTTTTTCAAGCCAGCTAGGCCTGTATTTATACTAATAAGTTACAGGATAGATAGATTACAGAAACTAATAGATAATAAAACAAAAGATAACAACAGTCCCAAATACATTTAGAGACAAGAGTAGACAAACTGAGGAATTTTAATCTGTTTTACTTCTAGTGTTTCAACAAGATTTGAAATCAGCACCATTAAAAATAGACCTAGTGGAAAAAAGTTCAGCTCCAGTAAAAATAACAGAAATGTCTAAATCATTGAAAATAAGTTAAAGTTATAGAACGTTTTGAATTTTGTCTGTCCTTACTGTTCAACTACTCCCTTTTTTGAGTTTATGACTGTTTATTTTTCAATTTATAAGAAATGAAAGTATATAGTACTACTGTTGCTGCCACAATTTTCATCTTGCTTCTATAGCTAACCCACATCTTGTTATGTGGCTTCCAGAGGGTTTTTTTTATGTGGTATAGGTTATAAAATAACCTATACTTGGGGTTGTTGAATACCAAATTAAAGCCTGACTCGTTGAAGTATCATTCTAATGCACAGAGGTTCAAAACTTTCAGATCTCAAAGAGTAATTAATATAAGTCTATATTAAAGGAATATATAAATATTCATATCACTTAAAATGTCTATTTCAACTAGGTAATACATTTACTTAGTTCAAAAATCATAAAGTGAAGGAATATATACAACTAAAATTCTTCCATGTATATCCCGACCCACACAGTTGTTCAATTCCCATCTCTCCCCTGTCTGTCCCCTAGTTCTGTAATCATTGGTATATCTTTTTTGAATAATATTTTTTGCATATAAAAGTAAATAAGAAAATGTAATTTTATTTTCCCACCATTTAAACACAAATGGTGGCATAATGTATTAGTTTTCCATTCCTTTTAACAAATTACCCTAAAACAAATAATCTAGAAACAACCAGAATTTATTATCTCACACAGCTTATGTGGGCTAGGAATCTGGGACTGTCTTAGCTAGGTGGCTCTGGGTCAGAGGCTCTTCTTAGATTGTAAGATATGTCAGCTAGGGCTGCAGTCATCTGAAGGCTTTCCTGGGTCTTGAAGATTCACTTCTAAGTAGTCTCACAGAGCTATAAGTTAGAGGCCTCAGTTTCTCACAGTTGTTGGCAGGCCTCACTCTTTTGCCAGGTGGATCTTTCTTCATAGCATGGCAGCTGATTTTTCTCAGGATGAATGATTGAGTGAGAAAGAGAGACAGAGACAGACTAAATCAGAAGCAGCAGTACTTTTTTATAACTTTGTCTCTGAAGTCACACATCATTACTTCTGCTTTATTGGGTATTTTAGAAGCAAGTCACTGAGTCCTGGTCACACGAAGGTGAGAGGGATTAAGTTCATCTCTCAGAGGGCAGAATATCAAAGAATTTGTGGGCATATTTTTTTTTTTTTTTTTTTTGAGACAGCCTCTCTTGATTGCCCAGACTGGAATGCAGTGGCACAGTCTTGGCTCACTGCAACCTCCACCTCACAGGTTCAAGCAATTCTCCGCCTTACCCTTCTGAGTAGCTGGGACTACAGGCACGCACCACCATGCCTGGCTAATTTTTTGCATTTTTAGCAGAGACGACGCTTCACCATGTTGACCAGGCTGGTCTCGAACTCCTGATCTCAAGTGATCCACCTGCCTTGGCCTCCCAACGTGCTGGGATTACCAGCATGAGCCACTGTGCCTGGCCTTGTGGTCATATTTTTTTTAAACCTCCGTTATTGTAGTCTTCTGCACATTCCTTTTTTTCTTAGTATGTCTTGGAAACTTTTTTGAGACAGGCTGTCGCTCTGTTGCCCAGGCTGAAATCCAGTGGTGTGATCACAGTTTACTGCAGCTTCAACCTTCTGGGCTCAAGTGATCTTCTCACCTCAACCTCCTGAGTAGCTGGTACTACAGGCATATGTCAGTACACCTGGCTAACTTTTGAAAAAAAAAAAAAATTGTAGAGGCAGAGCCTCCCTATGCTGCCCAGGCTGGTCTCAAACTTGTGGGCTCAAGCGATTCTCCCACTTCACCCTCCCAAAGTGCTGGGATTTTGGCTGTAAGCCACCATGCCTGGCTGGAAGCTTTTTTTAATAGCTAAATAATATTCCATTTACTTATGTATCACCTATTTAAACGATCCCCAATTGATGGACATTTATACTTATTACAAACAATACAGCCAAAAAATCCCTTCATTTTTTACATGCATGAATTTATCTGTATGATAAATCTCTAGAAATGAAATTGCCAGCAAACTATCGCAAGAACAGAAAACCAAACACGGCATGTTCTCACTCATAGGTGGGAATTGAACAATGAGGTCACTTGGACACAGGAAGGGGAACATCACACACCGGGGCCTATTATGGGGAGGGGACAGGGAGGAGGGATAGCATTAGGAGATATACCTAATGTAAATGACGAGTTAATGGGTACAGCACACCAACATGGCACATGTATACATATGTAATAAACCTGCACGTTGTGCACATGTACCCTAGAACTTAAAGTATAATAAAAAAAAATTAAAAGAAAAAGAAATGAAATTCCTGTGTCAAAGATATATGCATTTATAAATTTGATACCTGTGGCTAAATTGCTACCTTAGTAGCTCATATACCTTTCAGCAGTGTTTGAAAGTGCCATATTTTGTTTCTCCAGCCTTTCCTTTGGGTGTATACTTGTGTATTTTTATCAGTATTATATATGCATATTGATATCTTTTCATGTTTTAATTTTCATTTCTGCCTTTTCGTGGTTATTTTATTTTCTGTAGTTACTTTTTTGTATTGAGATATCACTTATAGTAAACTTCACAAATATGAGGTGTACAGGTCAATGAAGTTTTATATATATGTTTATACACACATATACACACATGTAACCACAGCCCAGATTAAGATATAGAACATTTTCCAGATGTTCCCTCATGCTCCTTTTCTGTCAGTATTTGCCCCCAGAAGTCAATGCTATTCTGACTTACATACCACAGGCTAGCTTTATCTATTCTTGAAAAGAGTCCGTTTATATGAATATAAATCTTTTGATGAAAGGAAATTATTAATTTTAAATAATGTTGCTGTGAACATTGTTATATATATCTTTTGATACACATGTATATGTATATCTGTGGGTATGTGCCTAGGGGTGAAATTATTGTGTTAAACGGTATGTGTAGTTACAACTTTAGTGAATAGCACAAAATGGTTGTATTACCAAATATGTTTTCCTAGGAACATTCATGTTATAATGAAAGTTCATTAGAATATATTAATCACTTGATGATATTTGCTATGTGTAAAACATTTGGAAATTTATTCCATACCATTCTTGTTAAAATATGATATTCCTGTTCATTGTTTCTATGGATATTTATTTAAGTCTTGTTTGAATTCAATAAGCTGAGATTTTTTTTTTTCTTATATAAGACTCAATTAGACTACTGTTCACTAGTTAACTGGGGTATCAGCGGAGCCTGTAAAGATGAATTAAATTCTATTTTACTTTTTGGAAATTTTTATGACATGCAGGTTTTGCATCTGGATTGAACAAAGATGGAATTGAAGCAAAATTACAAGGTTAGGTGCATTTCATTCCAAAAATTAGATTCTATATATTTTAGTGAAAAAGTTCAGTTATTATGAAAGTAAGAATATGCTTTTGTAAATCATTTTTTAAAAAGGAAACTTATCTGTAGAAAAATAATGTGGACTATTTCTTTTTCACACAGCTTGGCATATACACTTTTTTGCTGAATTAATCAATTTATTCTATCAGAATATCTTTCTTTGTATAATATGTTACCTTGGTTTATTTGGCTTTTATTTCTAACATCCCTGGTCTTTGAAAATATGCTTACAGATACACACTCTGTATTTTTTCTTTCTTTAAAAGAGATAATCTTACTGTGTCACCCAGGATGGAATGCAGTGGTGTGATCATAGCTCATTGTAACCTTGAACTCCTGAGCTCAAATGATCCTCCTGCTGAAGCCTGCTGAGTAGCTGGGACTATAGGTGTGAGCCACCACAACTGGTTAGTTTTGTAGCTTTTTTTAGAAAGGGGGTCTCACTGTGTTTTCTAGCCTGGTCTCAAACTCCTGGCCTCAAGTGATCCTCCCACCTCTGCCTCCCAAAGCACTGAGATTATAGGTGTGAGCAACCATGCCCAATATGTATTTTTTCTTTTCTACTTAATTTTAATTGAAAAATATAAGCCTAGATTGATTATGGGCTTCGTATCCCAACCTGTGCCAAAGATGTATTCCTATCCAACCTCAGCTTGTTATTTAATCAACTAGTATTTCTTGTTTTTTAGAATATAAAATATTGTTAGGCATTTATTCAGATTAGAAATTGCTACCTTTTCATTGTGTTGAGACTGTCCCTTTAGTAAAAGAAAAAAATGTTAGATCCTCTAAAAAGATTTAGCCAATTTAAATTTATTCTCTACTTGTATTACATGTGTGGCAAATAAAAATGCGGAGATAAAGCAGTAAAATTGTCTTGCTTAAAGAATAAATATGTTGTTAAAACATGGTCATAACCAATAGCATATATTCATAATGCTGCTGTATTCATGTTGAAATACAGATTATAAGTTGTATTATCTTCAAGGTATTGATTAATTTTGTAATGGAATTTTAAAAATTAAACATATATTTTGAAAATAATGATCAAATACACTCAAGAAATTAGACAGTCCAAGAGATATATTACTATATTCGGATAACTTTAATGTTTTATCTTTTGTTAAATTAGCAGAATCACAGCTCATATTTGCTTTATCTTTGGTCACTATAGCATTAGCAAAATTTTGCCTTATAAACAGCAGTAGCTAAATATAACTGAATATTAAGGTTTTGGTATTGTAGCAGAGAAAAAAAGTAACATCTTTTCCTCATTCATTGCAAAGTTCACAGCTGACACTCCTGTAACAAGGCAGATTAACAAGAGAAAAGCATAACAAATTTATTTAATCAAAGTTGTATATGACATGGGAGCCTTCAGAAATTAAGATCCAAAGACCCAGGGAAAACTGTATTTCTATGGCAAGTCTAATGAAAAAAAATGGATAGTTGTCGAGAAACATGACTGGTCAAAAGGGTATTATCTAATATTAATAAACTGGGCAAAACTTAACAAGGCCTATTTGTTCAGATTCTTCTTGGCCTCTCTTGTGTAGCATTCTTTCTTCCTGGGCATGAGACGGGACCATTCCATGGGTATGAGGCAGGACCATTCCATACCCTGGAATGAGGGTCTTAGAATTTAGACAAAGTAGGTCAGAGAATTCCTTTATGACCATGCTTCACACAGAAAGGCAGGGAAAGGTCAGAGTGACCTTCTTGTTTCTGAGGTCCTCTCAGTCTTACTGAGTTTGAAATGCTTTGGGTCAGCATTTTCTGAGCCGTGCCATTATCCTTGGAGATCTGCCTTAAATCTCTCAGGAAGGATCGTTGGCATAGTATATGCTGTTTCCTAAACTTGATTATACTTTCTTGCCCAGTATACTCTAATAGCTTCCCCATCACTCTCAGAATAAAATACAAACTTTCACCACAGCCCACAAAATCCTGCTTGATATCTCCCTGCCTATTACTCTAACTACATCTCTTGTCACTTTCTCTCTCTCTTATTCTACTCTCACCAAATTGGCCTTCTTGCTATTCCTTAAATACACCAAGCTTGTTCCCACATCAGGTCCTTTGCACACTTTGTTCCCTATTTTTGGAACTCTCCTTGCATACTTCACATGGTGTGCACCTTCATTTTATTCAGGTCTCTGTTCAAATACTAACTTTTTAGAGAGGTCTTCCTGTGGTATCTTATTTAAATCCACTTACTTAAATTTACTGAGAGGAAGAGAAAATGATTCTATGATGTTGTTATCATTGTTTTCCTTGTTTTTAGAAAAAGTAATGTGTTTATTTTGACAATTAGGGTGAGGATAGCCTTACTCTATATGAAAATATATAGCAGTTATGAGAAATACATATAGGTTGGGCATGGTGGTTCATGCCTGTAATCCCTTTGGGAGGCCAAAGTGGGCAGATCGCTTGAGCTCAGGCGTTTGAGACCAGCCTGGACAACATAGGGAGATCCTACCTTTACAAAAAGTGTTTTTTAAAAACTTAGCTGGTGCGGTGGTACATGCCTATAGTTCCAGCTACTCGGGAGACTGAGGTGGGAAGATTGCTTGAGCCTGGTAGGTTGAGGCTGCAGTGAGCTGTGATCTTGCCACTGTATTTTAGCCTGGGCAACAGAGTAAGACCCTGTCTCAAAGAAAAGAAAAGAAAAAGAAAAGGAAATAAACATAAGCTTTAGTTAAAAGATTTAAAATTCTACACAATCATTCTATATAGGTTCTTAGCCTTATGTTTCTTTATAGTATACATGAAATCTTATTATGTATTTGTATGTTGATTGCTGTCTTCTGTAAAATATAAGTTCTAATAAGAAGAACCTTATCTTGTTAACTGCTGTAAACATAGAGCTTAGAATCATGCTCAGCTTATGGTAAAGTAAGCATTTTTCATTGACTTGCCGAGTGGTAGGTAATGAACTGATTTAATAGTGGGTAATTAAGAAAATTAGAAAAGACTTCAAAATCTTTACTAAACCAAACACTTAACATTATCAAGCTGTCTAAACAGTGTTGCTTAAACTGAAGTATTTCCCAAAGAACTCTAAGGGTGTTTATTTGAGTGGCTGCTCTGTTTAGGATTGAACTATTACAGTATTCCCACTGTCTGCTCTGAACTATCTTATATCTCATGGAGTATAGCATGAGGCAGAGAAGGAACTGTAAGCAGCAGATCACTACAATTGCTCTGATCCCTATCAATAGTGAGCATGAACTAGCATTGCTTCCTGTCAGAGAAACAAAAGTAAACACTGGAAAGCATCAGTTAAAGTTGTTGCTTCAAGAAAGTGGCAAAGAGAGAGGAGGGGAAGAACTGGTGGTTTTTGGAATAATCTTTGCAGAACTATCTGACTTCTTATACTTTGTGCATATATTAATATATCTTTGATAGAAATTTAAAGAAAAAAGAAAAAGAAAACCATTGCCTTAATGGAGGGCAGATAGCAAAGGAGCAAGTTACTTAGCCTCTATTCTATCGTTTCCTAACCTATATATGAAAATATCAGTGTCTACCTTATTGTGATGTTTTGAGGATTAAATGAGGTAATACATGTGTATCATTTAAATACTCCAAGTGCTAAGTGTTATTTCTACTTACTGAGTGTTATTTTTATTACTTGTATTCTTGTTACTATTAGAAAATGTTTTTGGTATATTAGTTAGCTTTTTTATTTAAATGAGCTTTTCCTTACCGCTTAAGTAGGGACTGTGGTTCTTCTAGAACAATTACACAGTAATAACACAACTTTAGCATATTTAATAATAAATTATTTTGCCCTACTTCCCTATTTTACTAAAATTAAAATGTGTTTTCTATAATTAAACAGAATTATGTTTGAAGAATCTGAATGATTTATCATCCCTGGACTTAATAAAGATGGATGAAGGTGTTAATTTCAAACCAACTGGTAATTTCCTATCATTGTCAGTAAATTTAGCAATTGTTTACTTAAGACTAAATTAAAATTTTGTTTTACTAAAATTTAGATGATGATAAAACTAAATTATGATCTCAGTTCTCAATAGGGTATCATCGTTATTAGCCATAGGCATGATCAATTTAAACAAGCCCTATTTGTAAAAGTATAGTTTCTTTTTGACAGGTGCACAGAATTTGTCTTCACTGATTCTGGTGACTTCTGGCAGAGGAACAAAATGCTTCAACCTTTGGGTTGCTTAAACCTGTTATAACTATTATAGATATACTTTTATTGGCATGCTTTTATATGCTTTTTATATTCTCAAATATTCAACCATTGATAATCTGGTGGTTAGACTTCTGTAAGGTTAGAAAAAATATCTTTTCCTTCTACTCATCTTAGGTTCAGTAACTGGGACTCCTATAACAAAAGGTATTAGCAAGAGAAAAGCATACAAATTTATTTAATATGTTATGTGACATGGGAACCTTTATAAGGAAATGAAGACCCAAAGAAATAGTTAAACCTGAATGTTTTTATGCCAGGTGTGATGAAGATGGAAAAGTCATGGAGAAATATGATAGGACAAAGGGGATATGAACTAAGTTTAATAAATTGGGGGAAATTTAGCAAAGCCTGTTCATTCAGATTCCTCTCTGTGTCTATGGAGATAAAGATGCTCCATTGTTTAGGTATAGGGAGGGCACCTCTCACATGAGGGTGTTATGACTTGCTTCAGGGGAAGGCCAGAAAAATTACTCCTGTACATGTTGTTTCTCAAATTCCTACAGCTTAAAATATTCAGTAGGCCAAGATGCGACATTTTGAGATAGCATGTCCTGAACCCTCTCTCTCTCTCTCTCTCTCTCTCTCTCTCTCTCAATTCTGTTTAGAGTATAATAAAAGAGAGGATGTTTTGTGGTTTTTAGCACTCATGATTAGAAGTTTTTGGAGAAATGACTTTATTATTCCAGTTAATCTTTTTAAGTAAAGGTAATTTATTGTTTGAAAGTTGGGTAATGTGGAAAAATTTTTTTTGAATTCAGAATCTGTTAACATTTAGCATGTACTGTTCATTTTTAATGCATTTTTTTACTTGCAACCATACTATAGAAATACATGATTTTGTAAAATGTTAAAATTTATATTTAATATAAGGTTTAGTTTTAAAATAATTTGTTGCCCTGACTCTCAGCCCTATATTAATAACATTTTTTTTTCCTTTTTCCTTGGTCCTTATTCTGATAAGCCTAATTTTGTTTGTGAGAATTGTCTTCTGTGTGTTCTAGAGCATCTCACTAGAGGGGACATAAGAATCACTAAGGCGTCTTCTTCATCTGTTTTTATATACTTTCATTCTCATCAGGAATCTTATTCCCACTATCACTTCATTCTTACGGTACTTCTTGAATCCACTGATACTATTCTTTTTGTCTTTAAACATACCTAATAAATGACCTATAATAACATTTATTCTTTGTCAGTCATCAGTGAATAGTACTTAGTTATTTTTTTATTCTTAACACTCCGCTTTTCTGGTTCTCCTTCTTCTTTAATCAGCCTTACTTTGCTGACCTTTTATGCTTGCTATGTACTTCTTAAAGTTTCATGCCTTGAATCTTTGTTCCCAGATTATGCTCGTTTTTTGAAAACATAATTCACCTTCACTGCTACATCTATAGTCATTATGTAAATGAATTCAAAGTTTTAGTTTTGATCATGACCTGTCACCTTTGCTATAAAATTTGATCTTCAGTTTTCTATGATAAATTTTTACTTACATATATTACATGAAACTTGACATCCAGAGGCATATGGGTTAATTTAACCTGGAATACTGTGAAGCAGAGTGAACATAGAATTTGGGTTCCAAATAACTGTATTTCAGTCCCAGTTCTACTACTTGTTGTATGTTGCCTTATATTAGCTGTCTTAGTTTACTATTGCCTTATATTAGCTGTCTTAGTTTATTCATCTGAAAACAGGAATGTATTACATATTCTACTTACTGTATTGGGTGTAGTGTTGATCAAATGCGATAATGAATACGAAAACATTTTACTGTAACAGAAGTTGTTGCTGTCTCTTTTCTAAAGCTAGGAAAATCAATGTTTGCCTATTCTCATTAGCTTTTTTGCCGCACCTAAGATCACCGTAAAATACTGATGCCTTTGGTTTCTTTCATTCCTCAGTCATTCAATATCCAGGCATTCTCCATACTCATTCCATATCCTTTTGGTGTCTGATGTCACCAAACATCAAAAAGACAATCCAATTTGTGCTGAAAATATTCCTTATCATCTACTAGGGTAAAATTTCTTAAGGTGTATTGGGGGTGGACTACTTGCTGTCAAAATCAACTGAAGATGCTGTTGTGTTAAAAATACAGTTACTTAATTCTGCTTCAGACTTGCAAACCTCAATTTTTAGGAGTAAAACTTAGGAATTTAAATTTTATCTCTTTGGGTTTAAATCCTCTCTCAGATAAATACCTAGTTCTTTGATACTTTGTAAGATACTTGCATTTCAGTTAGCTATTGTAGTTGACCTTACCAGGCGGGTAGGTTTGTAATTTCCTTTTTTTTTTTTGCAACTTTTGTCTTAGGTTCAGGGGATACATGTGCAGCTTTGTTATGTAGGTAAATTGCATATCGTGGGGAGTACGGATTGTTTCATCACCCGGGTAATGAGCATAGTACTCGACATTAGGTTTTTCAATCCTTACCCTCCTCTCACCCTCCACCCTTAGGTAAGCCCTGATGTTTATTGTAGCCATCTTTGTGTCCATGTATACTCAATGTTAGCTCCCACTTATAAATGAAAACATGTAGTATTTTGTTTTCTATTCCTGCATAAATTTGCTTAGGATGATAGTCACCAGCTCCATCCATGTTGCTGCAAAGGATATGATTTCATTTTTTAAAAAAATTTTTATTGTACTTTTAAGTTCTAGGGTACATGTGCACAACGTACAGGTTTGTTACATATATATACATGTGCCATGTTGGTGTGCTGCACCCTTTAACTCGTCATTTACATTAGGTATATCTCCTAATGCTATTCCTCCCCCTTCCCCCCACTCCATGACAGGCCCTGGGGTGTGATGTTCCCCTTCCTGTGTCTATGTGTTCTCATTGTTCAGTTCCCACCTATGAGTGAGAACATACGGTGTTTGGTTTTCTGTTCTTGTGATAGTTTGCTCAGAATGATGGTTTCTAGCTGCATCCACGTCCCTGCAAAGGACCTGAACTCACCCCTTTTTATGGCTGCATTGTATTCCATGGTGTATATGTGCCACATTTTCTTAATCCAGTCTGTCACTGATGGATATTTGGGTTGATTCCAAGTCTTTGCTATTGTGAATAGTGCTGCAATAAACATACATGTGCATGTGTCTTTATAGCCACATGATTTATAATCCTTTGGGTATATACCCAGTAATGGGATGACTGGGTCAAATGGTATTTCTAGTTCTAGATCCTTGAGAAATCACCACACTGTCTTCCACAATGGTTGAACTAGTTTAGAGTCCTACCAACAGTGTAAAAGCGTTCCTATTTCTTCACATCCTCTCCACACCTGTTGTTTCCTGACTTTTTAATGATCGCCATTCTAACTGGTGTGAGATGCTATCTCACTGTGGTTTTGATTTGCATTTCTCTGATGGCGAGTGATGATGAGCATTTTTTCATGTGTCTGTTGGCTGCATAAATGTCTTCTTTTGAGAAGTGTCTGTTCATTTCCTTTGCCCATTTTTTGATGGTGTTTTTTTCTTGTAAATTTGTTTGAGTTATTTGTAGGTTCTGGATGTGAGCGCTTTGTCAGTTGGCAGATTGCAAAAATTTTCTCCCGTTCTGTAGGTTGCCTGTTCACTCTGATGGTAGTTTCTTTTGCTATGCAAAAGCTCTTTAGTTTAATTAGATCCCATTTGTCAATTTTGGCTTTTGTTGCCATTGCTTTTGGTGTTTTAGACGTGAGGTCCTTGCCCGTGCCTATGTCCTGAATGGTATTGCCTAAGTTTTCTTCTAGGGTTTTTATGGTATTAGGTCTAACATTTAAGTCTCTAAACCATCTTGAATTAATCTTTGTACAAGGTATAAGGAAGGATCCAGTTTTAGCTTTCTACATATGGCTAGCCAGTTTTCCCAGCACCATTTATTAAATAGGGAATCC
>NW_012114999.1:110136-111451 GCF_000951035.1 Colobus angolensis palliatus | reverse complement strand
TCTGTTCTGTTCCATTGGTCTATATCTCTGTTTTGGTACTAGTACCATGGTGTTTTGGTTACTGTAGCCTTGTAGTATAGTTTGAAGTCAGGTAGCATGATGTTTCCAGCTTTGTTCTTTTTGCGCTGGATTGTCTTGGCAATGCGGGGTCTTTTTTGGTTCCATATGAACTTTAAAGTAGTTTTTTCCAAATCTGCGAAGAAAGTCATTGGTAGCTTAATGGGGATGGCATTGAATCTATAAATTACCTTGGGCAGTATGGCCATTTTCACAATATTGATTCTTCTTATCCATGAGCATGGAATGTTCTTCCATTTGTTTGTGTCCTCTTTTATTTCGTTGAGCAGTGGTTTGTAGTTCTCCTTGAAGAGGTCCTTCACATCCCTTGTAAGTTGGATTCCCAGGTATTTTATTCTTTTTGAAGCAATTTAGAATGGGAGTTCCCTCATGATTTGGCTCTCTGTTTGTCTGTTACTGGTGTATAAGATGCTTGTGATTTTTACACATTGATTTTGTATCCTGAGACTTTGCTGAAGTTGCTTATCAGCTTAAGGAGTAATTGGGCTGAGGCGATAGGGTTTTCTAAATATACAATCATATCATCTACAAACAGGGACAATTTGACTTCCTCTTGTCTTAATTGAATATCCTTTATTTCTTTCTTCTGCCTGATTGCCCTGGCCAGAACTTCCAACACTATGTTGAATAGGAGTGGTGGTGAGAGAGGGCATCCCTATCTTGTGTCAGTTTTCAAAGGGAATGCTTCCATTTTTTGCCCATTCAGTATGATATTGGCTGTGGGTTTGTCATAAATAGCTGTTTTTATTTTGAGATACGTTCCATCAATACCGATTTTATTGAGAGTTTTTAGCATGAAGGGCTATTGAATTTTGTCAAAGGCCTTTTCTCCATCTGTTGAGATAATCATGTCGTTTCTGTTTTTGGTTTTGTTTATATGCTGTATTACATTTATTGACTTTCGTATGTTTAACCAGCCTTGCATCCCAGGGATGAAGCCCACTTGATCATGGTGGATAAGCTTTTTGATGTGCTGCTGGATTCAGTTTGCCAGTATTTTAGTGAGGATTTTTGCATCGATTTTAATCAGGGATATTGGTCTAAAATATTCTTTTTTTTGTTGTGTCTCTGCCAGGCTTTGGTATCAGGATGATGTTGGCCTCATAAAATGAGTTAGGGAGGATTCCCTCCTTTTCTTTTCTTTTCTTTTTTTTTTTTTGAGATGGAGTCTTGCTCTGTCGCCCAGGCTGGAGTGCAGTGGCCGGATTTCAGCTCACTGCAACCTCCGCCTCCCGGG
>NW_012114999.1:37229-109126 GCF_000951035.1 Colobus angolensis palliatus | reverse complement strand
CCTGAGTTCTAGTTTGATTGCACTGTGGTCTGAGAGACAGTTTGTTATAATTTCTGTTCTTTTACATTTGCTGAGGAGAGCTTTACTTCCAATTATGTGGTCAATTTTGGAATAAGTGCAGTGTGGTGCTAAGAAGAATGTATATTCTATTGATTTGGGGTGGAGAGTTCTGTAGATGTCTATTAGGTCCTCTTGGTGCATAGCTGAATTCGATTCCTGGATATCCTTGTTAACTTTCTGTCTTGTTGATCTGTCTGATGTTGACAGTGGAGTGTTAAAGTGTCCCATTATTATTGTATTGGAGTCTAAGTCTCTTTGTAAGTCTGTAAGGACTCGCTTTATGAATCTGGGTGCTCCTGTATTGAGTGCATATATATTTCGGATAGTTAGCTCTTCTTGTTGAATTGATCCCTTTACCATTGTGTAATGGCCTTCTTTGTCTCTTTTGATCTTTATTGGTTTAAAGTCTGTTTTATCAGAGACTAGGGTTGCAACTGCTGCCTTTTTTTGTTTTCCATTTGCTTGGTAGATCTTCTTCCATCCCTTTATTTTGAGCCTATGTGTGTCTCTGCATAAGATATGGTTCTCCTGAATACAGCACAGTGATGGGTCTTGACTCTTTATCCAATTTGGCAGTCTGTGTCTTTTAATTGAAGCATTTAACCCATTTACATTTAAGGTTAATATTGTTATGTGTGAATTTGATCCTGTCATTATGATGTTATCTGGTTACACTCTGCACGATATTATCCAGGAGAACTTCCCCAACCTAGCAAGGCAGGCCAACATTCAAATTCAGGAAATACAGAGCACACCACAAAGATACTCCTCGAGAAGAGCAGCTCCAAGACACATAATTGTCAGATTCACCAAAGTTGAAATGAGGGAAAAAATGTTAAGGGCAGCCAGAGAGAAAGGTCGGGTTACCCACAAAGGGAAGCCCATCAGACTAACAGCAGATCTCTCGGCAGAAACTCTACAAGCCAGAAGAGAGTGGGGTCCAATATTTAACATTCTTAAAGAAAAGAATTTTCAACCCAGAATTTCATATCCAGCCAAACTAAGTTTCATAAGTGAAGGAGAAATAAAATCCTTTACAGACAAGCAAATGCTAAGAGATTTGTCACCACCAGGCCTGCCCTTCAAGAGCTCCTGAAGGAAGCACTAAACATAGAAAGTAACAACTGGCACCAACCACTGCAAAAACATGCCAAAATATAAGGACCATCGATGCTAGGAAGAAAGTGCATCAACTAATGATTTCATTCTTTTTTATGGCTGCATAGTAATCCATGGTTTATGTGTACCACATTTGCTTTATGCAGTCCACTATTGATGAGCATCCAGGTTGAGTCCATGTTTTGGCTATTGTGAATAGTGCTGTGATTATCATAAGTGTACACATGTCTTTATGTTAGAATAATGTATATTCCTCTGGGTATATACCCAGTAATGGGATTGCTGGGTTGAATGATAGTTCAGTTTAAAGTTCTTTGAGAAGTCTTCAAACTGTTTTCCACAGTGGTTGTACTGATTTACATTCACACCAGCACTGTGTAAGCATTGCCTTTTCTCCACAGCCTCACCAACATTTTATTTTTTGACTTTTTATAGTAATGGCCATTCTAACTGGTGTGAGATGATATATCATTGCAGTTTTGTTTTGCATTTCACTAGTGATGAGTGATGTTAACCATTTTTTCATATGCTTGTTGGTCACATGTATGTTTTGAGTAATGTTTGTCCTTTGCCCATTTTAAAAATAGGATTGTTTATAATTTACTTATTAATTTGTTTAAGTTCCTTGTAGATTCTGGGAATTTGACCTTTGTCAGATGCGTAGTTTGCAAATAGTTTTCCCCATTCTGTGCATTGTCTGTTTGCTCTGTTGATAGTTTCTTTTGCTGTGCAAAACTCTTTAGTTAAATCCCACTCAACAATTTTTGTTTTTGTTACATTTGCTTTTGGAATCTTTGTCATGAAATCTTTGCCAGGACCTATGTCCAAAATGATATTTCCTAGGGTTTCTTCTATGCTTTTTAAAAAATCATTTTAGGTTTTACATTTAAGTCTTTAGTCCATCTTGAGTTGATTTTTATATGTGATGAAAGGAAGGGGTCCAGTTTTAATCTTCTGCATATAACTAACCCATTGTCCCAGTACTGATTATTGAATAGGAATCATTTCCCTGTTGCTAGTTTTTGTTGACTTTGTCAATGATCAGATGGTTGTAGGTGTGTGGCTTTATTTCTGGGTTCTCTAACATGCTCCATTGTTCTGTGTATCTGTTTTTGTATAGTACCATGCTGTTTTGGTTACTCTAGCCTTGTAGTATAGTTTGAAGTGAGGTAGTGTGATGCGTCTGGCTTTGTCTTTTTTACTTACAATTGCTTTGACTATTCAGGCTCTTTTTTGGTTCCACATCGATTTTAGAATAATTTTTGCAAATTCTGTGAAAAATGTCATTGGTAGTTGATAGAAATAGCATTGAATCTGTAAATTGCTTTGGGCATTGTGGCCATTTTAACATTCTTCCTATCCATCAGCATGGAATGTTTTTTACATTTGTTTGTATCGTTTCTGATTTCTTTGAGCAGTGTTTTGCAATTCTTACTGTAGGATCTTTCACCTTTCTGGTTAGCCATATTCCTAAGCATTTGATTCTTTTTGTGGCTATTGTGAGATCGTGTTCTTGATTTGGCTCTCAGCTTGCATGTTATGTATAGAAATGTTACTGACTTTTGTGCACTGATTTTGTAAACTGAAACTTTGATGACGTTGTCTATCAGATCAAGGCGGCTTTTGGCAGAGACTCTGGTGTTTTCTAGGTATAAAATCATATCATCTGCCAAGAGAGATAGTTTGACTTCCTCTTTTCCTATTTGGGTGCCCTTTATTTCTTTCTCTTGACTGGTTGCTATGGCTAGGATTTCCAGTACTGTGTTGAATAGAAGTGGTGAGAATGGGCATCCTTGTCGTGTTCTGGTTCTCAAGGGGAGTGCTTCTAGCTTTTGCCTGTTCCATATGATGTTGGCTGTGGGTTGGTCGTAGATGGCTCTTACTATTTTGAGGTATATTCTTTCAATACCCAGTTTGTTGAGGGTTTTGAACATGAATGAATATTGAATTTTATCAAAAGCCTTTTCTACATCTATTGAGATAATCATGTGGGTTTTGTCTTTAGTTGTGCTCAGGTGATGAATCACATTTGTTGATTTGTGTATATTGAACCAACCTTTCATCTCCAGAATAAAGCCTACTTCGTTATGGTGGATTAGCTTTTTGATGTGCTTCTGGACTTGGTTTGCTAGTATTTTGTTGAGGATTTTTGCATCTATGTTCATCAGGAATATTCGCCTGAAGTTTTTTTTTTTTCTTCATTATGCCTCTGCCAAGTTTTGGTATCAGAATGATACTGGCCTCATAGAATGAGTTAGGGAGGAGTCCCTCCTCCTCAAATTTTTGGAATAGTTTCAGTACGATTAGTGTCAGCTCTTCTTTATATATCTGGTGGAATTTGGCTGTGAATCAGTCTGGTTCAGGGCTTTTTCTTGTTGATAGTCTTTTTATTTCTGATTCAATTTTGAAACTTGTTATTGGTTTGTTCAGGGTTTCAGTTTCTTCCTGGATCAGTCTTGGGAGGTTGTGTTTCCAGGAATCGATCTGCCCATTTCTTCTAGGTTTTCTAGTTTGTGTGTATAAAGGTATTCATGATAGTTTGTGTTTTTTTTTGTATTTCTTTGAGATTGGTGGTCTTGTCTTCTTTGTCATTTCTGATTGTGTTTATTTGTCTAGTTTCTGTTTTTTTGTTTGTTATTCTAGCTAGCAGTCTATCAATCTTATTTATTCTTTCAAAGAACCAATATCTGGTTTTGTTGATCATTTGTGTGGTTTTATGTGTCTCAATTTTGTTCAGTTCACCTCTGATTTTGGTTATTTCTATTCCTCTGCCAGCTTTGGGGTTGATTTGCTCTTGCTTTTCTAGCTCCTTTAGGTGTGATATTAGTTAGGTTTTTAATGTGATACTTCTAGCTTTTTTGATGTATTTAGTGCCATAAACTTTTCTCTTAACGTTGTTTTACCTGTATGTCAGAGATTCTGCTGTGTTCTACCTTTGTTTTCATCAGTTACAAAGAATATCTTGATTTCTGCCTTAAGTTCATTATTTACAGAAAAGTCTTTCAGAAGCATGTTGTTTAATTTCCATATGATTGTATGACTTTGAAAGATCTTAGTATTGATTTCTGTTTTTACTGCATTGTGGTCTAAGAGTGTGCCTGGTATGATTTTGGTTTTTTTGAATTTGTTGAGAATTGCTTTATAATTGAGTGTGTGGTTGATTTTAAAGTATGTTTCATGTGCAGATGACAAGAATGTCTATTTTGTTGTTGTTGGATAAAGTGTTCTGTAGATGTCTGTTAGGTCCATTTGGTCAAGTGTCAAGTTTAGGTTCTGAATATTTTTATTTGTTTTCTGCTTTGATGATCTGTTTAGTACTGTCAGTGGGGTGTTGAAGCCTCCCAACATTGTGTGGGTATCTAAGTCTCTTTGTAGGTCTATAAAAATTTGTTTTATGAATCTGTGTGCTCTAGTATTAGATGCATATATATTTAGGATAGTTAAATCTTCTTGTTGTATTGAACTTTTCATCATTATCAGTGTCCTTCTTTGTCCTGTTTGATAGTTATGGTGTAAAGTCTGTCTTATCTGAAATTAGAATAGCAGCCTCTGCTTTTTTTGTTTTCCATTTGCTTGATAGATTTTTCTCCATCTCTTTACTTTAAGCCTATGGGTGTCATTGCGTATGAGATGGGTCTCTTGAAGACAGCATACAGTTGGGTTTTGCTTCTTTATCCAACTTGTCACTCTGTGCCTTTTAAGTGGGGTATTGTAGTCTGTTTACATTCAAGGTTAATATTGATATGTGTAGATTTGTCATTATGTTGTTATGTAGACTTGTTATGTTCTGTTATGTAGTTGCTTTATTGTGTCAATGGTCTAGATACTAAAGTGTGTCTTTGTGGTGGCCAGTAATGGTCTTTCATTTCTATGTTTAGTACTGTGCTAAGGACCTCTCATAAGGCAGGTCTAGTGCAAACAATTCCCTTAGCTTATCTGAAAAGGATTTTGTTTCTCCTTCATTGATGAAGCTTAGTTTGGCTGGATATGAAATTTTTGGTTGGAGTTTCTTTTCTTTAAGAATGCCAAAGCTGGGCACAGTGACTCATGCCTGTAATCCTGGCACTTTGGGAGGCTGAGGCAGGAGGATTACTTGAGCCCAGGAGTTTGAGACCAGTCTGAGCAATATTGTGACACCTTGTTTCCCCAAAAATTTTTTCTAAAAATTAGCAGAGCATGACGGCATGTGCCTGTAGTCCCAGCTACTTAGGATGCTGAGGTGGCAGGATCACTTGAACCTGGGAGAAGGAGGTTGCAGTGAGCCAAGATTGCACCACTGCCATCCATCCTGGGTGACAGAAAGACCCTGTCAAAGAAAATGCTTAATATAGGCCCCAAACTCTTCTGGCATGTAGGATTTTTGCTGAAAGATCTGCTGTTAGCTTTGTGTGTTTCCTTTTGTAGGTAACCTACCCCTTCTGTCTAGCTGCCCTTAATATTTTTTCTTTCCCATTGACCTTGGAGAATGTGATGACTATGTGTCTTAGAGGATGGCTGTTCTATGTAGTATCTCACTGGGGCTCTCTGAATTTTCTGAATTTGAATGTTGACCCCTCTAGCAAGGTCAGGGAAATGTTTTGAACTGTGTTCTCCATTATATTTTCCAAGTTTCTTGCTCTCTCTCTCCCTCTCTTTCAGGGCTACCAATGAGTTTTAAATTTTGGTCTCTACATAATCCCGTATTTCTTGGGGATTTTGTTCATTCTTTTTTATTCTTTTTTCTGTATTTTTCTCTGACTGAGTAGGTTTGAAGACCTGGTTTTTGAGCTCTGAGATTCTTTCCTCAGCTTGGTTTATTCTGCTGTTAATACTTCCAATTCTATTATGAAATTCTTGCAGTGAGTTTTTCAGCTGTATCAGATCAGTTTGATTCTTTCTTAAAAATGGCTATTTTGTCTTTCACCTGTTGATCATTTTACTGGGTTCCTTAGATTTCTTGGATTGGGCTTCAACTTTCTGCTGAACCTTGATGATCTTCATTGCCATCCAGATTCTGAATTCTAGGTCTGTCATTTCAGCCATTTCAGCCTGGTTAAGAACCATTGCTAGGGAGCTATGTGGTTGTCTGGAAGTAAGAAAACACTCTGGCATTTTGAGTTGCCAGAGTTCTTGCTTTCTGGCAAGAACATCAGCCCAGACAAATTGTTTTTTGTCTGTCTGGGCTGATGTTCCTTTAATATTTGAAGTTGCTCTTCTTCAGATGGGGCTTTTTCCTTTATATTCCTTGATGCCATTGAGATTTACTGTGGCATAAGTCAGGTTTAGTTGACTGGCTTTGTTTCTGGATGATTTGAGAGGGCTTGGGCTCAGCTCAGTGTACCTTGGCTGCATGCTCATGGCTTTGTTTGCTGGCCCCTTGAGGTTAAGTTCCTCCTGTACTGGAGGGTTTAGAGGTGTTCCTGGTTCACTGGCAACCACACTTCAATGGGGCAGTGGCAGAAGGGTCCACACTCATGTGTAATGCCAATAGTGGCTGGGTAGTAGCACAGTGAGGTCTGGGCATAATGCACCAGTGGTGGTGGCACAGCAGGGTCCATGTTTGCAGTGTATCAGCAGTGGCAAGACAGCAGCATAGTGGGGTCTGCATGTACCAGTGGTGCACTGGTGAGGGTGGGGCTGTGGTGCCAAGGTCCATGCACTATGTGCATGCTAGTAAAGCGATTTGGGGAGGCCGTGGTTGAGTGTATGCCAGCAGAGTAGTTGGGGGAGGCTGCAGACAGGTGTGTGCTGGCAAAGCAGTGTGAGGAGGCTGTTGGTGGGTGCGCATCGGCAGGGTCCATCTGATGGTTAACTGGCACCTGCTGGTTAAGAAGCTATGGTGGTGGCCACCAGGAAGTGCCCCAGTTGGGCATCTGAAGCCACATTGCAAGTGAGCACAGAAGGGGCTGGCAGACAGGGGGCACTCAGATAAGACTGGCCCCATCACATGGACAAGACTGCCCTGCTCTGTCTAGCTCCAACAGTCAACAGAGCCCAAAGCCACTTAGAGGAGCATGGCAGGCCTTGGGAGCTTGGCGTTGCTGACTGTACTCCACTATAGCCGTTCCTGTGCCAAACCCTTTGGGCTCCACACAGGGTGGAGTCCTCTCCCTGCCACTTCTCCAGGCAGTTCTCTTTGCCAACTTAAATGTCTGTGGAGGTCATGAGGTCTTCTGCATCTAAGATTTCAGAGGTCCATGACAAGAGTGGGCCGCTCCTCACCTGTTTAACTCACCCCTTCCCCAGGAGCCACCAGGGCCTGTGAATGAGTCCTGGTACCTGGCAGCCCAGTGCAGTGTTCCCAGCTTCTACCCAGGGTCTGTGTCCTCCCTCCAACCACCCTCAATGACTTCCTTCTGCAGATCTGCTTCGAGTGTGCTGGTCTTCCTGATGGTCTCCTCTCTTGGTGGGGGATGCACTTCCTGGCTGTGTCTAGTTGGCTGTCTTGTTTCTTCTCCTCTTTTCTCAATTCCTGGAGGATGGAAGCCTGAGTTAAGTGTGCCAACATGATCAGATTCTCTTGGGTGTTCTCTTCCTTTACACACAGTCACCTTCTTGCTGTGTGCTCACATGATTTCTTATTTGTGCATGTAATTTCTTGGCTTTTTTGGTGTTCCAGAGTTCTCCCTATGGATCTCCTAGTATCTGCAGGTCACAGGGTGACAGAGGCTGCGGCCAAGTCACCTGAGGCCTCCCGGAAAAAAGGGGATGCAGCACTGGAGACAGGACTCTGAGCTTCCCCATCAAATTGTGGAAGATGCTGCACCATGCTGGGTTTGTAATTTCTTAGCCTGTTATTAATGTAGATGTAATTTTCTTATGTAGTATTTCTAATTAATTCATTTTTATGACTTCTTATTCCTTCATATTACTAATACTTTATTTTGTCTCTGAATTTATTTTTTGTATATCAGTTTTTAGTTTGTATGTTCCTATAATTCTGCTTCATATAGTTTTTACTTTTTAGGTTATAATCATAATACTCAAGTATCTAGGTATTTTCATCTGTATGTTTGAATTGAGGTTTTTACCTGTTTTGTCAGGTAATGTGTACTGACAGAAGGGTTCAAAAGGCCAATTTTTTTTTCTCTTCAGCTGTTCTGGTACATGTGCAGATGTGCAGGTTTGTTACAGGTAAACATGTGGCATGGTGTTTTGCTGCACAGATCATACCATCACCTACGTATCAAGCCCAGCATCCATTAGCTATTCTTCCTGATGCTCTCCTTCCCCTCGCCCTCCCCAACAGGCCCCAGTGTGTGTTGTTCCCCACAGTGTGTCCATGTGTTCTCATTGTTCAGCTCCCATTTATAAGTGAGAACAGGCGGTGCTTGTTTTTCTGTTCCTGTGTTAGTTGGCTGAGGATAACGGCTTCCAGCTCCATCCATTTCCCTGCAAAGGACATATCTCATTCCTTTTCATGGATGCATAGTATTCCACGGTATATATGTACCACGTTTTCTTTATGCAGTCTTTCCTTGATGGGGATTTAGATTGATTCCATGTCTTTGATACTGTGAATAGTGCTGCAGTGAACATACGTGTGCATGTCTCTTTACAAAATAATGATTTGTATTCCTTTGGGTATATACCCAGTAATGGGATTGCTGGGTCAAATGGTATTTCTGGTTCTAGGTCTTACAGGAATCGCCACACTGTCTTCCACAGTGGTTGAAGTTATTTACACTCCCACCAACAGTGTAGAAGCATTCCTTTTAATCTGCAACCTTGCCGGCTTCTGTTGTTGAATTTCTACTGTGAATTTAAGAAAGATTAACCTTCTGAAGTTAGGTGGTAACCACAAGAGTCTGGAAGAGTCATTAAACTGGGATGCAGATCTTACCTCTTTGAAGGATAGGGATAGAGGGAAAGAAGAAAGGAAGGGATGGAGGAAAGTAGGAAAGGAAGGGATAGAGGTAAGGAAAGAATGTGAGGGAAGGGAGGGAACATGGTGGGGCAGAGAGGGAGAAAGTATGGGAGGAAGGAAGGATGGGATGGAAGAAGTGATGTTTTTAGACAACTTATAATTGAATCCAGTAACTCTGGAAGGAAGGGAGAAGGAAGGGAGGGAGGGAGAGAGAGAGAGATAGATCTTAGCCTGCAAGGAGGGAGGGAGGCAGGGATCTTAGCTTGCAAGAAGGGAGGGAGGAGGGGAGGGCAGGAGGGATTTTAGCCTCCAAGGAGGATAAGAGAGAGAAAGCCCCTGGAGCATCTTAGCTTGCAAGGAGGGAAGGAGAAAGGGAGAGAGGGAGGGAGAGAGAGGTCTTAGCCTGCAATGCAATCCCAAGAACATGTGGCAAAGTTGATAGGAACTCTCATAGATCTACCTTGGCATCCCTGCCATACTCAGTCATTGGTTGGGGGCATCTCATGAAAGTAGATCTCGGTGTAAATATGATGATGATTCAGAGCACAGCAGCTGGGGCCATCAGTCACTGACACTTCTTGCAGTAGCAGGTCTGAACGGTACATTCTCACAGCCTCTATGCTCCCCACCACTTTATTTTATGACATTTAATTTGAAATATCCTGAATTTCCTATAAGAATATTAATCATTCAATATCTATATTAATAACAAGTTGTTTATTTCCTCGCTTTACTTGCAAATCTTTAAAAATTTCCTTTCCTTCCCTCTGCTTTGACTCATTTTCCTTATGCTTTCCTTTCTAGGTTATGTTTTTCTCTCTTACCTAGGAAAGCTTCATCTCTACTAATAAGCCAACAAGTATTAGGTCTTTTCTTAAAACCTTTCATTTTCTCTAGCAGGAAGAGACCTTATATTAACTTATAAATATCTAGGGTAAGAGGACCATCTTTAAATATACTGCAATGGTTAACTAGTTCCCTTGGTGATCATAATCTTGATATCTCACACACTTCTGTCAGAAGCTCCCTTTTGTGAATTAATCCATTATTCTCATGTTGGCTGAACATATTCACCAGGCTCCTAACTGAGAGCCTGGCTACTTCTCTATTCCTATTGTTAGTTTTATCTATTGTACCATGTCCTTGATGCTTGTAACTCTGTTGGAATGCCAAAAATCTTTTCTTCTTCAGCAAAACATTTAGCACATACATAAATGTTAGCCCTTTCCTTGAGAAGCAGTATGCTACTTTCTTCTTCCCAGCTGTTTTCTGTGTGTTCCTAAGGCTTGAAATTCTTTGGAATGTTTTTAGACAACTTGTAATTGAATCCAGTAACCTGTTTTTTTTTTGTTTTTTTTTGAGATAGGGAGTCTTGCTCTGTCAACCCAGGCTAGAGTGCAGTGGCACAATCTTGGCTCACTGCAACCTCCACTTTCTGGGTTGAAGCGATTCTCCTGCCTCAGCCTCCTGAGTAGCTGGGATCACAGGTGCCCGCCACTGCACCCAGCTAATTTTTGTATTTTTAGTAGAGACAGGGTTTCATCGTCTTGACCAGGCTGGTCTCGAACTCCTGACCTCATGATCCACCTGCCTCGGCCTCCCAAAGTGCTCAGATTACAGGTGTGAGCCAACGCGCCTGGCTGAATCCAGTAACCTCTTAAGTGAATTCCATTTCATCAGTTACTTAGCCCCACTTCTCCCATACTCCTACCCACAACCAATGTACTGTTCTTTTTCTGCAATAACTTATTTTCAGAATCCAATTTAATTAAAATATTGCTGAAGAATTTTAAGTGATCACCTGTTATTTTACAAATCAAATCCAACTTTGAGGGCTGTTTCAGGGCCTCTCTAGTCTATCATTAGTTATGTTTTAATAATAAAATTAGGTAACACTTATAAAATATTAGGCACCATGCTAAGTACTATATACCTATTTTTAATTGCACCTAATCTTCTCCACAACAAAATTCTGAGGTGGGTAGTTTTATTATTCCCCCATTACATTAAGAAACTGGTCACATGATCACTTGCCTACCCATTAAGATTAGGAGCAGGGATTCTAATCAACTCTGTTTGATCAGGACTCATAATCACTATCAAGCTATATGTTTTTCCAGCCATCATTATAGTATTCTAAAGACAGTCTTTCTAACTTTACTCTTTGGATAAACAGTATTTTCCTCCAGGTCATAATGGCATTATTTCCTCTCTACCAAAGCATATTAGTCACTTAAAAAACCCTTCTCAAGACCCATTATTTGTAGTAGGCCATTCTACACTGACCATTCCTCTTAGATTTGATTTCCTCCATACTCAGGTTTGTATGTAAATACTAACATTAGCCGATTTTTTGTCCTCTAGGTACTTGGCATGTGGTTATCTTCCAACCAACCTATAAGTTCTGGAGATTGTGTCTTCTACATTTTTTGGTGTATTGCTCTACATTGCTCTGTGTAGTATGGAAATTTTAACAATATTGATTTTTCCAATCCATGAACATGAAATATTTTTTCATTTTTTGGTTTTGTGCCTGGTGGCATTACAGGCAGAAAATGCATGTTAAGAAGATATTTTAAATTATTTTTAAATTTTTGTGGGTAAATAGTATATATTTATAGAGTTCATGAGATATTTTGGTACAGGTATGCAATGCATATAATCATATCATGGAAAATCCATCCCCTCAAGCATTTATCCTTTGTGTTACAGGCAATCAAATTGTACTCTTTAAGTTATTTTAAAACGTACAGTCAAATTATTATTGACTATAGTCACCCTGTTATGCTATCAAATACTAGGTCTTATTCATTGTTTCTGTTTTTTGCTTTTTTTTTCCTTCTTTGTACCCATTAACCATCCTCACGAACCTTCTCTCCACCCTCCCACTACCCTTCCCAGCCTCTGGTAACCATCTTTCTACTCTCTATGCCCATGAGTTCAATTATTTTGATTTTCCACAAATAAGTAAGAACATGCAATGTTGGTCTTTCTGTGGTTGGTGTATTTCACTTAGCATAATGACCTGGGCTTCCATCCATGTTGTTGCAAATGATAGGATCTCATTCTTTCTGTGGCTAATACTCCATTTTCTTTATCCATTCATCTGTTGATGGACACTAAGTTGCTTCCAAATCTTGGCTATTGTGAACAGTGCTGCAATAAACACTGAGAGTGTAGATAAGTCTTTGATATAATGATTTCCTTTGTTTTGGGCGTATACTCAGCAGTGGGATTGCTGGATCATATAGTAGCTCTTTTTTTAGTTTTTTGAGGAACCTCCAATATATTTTATCCATTGTGGTTGTACTAATTTACATTCCCACCAATAGTGTACAAGGGTTCCCTTTTCTTCACGTCTTCACCAGCATTTATTATTGCCTGTTATTTGGATAAAAGCCATTGTAACTGGGGTGAGATGATATCTCATTGTACTTTTGATTTGTGTTTCTCTGATGATCAGTGATGTTGAGCACCTTTTCATATGCCTGTTTACTGTTTGTATGTCTTCTTTTGAGAAATGTTGATTCAAATCTTTTGCCCATTTTTCAACTAGATTATTAGATTTTTTCCTATAGAGTTGTTTGAGCTCCTTATATATTCTGGTTATTAATCTTTTGTCAGATAGGTAGTTTGCAAATATTTTCTCCCATTCTGTGGGTTTTCTCGTTACTTTCTTGATTGTTTCCTTTGGTGTGTAGAAGGTTTTTAACTTGATATGTTCCCATTTGTCCATTTTTGGCTGCCTGTGCTTGTGGGGTATTACTCGAGAAATTTTTGCCCAGACCAATGGCCTGGAGAGTTTCCCTAATATTTTCTTGTAGTAGTTTTGTAGTTTGAGTTGTTAGATTTAAGTATTTAATCCATTTTGATTTGATTTTTATATACATCAAGAGATAGGGGGTCTAGTTTCATTTTTCTGCATGTGGATATCCAGTTTTCCCAGCACCTTTTATTGAAGAGACTGTCTTCCCTAATGTGTGTACTTGGCAGCTTTGTCAAAAGTGAGTTCACTGGATGTGTATGGATGTCTTTCTGGGTTCTTTATTCTGTTCCATTGATCAATGTGTCTGTTTTTTTGCCAGTACCATGCTGTTTTGGTTACTGTAGCTCTGTAGTATAGTTTGAAATCAGGTGTTGTGATTCCTCCAGTTTTGTTCTTTTTGCTTAGACTAGCTTTGGCTATTCTGGATCTTTTGTAGTTCCATATAAATTTCAGGATTTTTTTTTTTCTCTTTCTGTGAAGAATGTCATTGGTATTTTGATAGGGATTGCACTGAATCTCTAGATTGCTCTGTGTAGTATGGAAATTTTAACAATATTGATTTTTCCAATCCATGAACATGAAATATTTTTTCATTTTTTGGTTTCCTCTTCAGTTTCTTTCATCAGTGTTTTATAGTTTTTGTGTTTTCTTGTTTGTTTGTTTTTGAGATGGAGTCTCCCTCTGTCGCCCAGGCTAGAGTGCAGTGGTATGATCTTGGCTCATTGCAACCTCCGCCTCTCATGTTCAAGCAATTCTCCTGCCTCAGCCTCCTGAGTAGTTGGGATTATAGGCGCCTGCCATCACATCCAGCCAATTTTTGTATTTGTAATAGAGATGGGGTTTCGCCATGTTGGCCAGGCTAGTCTCAAACTCCTGACTTCAAGTGATCTGCCCGCCTTTGCCTTCCAAAATGCTAGGATTATAGGCGTGAGCCACTGCACTCAACCAGTGTTTTATAGTTTTAATTAAAAAGATCTTTCACTTCTTTCATTAATTTCTAGATATTTAATTTTAGTTGTGGCTATTATAAATGGGATTACTTTTTTATTTCTTTTTCAGCGTTTTCACTGTTGGCATATAGGAATGCTACTGATTTTTGTATGCCGATGTTGTATCCTGCAACGTTACTGAATTTGTTTATTATTTCTGACAGTTTTCTTGTGGATTCTTTATGTTTTTCCAAATATAAGATTATTTCATCTGCAAACACGGATAATTTGACTTCTTCCTTTCCAAGTTGAATGTCCTTTATTTATTTCTCCTATCTAATTGCTATAGCTAGGACTTCCAGTACTATGGTGAATAACGGTGGTGAAAGTGGGCATCCTTGTCATATTCCATATCTTAGAGGAAAGCTTTTCCATTTGTCCCCATTCAGTATGATACTAGCTGTGGGTCATGATAGATGGTTTTATTATTCCTTCTATACCCAGTTTTTTGAGGATATTTATCATGAATGGATGTTGAATTTTATCAAATGCTTTTTTAGCATCAATAGTGATTTTTCTTTATTGTCTTGATATGATGTATCACATTGGTTGATTTGCATGTGTTGAACTATCCTTGCATCCCTGGGATAAACCCCACTTAATCATGTTAAATAATCTTTTCAGTGTGTTGTTGAATTTGGTTTGCCAGTATTTTGTTGAGGGTTTTTGCATCAATATTCATCAAAGATATTAGCCTCTAGTTTCCCTTTTTTGATATGTCTTTGTCTGGTTGTGGTATCAGGGTAATAACGTCCTAGTAGAGTAAGTTTTGAAGTATTCCCTCCTCCTCTATTTTTTGAAACAGTTTGAGTAGGATTTGTGTTAGTTCTTCTTTAATTGTTTGGTAGAATTCAGCAGTGAAGCCATTGGGTCCCAGGCTTCTCTTTATAGGGAGACTTTATCATGGCTTCAGTGTCATTACTTATTATTTTTCTGTTCAGCTTTTGGGTTTCTTCATGGTTCAACCTTAGTAGGTTGTATGTATGTAGGAATTTGCTCATTTCTTCTAGATTTTCCAATTTATTGGCTTTTCCAACTTAGTGGCTCCTAGTAGCCACTAATGATCCTTTGAATTTGTATGGTATCAGTTGTAATGCCTCCTTTTTCATCTCTGATATTATTTATTTGGATCTTTTCTTTTTCTTCTTATTCTAGCTGAAGGTTTGTCAATGTTGTTAAACTTTTCTGAAAACCAACACTCTTGTTTCATTGGTCTTTTGTATTGTTTTCTTCATTTCAATTTTATTTCTGCTCTGATATTTATTATTTCTTTTCTTCTGCTAATTTTGTGTTTGATTAGAACTTGCTTTTCTAGTTCTTTAAGATGCATCATTAAGTTTTTTATTTGACGTTTTTCTTCTTTTTTGATGTAGGCACTTGTAGCAAGAAACTTTCCTCTTCATACTACTTTTGCTGTACCTATTGGCTTTGGTATGTTGTGTTTCCATTATCATTTGTTTCAAGAAATTTTTCAATTTTCATCTGAATTTCTTCATTGACCTACTGCTCATTTAGGAACATGTTGTTTAATTTCCATGTATTTGTATAGTTTCCAGAATTATTTTTGCTATTTATTTCTAGTTTTATTCCAGAAGATGCTTGATATTATTTCAATTTTTAAAACTGTTTTAAGATCTGTTTTGTGACTTAATGTATGGTCTCTCCTTGAATGGCCCATGTGCTGATGAGAAAGATGTGTATTCTGTAGCTGTTGGATGAAATGTTTTGTAAATATCTATTAGGTCCATTTGGTCTATAGTGCAGATTAAATTTGATGTTTCTTTGTCGATTTTCTATGTGGATGATCTGTTCAGTGCTGAAAGTGGGGTGTTGAAGTCTCCAGCTATCATCATATTGGGGCCTATCTCTCTCTTTATCTCTAATAACATTTGCTTTATATATCTGGGTGATCCTCACTACAACTTCCACCTCCCAAGCTCAAGCAACCCTCCTACCTCAGCCTCCGAAGTAACTGGGATCACAGGCATGTGCCACCATTCCTGACTAATTTTTTTGTATTTTTTGTAGAGATGGGGTTTGCCATGTTGCTCACACTTGTCTCAAAGTGCTGAGTTCAGGAAATCCTCCTGCCTTGGCCTTGCAAATTTCTGGGATTACAGGTGTGACCCGTTCTGCCCAGCCTCAGTCTGTGTATTTTTATTGGAGAGTTTAGTCCATTTACATTCAGTGTTGTTATTGATAAGTAGGAACTTACTCCTGAGGTTTTGTTGTTTGTTTTCTGGTTGTTTTACGGTCTTCTCTTCCTTCTTTCTGTCTTTCCTGTCTTACGTTCAGTGAAGGTAATTTTCTCTGGTGGCATGCTTTAATTTCTTGCTTTTTATTGTTTGTGTGTCTGTTTTATGTTTTTCAATTTGAGGTTACCATGGGGTTTGCAAATCCTGTCTTATAAACCATTATTTCACATTGATGATAACCTAACACTGATTGCCTAAACAAGCAAACAAAAATGTAAAAAGAAAACTAATAAACACTCTACACTTTAACTTCTTCCCCATGCTTTTTACCTTTTTCTTGTTTCCCTTTACATCTTATTATTCTATGTCTTGAAAAGCTGTTTTAGCTATTATTTTTGATTGCTTCATCTTTTAGTCTGTTTAAGTCAAGAGAAGTTTACACACCACAATTACAGTGTTATAATATTCTGTTTTTCTGTGTGCTTACTATAACCAGTGAGTTTTGTACTTTCAAATGATTTTCTTCTTGCTCATTAACATCCTTTTCTTTCAGATTGAAGAACTTCCTTTAACATTTCTTAGAGGACAGGTCTGGTGTTGATGAGATCCCTCAGCTTTTGTTTGTTTCGGAAGATCTTTATTTCACCTTCATCATTAAAGGATATTTTCACCAGACATACTATTCTAGAGTAAAAGGGTTTTTTTTTTTTCTTTAGCATTTTAAATATGTCATGCCACTCTCTCATGGCCTGTAAGGTTTCCACTGAAAAGTCTGCTGCCAGACACCTTGGAGCTCCATTGTATGTTATTTATTTCTTGCTGCTCTTAGGATCCTTTCTTTATCCTTGACCTTTGGGAGTTTGATTATTAAATACCATGAGGTAGCCTTCTTTGGGTTAAATCTGCTTGATATTCTATAACATTCTTTTATTTGAATGTTGATATCTTTCTCTGTGTTTGGGATGTTCTCTGATACTATGCCTTTGAATAAACTTTCTATCCCCATCTCTTTCTGTACCTCTTCTTTAAGGCCAATAACTCTTAGATTTGCACTTTCGAGGCTATTTTCTATATCTTGTTGGTGTGCTTCATTTTTTTTAAAATTATTTTTTCTTTTGTCTCCTCTGACTATATATTTTCAAATAGCCTGTCTTCAAGCTCACTTATTCTTTCTTCTGCTTGATCAATGTTGCTTTTAAGATACTCTGATGCATTCTTAAGCATGTCATTGCATTTTTCAACTCTAGGATTTCTGTTTAATTCTTTTTGATTATTTCAATCTCTTTGTTAAATTTATCTGATAGAATTCTGAATCCTTCCTCTGTGTTTTCTTGAATTTCTTTGAGTTTCTTTAAAACAGCTATTTTGGTCGGGCACGGTGGCTCAAGCCTGTAATCCCAGCACTTTGGGAGGCCGAGACAGGTGGATCACGAGGTCAGGAGATCGAGACCATCCTGGCTAACACGGTGAAACCCCGTCTCTACTAAAAAATAAAATTAGCTGGGTGAGGTGGCGGGTGCCTGTAGTCCCAGCTACTTGGGAGGCTGAGGCAGGAGAATGGCGTAAACCCGGGAGGCGGAGCTTGCAGTGAGCTGAGATCCGGCCACTGCACTCCAGCCTGGGCGACAGAGCGAGACTCCGTCTCAAAAAAAAAAAAACAGCTATTTTGAATTCTCTGTCTGAAAGGTCACATACCTCTCTTTTTCTAGGATTGATTCCTCCTGCCTTGTTTAGTTCATTTTGGTGAGGTCATGTTTTCCTGGAGGTGTTCTTTGGTGTCTGAGCATTCAGAAGCTAGTTATTTATTCTAGTCTTCACAGTCTGGGCTTGTTTTTGCCTGTCCTTCTTGAGAAGACTTTCCAGGTATTCAAAGGAACTTTGTCTATAAACCCAATTATGCTGTGGTTTTTGCAGATTTGTAGACCTACCACCTCGGTGGTCATGGATAAGACCGAGAAGAATTCTCTGGACTAGCAAAGATTCTTGTTTTTTTCTGTTACTTTCTCCCAAAAATACTGATTCTGTCTCTGTGCTGAGCCACTTGCAATTGGGGCTATGCTGATGTCAGCACTCCTGTGGGCACCACCACTGGGACTGTGCTGGGTCAGACCTGAAGCCAGCATAGCACTGGGCCTTGCCCAAGGCCTTTTGCTTTGGGATGGTGAGTTTCCCCAGGTCCTGGGTGTGTCCAGAGATACTGTCTGGGAGCCAGGGATTGTGGAGTCAAAAACCTTAGCAATTTACGTAATGTTCTATTCTACTGTGGCTAAGCTAGCACTCAAACCAAAACACACATTCCTTCTCACTCTTTCCTCCCCTTTCCACAGGCAGAAGAGTCTCTGCCTGTGGTCACCACCTTCGCTGGTGCTCAGGGAGTTGTGCCAAGTCATCACTGATGTTCACTTAAAGCCCAAGGGCTCTTCTGTCAGCTTATAGTGAATGCTGCCAGGCCTAGGGCTCATCCTTCAAGGCAGTAGGCGCCCCTCTGGCCCAGGGCAGGTCCAGAAATGCTGTCTAAGAGCCTAGGCCTGGACTCGGAGACCCCAAGAGCCTCCTTATTGCTCTACCCAACCATGACCAAGCTGGTACCTGATTTTTGATTCTTGTGACAGTGCTTTTGTGTGTGCATATTGTTGTTAAAATTTGGTGTTCCCACAGCAGGGACCGATGGTCTAGGCTTCTGTTCTGCCATCTTGCTTCTCCTCTCCTCAGGAAATGTTTGTTAAACAAAAAAAGAAGTTGTTTCAGCTGATGAGGGGAGCGTTCATTTTTCCATCTTTTCTTACAGAAGCAGGAAGATTGATGGCTTGGTATTATATTACATTTGAGACGGTGAAGAAATTTTATACAATCAGTGGAAAAGAAACCTTATCAGATCTGGTAAATTAATTTTCACTAGAAAATAAATATATAATGGTAGAGTATAAAATAATATTTGAGAAACAACTAATTTGTGTATCTCATATAATTTAAGAATGAGCAGAAAAGAAAGCATTTCTAAGAATGCTTATGTTTCCTCTGGTATAATTCTGATCATGAGATTTGGAATAGTTCTTAGAATATATTATATTTTCTGTTTTAACTCCTAGGCTAAGAAAATTTATATACACAACTAAAGTAGGTATGGCAACTGCTTTACAACTTAGGTGATAATGCTGATTACCTTGGTAGTAGCTACAGAATGTAATAATATGTAAGAAAGATTCCAAGATGATGTGGTGTGATATATTAGGAAAGTCTGCCATGAGCGAAGGACAGTGAGTTGCATGCAGCATGTGTGCCACGTACTTGCAACCCTTCCCTAAATCTTTTGGGTCAGAATAGTGAGAACAATGGAAATAGAATAGTATTGGTGATGACCCAGATAAAAGAACTGACTGTAGAGAAAATGAGAGTAATAACAGGTTATGCTAAAATGTCCACAATGGGGCAACTTTGCAGCTGCAGCAGTGAACAGAACCGTAGGCATGTCATTGGTACATAGTAATTGCGTTGGTCCTTTCTCCATTTACTTAGGACATGAATGTGAAACAGTATTTATAAAAGAAAATATTTACTCTCAAATTTAAGCCATTCATTTTTGTTAAAATATCTAATTTGATTACTGTGGTAAGATTATTATAGTAAAAATTACACAGATTTCCAGTCATGATTGAGGAGTCACATAAACAACAATTGATGAAAGATAGAAGGTTTATATTTTTGTGTAAACATTATTCTTAACTAAGGAGAAATCAAGAGTCGAAAACACCCACTATTAACATTAACTCATCTAATCTGGAGTTTAGCAAGTGTGTAAGAAAATTAAAACAACTGTTAGTTCCATTTTAGATATGTGGGAAACCAAAGCACAGAGACTGCTTTGGCATCTGACAGAAGTAGGCTCTAGAATCCAAATTTCCTAGTATCTAAAACATTCTTTCTATGACTAAATTATCCTCAATTAAGATAATGATTTGCAAACTATAGAACAGAATCGTAGTAGTAGTAGTGTTACTGGCGGGGGTACTTGCTCCCAGAGCTCCCAAGATGGTAGTGGGCTGCTTCCAAACTGGTGGCGGGCCACTTCCAAGATGGTGGCAAGCCTCATGTTCTCTGACCTGGGGTTCTTGGCCTCACGGATTCCAAGGAACGGAATCTTGGGCCATGTAATGAGTGTTATAGGTCTATTAGAAGCTGTGGGTCCCGGAAGAGAACCGTTCAACCCAGTGACTAGTGTTCAGCTTGATTAGGACGAACCCAGGCACTTAGCCATGCAGGAACAATGGCAAGCCTTTAGCCCAATTGGGAGTGGCAGTGGGCGCCTTGCTGGATCAGGAGCACAGTGGACATCCTGCTGGATCTGGTGGGATGGAAGTCAGCTGTGGGTCCGCCACAGCAGCAAACAGCAGTGGTGTATGGGGAGCGAAAGCTCAGCTCCAGCTCCAGACGTAACAAAACACGGACCAGAAGAGTGCAGTTGCAAGATTTAATAGAGTGAAATAGAGTGAAGACAGTGCTCTCACATAAGGGGAGGGGACCCAAAGTGGTTTGCCATAGCCAGCTGGAATGCTTGGATTTCTTTCCTGATCCTTGTCCCTCCCACTGTGCTCTCAGGCAATAGATGATTGGCTATTTATTTACCTCCTGTTTTGCCTAATGAGCATTTTAGTGAGCTTTCTGATTGGTCGGGTGTGGGCTGAGTTGCAAGCCCCATGTTTAAAGGTGGATGCGGTCACCTTTCCAGCTAGGCTTAGGGGTTCTTACTCAGCCTAGGAAATTCCAGCTAGTTCTGTCTCTCAGTAGTAACAAAATCAATGTTTATTGAGGACTTATTTATTACTATGTGATAGGCACTGGGCTATATATTTTAAATTCTGTCTTGTTAATCTTTGAAGTCTTATTGGTATAGTCCTGGTGTCTAATGCAGTGTCTGGTATATAATAGGAGTTTGTAAGCATTTGTTAGTGAATGAATGAATCCTTAAAGAAGCAAAATGTATAAAGCAGGTTTTTAACTCTGTTATGTTGATTGATAAAACTGTGATGGTTTAAGGCAGTATGAAAAATAAATGTGGAGAAAGGATGAGAGGATATAAACAAAAAATAGACTTCATTAAATGGACAACTGCTGAAATGTTATAGGTTACACTGATAGCCGGCTGCAAGGAATTTCTAGATATACAGTTAAGGATAAATGAAAAGAAAACACTGAATACTCTGAACAAAGATCCCAACCGGATAACTATCAGGTACAGAAATTGCATATGTTTTAAATAATTTTAAGAGGTTTTATTTAATTAAAATAAATAATGATACATGTTTTGCCATGTGGTTTTATTTACAGATTTCCAATGGAAGGAAGAATTAAAACAAGAGAAATGAAAGTAAATTGGTAAAGATGATTCATACTTATGAAAGTTTTCTTTTTTTGGTTTTAAAACATATTTTAAATTTGTTTTTCTTAATACAGAAAAAATTACATAAAAATGAGTTAGAATGTGGATGTGAAATTAATTTCTTAGAACTCTCAGACTTTAAAATTGATGATTTGTGAATGGTTTTTCTTAACAAACATTTGTTCAGAGTGTATTCTGTTGAGGCAAGGTGGACGGTTGAAAGAAGACATGCTGCTTATGCTTCTCATTGTCAGGAGCTTTCAAGTTAGCTTGAATGAGAGTAATACATTTGTATTATTTGTAAATTGTGGACAGTATGAAAACCTGTGTAATAAATGTCTACTGAATGGTAGTGGCATTCTGGGAGAGACAAAGAGTAAAAGCAAAATCATTAGTAAAGGAGTGTATATGTGACAGTGGATGACTATTCTGCCAAAAATGGGGAGTTTGTACAGAGATTAGTAATTGAAAGAGTAAATTAAGAGTAACTTGTGACTTTTAGCAGTTTGCAATCACAAATGCAATGATACTGTTTTCTGTTATGCTAAGTGCTTGGCTTTCTGAGGATGTAGGTCTTAGTGTTATGTAATTTAAGGTGAAATGATCTTTTTTAATGTGGCTCAATAAAACTAATTAGCCAAAGAATTTATTTTTCCTCCATAGCTAGAGGAGGCCATTCTTTCTTTGGGATTCTTCCTGACATCTTATTAAATTTTATCTTCCAAATACCTTCAAGTCTATAAAGTAGTCTTCTCATTGTTGTTTACAATTCATCAGGCAGATTTGTAGCGTCTACCACTGAAGTTAATGTTTATTTTCTTAGCTGTACTTCTATATTTCAAATATTTATTTCTATAAATTCATATATCCTTAGAGATCATAGTAAATAAACTTAAGAGATCAGATAGCCCAATCCTCTCATTTTACAAATTACATAAATGATGCCCAGATAAGTTATGACTTCACCAAGGTTATGTTACTATCTAGAACTCTTGATTTTCTCATTTTTCCCCCCAGTGTACTGTGTTGCATAAATTATTGAGTCAAATTAAATCAAGTATTTTTCCACACTCATTTTCGTGGGAACACTTTATTTGAACTTGCTTCCATTAGCTTTACCTTAAATTGGGTAGTATATTCTTTTGATTGAAGCTGTCAGATTTTAAAGTTTATTATACTTTATAATTGTTTTTATACATATCATAATTTAGATTCCCATTATCATTTCATGCCTTTGTGCATCTTGTTTAAGCACAGCCAAGAAGAGAGAATGTGTGTATGTGTGGGATGGAGGGGTCTTAATCCAAAATTTATAGTCTTTTGGTAGGTGTTGATGGCTAATAGTTACCTTTTTTCATGGCTTTGTCATATCCCTGTTACTTTGCTGAACTTCAGATCTGTTCTTCTCCAAGTAGATGTTAATCCTCTTAGTTTAGGATTGTATCCTTCAAATTTCTGGTTTCCGCCTTTTTTATTTTATTTTATTTATTTATTTATTTATTTTGAGACAGAGTGTTGCACTGTGGCCCAGGCTCGAGTGCAATGGCATGATCTCGGCTCACTGCAACCTCTGCCTCCCAGGCTCAAGTGATTCTCCTGCCTCAGCTTCCAGAGTAGCTGCGATTACAGGAGCTCACCATCACACCTGGCTAATTTTTGTATTTTTAATAGAGATGGGGTTTCACCATGTTGGCCAGTCTGGTCCCAAACTCCTGACCTCAAAAGTGATCCACCTGCCTCAGCCTCCCAAAGTGCTGAGATTACAGGCATGAGTCAGCGTGCCTGGCTCTGCCCTTTTAATTTAAGGCTATTTTAAAATTCTTCCTAGCTTTAATTCCTAGGTCTTCCCTCTTCAGCACTAGCTCTGTTTTCTTTAACTGGTATTTTTCAGTGAACTGACAGGGTATGATATGGAACCACCATACAAAGCCCTGGACTTCCCAACTCTGGATTCCCCTTTTACACATAAGAATGAACTGTTTGTGTGTAGACTGATATGGTCTGATCATGAATGTAATTCTAACCGAATGAATACTTCATCTCATTTAATTCTTTTACTAACCCTGGGTTAGTCATAACTACCATGTAACTCTGCCCCTGTTAGTTGAGGTGGTAGAGGTGCCACCTCAGCTGAGGCTGTGGCACTTCTCTTTCTACTGAGGACAAGCTCAGGGGTAAGATCACAGGACATCACTGCTTGCCTTATCTGGTGCAGAGAAACAGAGAGCCCTGCCATGGTTCTGTACCTACTAGCTTAAATCCCTGTGCTTCCTCCTATCCCTGTTTTATTACTGCTTCTTGAAATAAGATTTCTGACAGCGAAGTATGATGTTGAAAAGTGTCCTATTTATTATTAGATATATTGCTTTTTAATATAAATAAATATTACTTCAAAAGTCTTATTTTTACTCCAGCAATTTTGTACTCCACATTTGTGCATCCCTAGGTAGCTTAACAAGGAGTTTTATTTACCCAGCATTTAAAAGCACCCCATTTACGTTTTTCTGTCAGTTCCTTCTTTGATAGTATACTGTGTATCTTTGCAACTATTTCTTAATAGTTGATATAAAATAATTTTCAGAAGCATATACCATAACCAAAAAAAGTGAATAGTTCAAATTTCTGTTGTATATATCCATTCCAGGAAGTGAGTTGATTACTTCTTTCAATTTTCATGTATCTTCTGCTAAACTAAATCATGAAATATAACTATTCTACCCTTTTTCTTTGTATAGCTGACTGTATTGGTCTTATCAAGAGACCTCCTTCTACTGGAGGAATTTAGGAAGAAATTTGTTTTTTAAAAGAGATCCCCTTAAGAGAGTAATAATAGGTACAGTAACTTTAGTTTAGTTAGAACCATCAGTGATTTGCATATCAGTGCCTGATTAGGTAAGTTTATGGGCAAAACAGGTAGTAAAGAACCCAGGATATAGTAGGCACACAGGCACTAGTGTCTTTTTTCTCCTTATATAACTAACACCTCAAATTTAGTAGCCAAGCAGCTTCTGGTTTTGAATAACCAGCTAATATGCTACTGACCTTCATACACTAAACAGAATTATCAGCACCTAATACTATGCCTGGCACTTAATAAGCATTTAATAAAAATTTGTTGATTAAACGAGTTGTATTTGTCGATTAAACAAGTTGTATTATTTTTCTCTAATTCCTTGAAAAGAAATAGTAGAGCCAAAAGATAGAACTGTATTGAAGGAGAATATGAAAACAATTAGTGGCCGGGCGCGGTGGCTCAAGCCTGTAATCCCAGCACTTTGGGAGGCCGAGACGGGCGGATCACGAGGTCAGGAGATCGAGACCATCCTGGCTAACATGGTGAAACCCCGTCTCTACTAAAAATACAAAAAACTAGCCGGGCGACGTGGCGGGCGCCTGTAGTCCCAGCTACTCGGGAGGCTGAGGCAGGAGAATGGCATGAACCCAGGAGGCGGAGCTTGCAGTGAGCTGAGATCCGGCCACTGCACTCCAGCCTGGGTGGCAGAGCAAGACTCCGTCTCAAAAAAAAAAAAAAAAGAAAACAATTTGAGATAGTTGAGATTAAAGTAACAGTCTTAGTGAAAGTCTCCTGTGATTTTTATCAATCTAGAGATTATAATGAAAGTTGGAGAAGAAATGAGATCTTTTAGAGAGAGAGAGAGAGATTGAGTGAATAAAAAAGAGCAATAAGTAAATAAAGACAACTTTGAGGATTTGGGGAAAAGGGAAGGAACTTTTATTATTGACCTGCAATAATAACTATGCAAGATAGAGAATCATGTAGTATTGCAGAAATTAAGGCAGAGAAAAGTTTTAAGAAGGAATACTTCAGTGAGTGATGTCAAATACTGTAAGATAGATAACCCTTAAAAGGGAGTAACAATTTTTTTCTTTCCCCCAGTCTTATTCAGGCTCAACTAGGATGCATTCCCATACAAGATTTTGCTTTGACGCAAGATACCGCAAAGATTTTCAGACATGGCTCCCGGATTACAAGATGTATGTTAAAGGATTAGTGGGTTTTAAATATTTTTTCCAATAAACTGGTATATTAGATTTAATATTGGAAACTTTTTTTTTAGGGTTGTCAGATTTTGTAGCTGCTCAAGAAAAGAAGTTCACCGTACTATTGAATAGTTTGATTTTAGCTAAATGTTTTAGGTGTAAACTTTGGGAAAACTCTCTGCATGTATCCAAACAACTGGAAAAAATTGGTAGGTACTGAATACAGGCAGACAGTTTGGCCATGTCTGCAATTTATTCACTGTTAGTAAAATTATTCTGTGATGATATACAGACCTTCAAGGAAGATATGTGTTTGTAGGCTTAAATAAGTGCTGTATTTTACTTTCAAAAATCTGATTTTCATTTGCTCCTGCTTAAAGGATTCCATTTGAAATCAACTGAATGATACATGAGTACATGAGAAACCTAATAAAAATTAATGCTGTCATTTGAAAATTTTTTCTCATACCAGGAGGGCAATTTGGTTATAATAATTAGGTAACTATGTGATGCCCTCTCTTCCACTTTTATGACTAATATTTTGTTTTGATCTCAATTACAAGGTACAGAGTTAGCAGTCCCAGCCGTTCCTAATTCACTACAGAAAATTATGTCACTTCTTTATGTCTTTTTTTTGTTTGTTTTTAATAACAGTAGGGTATTAATACTGATTTTTCATAGAGATTCAGTAGGCAAAAGATTGTATTTGATTATTTTGTCTATAGGAACCTTGTGTAGTGTGTGCTCTGAGACTGTAGGGAGTACCATTTACAAAGGATTTTCCTGTTTGGTACCTGTGACCTTGTGACCCTATTCCTTCTTAGATAGCTAGAATTCTAAAAAGAGAGTTTCTATCTTATGACTGACAGCCTTGTTAGTTTTACAATTTTGTATGCATCTTGGGGGTATCAATAAATTAAATAATGGATTTTTAGGGATGTTTTGTTATTTATTTGAACAAAGATTACCAGCTGTTTATGAAGAAGTCCTACCTTTTGTATCTGTGAAATTTGAAATCAGTGGGGTAGCAGAGGGCTGACTAGGAAGTCATGGGAGCTGGGGTGAAGGGGAGATTGACTGGTGCAAGTAAGGGGAGAGATTCTTGATGGAAAGGCTAACCTTCTTACAGAAGTCCTGGTAACCGAATACCACATCCATCCCATAAAGGCAAGAGTTCTCAATTGGAAAGGTGGTTCCATACAACATTTACAAAATTTTGAAATCTGGCTAAGTGATTACTAGTAAATTTCGTTATACTTGAAAAAGCCAATCTTTCTGGCTTTCTAGAGTATTGTCAATGTGAGCATCCATTGCATTCTGTCCCTTCCAGATTGTTGAAACTAACCTGTTTTCACACATACTCATTACAGCTGAACAGAAAAAAGCAAATATTACCCAGAAAAAAAAAAACGTATAATAGAAAAGTGAGAGAATCCAAACAAAAAGTTAAATCCAAGTTGTTACTGAGCATCTTGAAAAAAAATAATGCATAGAAATTGATTTTAATGGTGGCTACAAACTAAAAAGTTAAAAGTCAGTAAACATTTTGAGGGGAAATGGAAATGAACATTGAGGAATTATGAATACTAGAAGCTGTGTCTTAAGAAGAACTAAGAGAAATTCCTAAGAACAAGTAAATATATGAGTAAGGAAATAGTGTCATACCTTCACTAGTAATATATGTAATATATATGCCTTAGACAAGGTAGTAATATTTTGGAATTTTATACTGCTCAGTGTCTTCTATTTGGGGATTTGGATAAATTCATTTATAAGCATGTAAGAATTTTAAATTCTACCTTCTGATAGTATAAGGAAATAGGAAAATTTCAAAGAAGAAAATGAACTTGATGTTTTTTGTTGTTTGTTTTTGAGATGGAGATTCGCTCTCTTGCCCAGGCTGGAGTCCAATGACATGATCGCGGCTCACTGCAACCTCCGCCTCCCACGTTCAAGTGATTCTCTGCCTCAGCCTCCTAAGTAGCTGGGATTACAGGCATGTGCCACCTTGCCTGGCTAATTTTGTATTTTTAGTAGAGACAGGGTTTCTCCATGTTGGTCAGGTTGGTCTCGAACTCCCGACCTCAGGTGATCCACCTGCCTCAGCCTCCTAAAGTGCTGGGATTACAGGCATGACCCACTGGGCCCGATCAAATTTGATGTATTTAAGGAATAAAATGAAAGCAAGAGTGACTGGAGAGTAGTCAGCAAAAGGAGAGTTAGAAGAAATTAGATTTGAGACATAGGCTGTAGTCAAGTAATATCAGTAAGGAAATTTGACCCCAGTAAGGAAATAGCCACTTCATTTTAAATGCAATGGAAAAGCATTGGAAGTTTTAGGCAGTAGAGTAAAATAGTCTGGTTTAGGTACAGAAACATAGACCTGTATTCCTAAGACAGAAATGAGAGTCATCGTTTTATGAAGCAGTATTCCCTTGCTTCATTCAAGCATGATCTTTGAATGATGTTGCCTTTCTTTCAAGCACGAGTACAAAAGTACATATCTGTTGGTGATTGGCCTATGGATGACATATAGTGAAACTAAACGTCCATCATGTGGACCAGTTTCTCTTTCTTTTATAAAGCAAATGCATATTTTATTTGTCTGAATAAATATGAATAATTGAATAATGTCACAAACCAAATAATCCAACTGAAAACTTTTAACAAAAACTATCAGTTAGTTATTTGACTGGATCTTTAAATTTTTTTTTACTAATTTAGTTGTTATATATTTAAATATATGTTTTATTTAAAGTGGATTATTTTTAAGTTGTTGTTTGATTAATTTTCCACAGGTATAACATTGTCAAATGCAATTGTAAATGCTGGTTTGACTTCCTTTAAAAAAATAGAAGAGACAGATGCAAGGGAACTTGAATTGGTATTTATATTCACTTATTCCTAATTCCTGAATTCTATCTAAATTCTGAGGCCTACCTTTATTTCTATTAAAAGTTATTTTCCTTCTCATAGTCATAAGTATTTTAACTTACCAAGGTTTTGGGTGATAAGCATTATTAAAGCTATGTATTCTAAAAAATATTTTACTGAAAGAATTTCATGTGTTGTGGTAAGGATATAATGATGTAAATATTTTTAGATTTTAAATAGACATCCCCCCTTTGGAACCCAGATAAAAGAAACTGTGATGTATCTACCAAAATATGAACTTAAAGTGGAACAGGTAAATATTTTCTGTTTCTTAGATATTTTATTGTCTTTTCATAAATAAAGCTACCCATAAATAGGCTTCAGCTGAGTATAAGAAGTAAGATTATTTTTAACACTTTTTATACTTGTCCTTTTTTAAAGATTACAAGATATAGTGATACGACGGCAGAAATATTAGTGACTGTTATATTAAGAAACTTTGAACAGCTACAAACTAAAAGAACAGCATCGGATTCTCACTATGTTACCTTAATCGTAGGTGATGCAGATAATCAGGTAGTTTATCTGCACAAGATTATGTAAGTATGAAATTCCTGATGTTTGATTTTATTTCTAAGCATATACTGTAAAAGAAAAATTCTACTGGGAAAAAAGAAAAAAAAAACAAGATCATTGTGGGATCAACTAAATTACATTTTCCTGACCCAATAATGGGGTAGTTTGTCTGTGTTTCTATTGAAGAAGATATTAACATTGGGTCTGTTTTAAGTTGTTATATTGAATACTCAAATGAACAAAGTATAAAATCTATCACCATAGTCTGAAACAAGTGAGTAGATTACCTCTAGGAGGTCTTTCTTATTTCACTGCTTTTTTCCAGTCATTCATGGCCCTAGTACTGTTTGGATGCAGTCTTTCTCCTACTGACCTCAAAATACACCTTCTACTTCCAAATTAAAATCTAACAAATTACTATAACTCCATTGTAGGAGCCAAACAAACAAAGCAAATGTATAGAGGAGGTACCCTCCCTTATATCTAGTTCTGTAGCATGCCATTCTATAATTTTTACTTCAGCAGTTTTCCAGATACTATTATTTTCTCCCAGGATATCATAAGCAATCTCTAAGTATCAGTTGCAGCTATAACTAATATTTTTTTTAGCACTTAATAGGTTTCAAATATTGAATTATTTAATATTTGTATGAGACAGGTGCTATCCATATTTTGTAGAGGAGAAAATTGAGACAAAAAGAGTTTAATGAGTTTATGATTAATCAAACCTTAATCATGGTCATATAGCTAGTTAACAGCAACATCTAGATTTGAACCCAAGCAGTTTGACTCCAGAGCCTAGACTGCCAACCATATTACTGTACTTGTAAGTTCAGGAATGGCAGTGATTCTGAAATGGGAATCTCCTATTTGTGCCAGTATACTGGAAGATACCTTCCCAAAAAGTCGCATGCAAGGTTTCTGAAGGGACTGCAGTGACCAGGATATCCCTTTCACTGGTAACTGCTCTCCTGCAGCTAACCATGACCCACTTACAGAGAATATGCTATTGTACAAATCTTTGTTCTCTGTGACTAATAAATCTATGACTATATGAGACTAAAATAAGTTCAGTCATAAAATTGGTTGCTGGTTTGTTTGTAATGTTTTTAGATACAAACCATTTTATATCAATTTAAAAATACTATTGAAATTGTTCTCATAATACATGTAAACCTACGTATAGCCAGTTTAAAATGGTAGTAATTTAGGGACAAGCTCATGTGCTATTAATACAAAGTATATTTTCTTATTGGGACTAAAATGAGTAAATGCAACTTAGAAACAGCTGTAATTAAGAAAATTAGAGATCGGAGGGGGTGACTCACACCTGTAATCTCAGTACTTGGAGAGGCTGAGGCAGGAGGATCACTTAAAGCCCAGAGTTTCAGACCAGCCTGGGCAACAAAGTGAGACCCTAGTTCTACAAAAATAAATAAATAAATAATCTGGGCTTAGTGCCAAAGTGCCTGTGGTCCCAGCTCCTCAGTAGACCGAGGCAGGAGGCCAAGCCTAGGAGTTTGTGGCTGCAGTGAGGTATGATTGCACCACTGCACTTCAGCCCAGGCAACAGAGTGAGACTCTGTCTCAAAAAAAAAGAAAATTAGTTAATTTTTTAAAAATCATGGTCAAGAGACTGCCATTGAACTCTGTTTTTCTCCCTCCTTAAAAGTTGGAGAAAACAGTTTTCAGTAATTGATTTCAGTTTACTACTAGAGAGTGTCTTTCTTAAGAACAATCAGCCCTTGACGATTAATATGTATTTCATTCAGTGTTTGGATCACTATTTAAACTCTACTATTTTTCAGGGATTCTGTTTTGCTAAAAGCTGGAAATTGGGCTAAAAAGATTGCTGTGAAGAGAGCTCTTAAATCTGGAGATCTTAGCATAAATCTAATAAGTTCTGAATTTGGTAAGTTAATTGAAGTAATGAAGACATGAATATAAATAACATAATTGCATTTAAAAATTACATCCTTTATGCTGGTACAGAAAAACAGTATAAATGGTATAATGCAAAAATAATATATTTAGATAATGTGAATAAACTTTAAAGGAAGTTTCATGGACCAGGATGCCATAATTAAAAGCTTATCTTTTCATTTATAGATATTTTATTTTCGTAGATAAATTGCAGTTATTGTTGGAAGATTTTTATTTTTATAATGATCAATATATAATTTTTTAGTTGTCATATTTTTTAACCTTTCAACATATTTTAACTTTCTGGACTTCTTAGCTCTAGAAGTTATAAAAATATAAGAGAGCTAAAAAGAAATGTGTTCTCATATGTGGATTTATATGACTTAAATAAGCATTTGTATACGTTTTTTTCATTTTCCAGTTGGGCTTGATGTTCAGCAGAAATTTACAGTCTTTTACTTAGAACTCAAGAGGTTTGGAAATCAAATGACTATGCAAAGAAAATCTGAAACACAGATTTCCCATTCTAAACTTTCAGATAGATCTACAATAGCAGGACCTAATAAAGGTAAATAGCTCTATTAATTCTTATTTTATATTAAAGCAAAGGTATGGCTAGAGAGGAATATCAGTGTTATAGTACTGCAACACTCCGATTGAGGATACTCTGGAATAAGATATTTAAGCTTCATAGTTATTGCTTTAATAGTATATGGTAGAGATTCTTATAGTTAGTATTTGTCAAATTGGGGTGATAATTGGGGGAGAAATTTTTTGATTCACCTTTTGCTATATGTATTAGTCCGTTTTTGTGCTGCTGTTAAAGACATACTTGAGACTGGGAAGAAAAAGAGATTTAATTGGACTTACAGTTTCACATGGCTGGGGAGGCCTCAGAATCATGGTGGGAGTTAAAAGGCACTTCTTACATGGCGGCAGCAAGAGAAAACTGAGGAAGAAGCAAAAGCAGGAAACCTCGATAAACCCATCAGATCTCATGAGACTTATTCAGTATCAGAATAGCAAAGGGAAAACTGGCCTCCATGATTCAGTTACCGCCCCCTCAGTCCTTTCCACAACATGTGGGAATTCTGGGAGATACAATTCAAGTTGAGATTTTGGTGAGGACACAGCCAAACCATGTCAGTATACGTTTTTCCTTTTCCATACTTATGCCATCATTACAGCCATTGTCAGGGGAGAGCAAGTGATGTACAAGAATCAACAGATCTGTTAAGACAAATCAGAGTGAAAATGAATTATTGTTTTTTATTATGGGAATTTTTCAAACATATACAAAAGTAGATAGAAGTATATGATGAACTTTCATTTACTCATTATCCACTTTAAACAGTAATTAACTCATGGCTACTACTTTCATCTATACCTCTCTTTAGTTTTTTTCCATCCATATTTTGAAGTATATCTTTAGAGTATACTTAAGAGTACAGCTTAGGCTGGGCGCAGTGACTCACACCTGTAGTCTCAGCACTTTGGGAGGCCAAGGTGGTTGGACTGCTTGAGCTTACAGGTTCAAGACCAGCCTGGGCAACATGGTTGGTCTCTACAAACCCTGTCTCTACAAAAATTAGCTGGGTGTGGTGGTGCATGCCTGTAGTTCCAGCTACTGAGGAGGCTGAGATAGGAGAATCGCTTGAGCCTGGGAGGCTGAAGTTTCAGTGAGCTGAGATGGTGCTGCTGCACTCCTGCCTGGGTGATACAGCCAGACTTTTTCTCAAAAGAGAAGAGTACAGCTTAGATGAATTTTTTTCTTAGAACCTTACCTTTCTAATTACCAATATCTGTAAGCTTATATTTGCTAATAAGACAAATTCAGACAATTCTTAGGAGGTAGGGAGGGCGGCAGGGTAGAGGGGAGCACTTTTATTTTCGAAGTACCATGTGTAACAAAAATACAGCAAAAAGATTTCGTCAGGTAGTATCCATTTGCTAGTATTATATAAACAAACAAACAAAACTTGCATACAGTCCTCATTCCTGAAAAGACTTGCCAACTTTGCCTTGAAATTTTTGGGAGCCATCAGAATCTCTCCGTTAGATTCCCAGATCGTAGTTGTTGCCATTGGGAGCAAATGTGCGTAGTTATTGTGCACCACCTTGTGGCAGCGTTTAGACATCCTTTTTCAGAAATTCTTTAGTATTTAAGAGACAAAGGCAACTCTTTATTGCTCATTTTAAAACAGCAACTTGCAAAGCTTTTCTTCCTAGTCTTCCCACCTCAAAACAATAGGTTCCTTCTCTAAATAACTTAAATGAATCCTTTGGGAGAGCTGAAGCAACTGGTACAACTAGAGAGAATTGTTGATAGATCAGGCTCTGGAATTAGACTACCTTGAATTAGAATCTCAGATTTGCTACTTACTAACAGCATAGTCTTGAGCATCTTACTTAACCTCTGTAAGAATTTCCTCATATGCGAAATGGAGATATGGTAGGAACCTTATAGGCAGACAACCAAGGGTGACTAGACATTTGAGGAAAATGTAGAATGTGTGAAAGTCCAAAATAAGTAAATAGAAAATGGATGAAAGAGCAACAGGATAATTCAGGAATGTAACAAAACCTAATATAAAACTTTAGTAACCTCAGAGAAATTAAATATTAAATTGCAACCACAAAACTGAATAGGATGCCATTTTAAAATAAAAAGAACCACAGCAGGCACAGAGAAGCAAAAATTATGTTTGGAAAGAAAACTGGAGGGCTTGAATATAAAGTCAATACCTTCTCAATGAAAGCAAAAAGTCAAGGAAACAGAAAATATAAGAGAAAAAGGAGGCAATTTAAGAGCCCAGTATCTAACTTTTAAGTGTTCAAGAAAGAACAAATACATCAGAAGAAATAATTTGAGAAAACTTTTTAGAACTGAAGTGAGACAGAAATCTTCACATTAAAAAGGCTTACTTAATGCTAGTTAGGCTGAATGAAAGGTCTGCATATAAAGCATAATTGCAATATTTCAGAACATTGTGGATAAAGACAAAATTGTAAATGCTTACAAGGAACAAAAATAAAAAATTGCAATGGTCTTTTTGTGAGCAAAGTTGGATGCTAAAAATCAATTGATTTAAAATTCCACGGATAAGCCAGGTGCAGTGGTTTGTGCCTGTAATCCCAGCTACTTGAAAGGATGAGAAGGCAAGATTGCTTGAGCTTAAGAGTTCAAGGCTGCGGTGAGCTATGATCTCACACCTGCACTCCAGACTGGGTGACAGAGTGAGACCCTGTCTCCAAAACTGTAGTAATAATAAAATTCCAAAGGAAAAATGATTTTCTACCTTATGTTATATGCCCAGCTAAACTACTAAGTATGAAAGTAATATAAAGATACCTTAATACATTGAAAGATTCAGACAATTTTATTCTCACACATCCTTTCTTAGGCAGTTGCTTGAAACTGATCACCAGTAAAACAAGAAAGAAAAAGCCCAAGAATCCATTTGTAGTAGATTCAGCCCAGGAAATTAATGAAAAAAAGTTCAAAGATGACAGTTATAGGACAGGGCTAGGTTGCATTAGGAGGCAGATAGAGGGTTCAAGGAAGGAGGCATCTATGAGGGAGAAATAAATGGGTGAGGTATTTCCATGTATTTGTTTTTACCCTTGAACTATTGAGTGAACTTAAAGAAACAAGGTGAATATCGCTAGACTAAAAGGAAGGCTGCAAAACTTCAGGGGAAGCAATATGCTGCTCAAGAAAGAAAACCACTCCACTTGATTCTGTGTTAAAAATATTTTTACCTTCTGTATATCTCTCAAATCAGTCTATTGTCTGTAACTCTACCTCCACCACCACTCTGGAGTTACCATCATTTCTGCTTAGACTTCTACTGGTTTTTTTGCATCCTTTCTGTCTTATCTCAAATCTCTTCTCCGTATTACATTCTATATAGTGATGTTTTTCAAAATGCAAATCTGATTATGCCCTCTCTTTGACTAAAACACTTCAGTGGCTTTCCATAGCTCTTCGAATCTAAATCATTAGCATCCCCTAGAAGGTTCTATATGGTCACATGGTCAGCCAGTCCCTAAGCAGCAATGCAGTGGTAGCTGCTATGTAGTCTTGCCTCACTTTTGTAGATTTGGCTGGTAAGGATACCCTGATGGATTTAAACAGTTTTATTACTTACACAGATGGCAAAGCAAGATCAGCACGGTATTAGCTGCTTTATCCCCAATTCCACAGGATGATACCAAACTAGAGGGGTCAGATGACAGACAACATAAGTGGTAGGTTGCTTTGTTTTTGAGACGTGAACTCTAGGCTGCAGCTAAGCAGTTTTATCCGAAACGGACAAAGTGGAAAGTTCATGCCTTAGTGGAATCAGGGAGGCAGATCAGAAACTGCCTCATGGCAAGTCTTCTGCAAGATCGGGGGTCTTCTGCAAGGTATGGAGCAAATGTGAAATGGCCTTTGATAGCTCCTCACAAGACTGCCTATCTTGCCATTTTTAAGGGTGATCACAGGGCATTCTGCCAACAGTTGAGTCTTACCTACATGGCCTATATGGAGACATGCAATTGCCATAGTGCCATGGTGGAACTGTTCCCCTGCTAACATAGGCTGCCTTTACTACCACTATAGTCTCATCTTATGTACTTTCTCATATTTGCTAGCATCAGTCATACTGACCTTTCAGTTTCTCCAATGTGCCATGCTTTTCCTTGTCATAGAGCTTTAGCATATGCTATCCACTTTGCCTGAATCCCACTTTCTCCTCCTTCTTTGCCTTCGTAACTTCCCTTCTTTCTTCAGTACTCAGCCCAACGTTCCTGACCAGAACAGCTCCACCTCTTATCGCATAGCATGATGTACTTCTCCTTCACAGCATTCAGAACAATTTTAGTTTTAAATTTATTTGTATTATCTTGAATTGATGTAATAGTAGAGATAGTGGAGATAATGCATACATTAATATATTTATCGCTTAATTGTCAAATGTTTTTATGTACTTAATTACATTTTATTTTTACATCTCTGTGAGATAAACAGAACAGATACTATTTTAAATCTTTTTTCCCAAATAAGAGCCTATATTAGAGCTCATTTTAAATTCTATTTTAGTGTTCCCTGTACTTCACCACTATGTTTTTTCTGTAAATACATTAAATACAATGCAGCATACAGTAAGCAAGAGGCACAGAGAAAATGCCACAGGGGCCCAAAGGAGAGGGAAATCAGATCAGGTCATCACCATAGACCTCCAACCCAGAGGTCCCATTTGAGTCAGACTTGAAGGTTGGTAGGCATCTGTTGGGCAAGGAAGGGAGGGTCTTCTAAGATAAGAGATAGTATCAAAGTTAGAGTTCTAGAAAGGCATGGGACTATTTGAAGAATGGCAGTTGAATGTGTTTTGATGGATGTAGGGTCCCAGGAAGGGAAGCTGGAATTGGATCATTCAGGGCCTTGAAGATGGAATTGATTTTGTTTGCAATAGAAAGTAACTCACGTTTCTAAGTGGGCAAATTGATCTGATCAGCATTGAACTTTAAAAGCATTAAATAAGCAACAGTGTGTAGAATAAATTATAGCATGAAGGACTGGATTCAAAGAAACCAGTTCTGATCTAAGTGAGAGGTAACGGGATCATGACTTGGGACAAAACACCTGAAGCAGTAAGTCATGACACACCTTACAAAGTTTAATGTCAGAGCCTTTCAGTCAGTGCCTAAGAGGAACACACTTGTGTTTGAGGAATGTTAGTTTTATTTAATTTACTGCAGCAAAGGAGAGCTCCATAGCAACAGAACTGTGGGTCATCTCAGGGAGCCGGGAAGATTTTCTTCTTATAGGATTTCAGAATCTTATTATAGGATTTCAGCTTCTGCTGGGTGACTCTTAGGAAGGTTTAGGGAAAGCAGAGGTCAGTTCTAGATTGGATGCCCTCAGGAAGTGAGATATTGGGTATTTTGGTACATTTTATTTTGGAAGTGAGAGGATTTAAAAAATAGTAGTCATCTGTGATAGCCAGAAGAGGGGGATGTTTCATTATTTTTTACGGTTCTTGAGGGTTCTTTTCTCTAGTTTCAGAAATACTTACATGGTAGTCTTATCTCTGTCTTCTTCTACTATGGTCACAGAGTGGCCTTATCTGGATATTTATATTCTCAAAATTGTTTGCTCAGTTGGGAATACTGTGGTTTAGCTGTCAGCTTCCAGCTGCCAGGTATTTTCTTTTTACTTCATCAGTACCCAATACATTGATCTGTTTGGCCCTAAGGACCAGCCATTGCCCCATATATTGAGCAGCCTCATCCATTTACCCTAGGCTGCAATATGTGTATTATCACTGTCTAGATGTGCCATGACTTGGAAAAGCTTGATTGAACGATGGTATCGAAAATGAAGAGTAAAGGACCAAGAAATGTTGTAAAGGTTTTCAAGCTCTCCACTATCTCCAACATTTCTGGTTCATTTAAAATCTATGCTCCAGCAAAAATAAGCTGATTTCAGCTCTTACAATCTGTGATTTGCTGCCTTTGGGTATTATGCCCTCCATCTGGAATATCTTCCCTTGGTCTCATTCTCATGTTCATATTTCTGTCTGTCCTTCAAGGACCAGTTCAAACATCTCTCTCCTTCCCTGTGCTACTAGTGAGAGCTAAGATCAAGAAAAAGCTGATTTAAAATATAATAAATGAAGAATAAATTATATATTTGGATATATTAATTCTAACTTAGAAGAGTCAAGATGGAAACAATCTCTCTTTTCTGTGAATTCATATAGCAAATTTCTGAGATCCCTAAAGTATTTATTTCTAATATTTATTAAATATGTATTATATCCTGTTTACTAACTTCTATCAGCAGTACCATCAAAATGCCATGACGTTTTCTTCTTTCCAGGTTATTTAGGCTTAAGTACAAAGTAGCAGAAGTGTTTTTAAACTCCACCCTCACTCTTACCTCATTTAGTATATAAGTTACTGATATGTGGCCATATTTGGCCCTATTTTATATATATATAATATATATGTTATATATACACACACATATAAAATATATACCATAGAGGTTGAGAGTATTAAATTATATATATAGTATTGGATTATATAGACATATATATAAACTATATGGACATATATAGACACACACATCTATATATGTAGACACATATATATATATATAGACACACACAAACACACACACCAGGGAGGTTATACACACACACCAGGGAGGTCGAGAGAAGCTTGTAGGTGGCTCGATGTTTCTTGTTGGGACTAATAGTGGGGCAGGGACTAACATCGAAAATATGTTTTAAAAATTACCAGGCATGGTGGTAAGTGCCTGTAGTCCCAGTTACTTGGAAGGCTGAAACAGGAGGATCTCTTGAGCCCAGAAGATTGAGGCTGTAGTACTAATTATCGTGCCTGTGAATAGCCATGGCACTCCAGCCTAGGCAATATAGCAAGACCCCATCTGTTTATTAAAAAAGAAATTACGTGGATTACAAAACACTTAAGGAAATATACAAATAAATATTTTTGTATTGTCTGAAAGGAAGGAAACTGGATAAAAATTAATTATATTAAATTAACAATAATAAATGCAGTGACAAATAGGTTTGGTTTTCCTATATTAATTTAGGAATGACTGCCAGCAAAAAACCTGGGAACCGAGAATGCAATCATCCTTGTAAAAGTAAACATACATGTGGACATGACTGCTGTGAGTTCCTTAAAACAAGTTTATTTCAAGTGTTCAGAATTGAAAGGTTTTGGTGGATAGTAATGACACCCTAATTATCTATGTATGATATTTATAGTATGCAATGTATTAACTCGATTTTCTCTCTTTTGTGGGCAACATGATAAAAGTAAATACTGGATTTGAAATTTTAAAGAAATTTGACTTTGTAAGAATAAGATCTGTAGTTTAACCTAAAGAATCTGAAGTTTCTTTTCATAGGTAAAATTGGAGTTGCACAGAAGTCAGAAATTAAAGAGTCAACAATTTCTTCATATTTATCTGATTTAAGAAACAGGAATGCTGTTTCATCTGTTCCTCCAGTTAAACGTCTGAAGGTTAATTTTAATAATATTTTCCCTTTGTTCTATAATTAAATGTATATAAATATTCTTTATTCTGTCTATCAATTAGGTAGGTATCCACAGTGTACTTTAGAATTACTTGTGGGCTTGACTAAGAATATTACCATTATTCATAGTCCTTCTTCCCTTCTTTCTTCCTTCCTTTTTTTCTAAATCTTTCTTCTTTCCTTTCATCTTCATTGAGCACCAAGAATATGCCGAAGTGCTAAGATATAGTGATGAATAAGACAGTATTATTCCCAATCATAGAATTTGTAGTTGAGTGAGAAATACAAATAAGTCAATATGCTTTTTTAGTGTAGTGTGATGAGTGATTCTGTGACAGAAGTACAACACACTTAAGTTTAGATAGAAAATGTATTCAATCAACATTTGATGGACCAAGAACGGATTCCTAATAGATGTGATTGAGACCTGAAGGATAAGCCAAGGATGGAGGGGCAGGCACCAGAATTATAGTAGGAAGGGATAGCTAAATATTCCAGGCATAAAGATTATACAAAGGTCCAGAGGTAGTAAAGAGAGAGAGAGAGAGAGATCTTTAAAGAAACTCTTTCTCAGTAACACAGTATGTCTAGAGTTCAATTACAAGTAAAGGAATAGAGAGAGATGAGGCTGAAGAGGCAAGTAGGAGCTAGGTCATGCAGACCTATTTGTTATTTTAAGGAATTAGACTTTATCATGAAAGTACTGAGAAGCCAATGAAAAGTTTTAACAGTGACATGATCAAAATTGTATTTTATAAAGGTCACTCTGACTGCAATGTAGAAAAGGGATTAGAGGATGATAGAATAGGAACAAAGGGACTCATTAGGTGGTTTTTACAATAATCTAAGCAAAATAATGGCCTAGTTTAGGGTAGTGGCCATAGCAATGGAGAGAAGTGAGTGGGTTAAAATATTTTTCAGAGGTAGAATCACTACCTTGCCACTTCATTGGTTATAAGAGACAAAGTAGAAGGAGCAGTCAAAAATGATGCCCAGCTTTCTGGCATTAGCCACTGGGAGAAAAGTAGGGCCTTGTTTGGGTAGATATTCTGAAGGAAAAGCAAGTTTGCCGGAATAGAGAACAGGGTAAGTTCAACTTGGGAAATACTGAATTTAGAGGGCCTGCAAGATATCTAGATAAAGGTGTCCTACAGACAGTTGGATAAAACTGTTTGAAAATCAGGAGAGAGAGCTGAGCTAGAAGTAGAAATTTGAGAGTCATTCACATGTAGATGACAACTGAAGCCACAGGAATGAGATCTTTGATTGAGAAAGTGTAGTGTAAGAAGAGACCTAGTGAAGAACCATGAAGAATGCCAATATTTAGGCCGGACGTGGTGGCTCACGCCTGTAATCCCAGCACTTTGGGAGGCCGAGGCAGGTGGATCACAAGGTCAGAAGTTCAAGACCAGCCTGGCCAACATAGTGAAACCCTGTCTCTACTAAAAATACAAAAATTAGCCAGGCGTGGTGGCAGGCACCTATAATCCCAGCTACTCAGGAGGCTGAGGCAGAGAATTGGTTAACCCGGGAGGCAGAGGTTGCAGTGAGCTGAGATTATACCACTGCACTCCAGCCTAGGTGAAAGAATAAAACTCCATCTCAAAAAAAAAAAAAAAAAAAAAAATGCCAACATTTAAGAAGGACCTGAGTGAAATATTCAAGAACTAACCTGAGTTTATCCTAATTCATTGATTTGGGGACTTTATGTACCAGCAGGCATTTTGTTGTTTGGCTCATTTGTTAAAGTTATTGATGTGAAACTGCTAGTTGAACTTATTTTTGTTTCTTTATAGATACAGATGAATAAATCTCAAAGTGTGGACCTTAAAGAGTTTGGTTTTACTCCAAAACCTTCCCTTCCTAGTATATCGAGGTATAAATATAATGTTAATATCTAAGGTAAAATATTTATCATAAACTCTGTTCCTGCAGGTAACCACTTATTCAGGGAAAGATAATCACTGGCTACCATCAAGTCACAGTTACCGTTTAGTTCATAATGAAGCAATAACATCATAATGGTGTCATTATCTTTAATACCCTAAATTTGTTTAGAACTCTACAGTTATGAAATAACACTCATGAAATCATCTCTTCCCTAGGAAACTACCTCTCCTATGACATTCCCGTAGGTTCTCTCTTTATAGGGAATATAAACTAAGTGACAAGAGTATACTTTAAAAATGGAAATCATGTTGGCATATAAAGTCTAACCTTTCCATTTAGAAGCTCAGTCCATGCTAATATCTCAGATTTATAATATGAAAATTGCACATTTGTGCATTATATTTTCTGACTTAAATAACAACATGGCCCATAAAATTAGGTATTTTTTTCCCCATTGTTTAGATGGAAAAACTGAAGTTCATATTCCTAGTTAGCAAGCAGAAGGCCTTGGGTGGTAACTCAGTATTCTTTTCCTGTATCCTGATGCCTACAGGACAATCATATATGTAATTTCCCTTCCAGATAAGGGTATTCTATATGCAGAAATGACATTCAATATATTTAACAACTAGTACAGAACAGGAACTGACTCCTCAGAACAGATGCCAGCAGTACTTCTAGAGATCGTGGCTTTTGTTATCTAACTAAGGGTGCGTAAAGATGACCAAGTATTGGTCACTTCCATTAAGCACCTATTTATTTGCTACGCAGGCAGGGTCCAGTTTATCATAGAAGTATTAAATAGATAAATCATTATTTTTATTTATATGAATAAATAGTTTTCAGGCTTAGATTAATTTTCATTTTTTAACATTTTTATTGTTTTATCTTTATAAAGATCAGAATATTTAAACATATCTGAATTACCTATAATGGAGCAGTGGGATCAGCCTGAAATCTATGGAAAAGTTAGACAAGAACCATCTGAATATCAAGACAAAGGTAGATTACCATTGATACTTACTTGAGAGAGTAAATGGCTTATTATTACTTTGAATTGAGAAGTAGTGTTATTGAAACACCAGTATCTGAAATTATTATAATTATTAACTTGGCAACATTTTTCTCTTAGATTACTGAATCATTTTCAAATTCTTGGGTCTGTTATTCAAATGGTCTTACTCTGTTTGTCATACATTTTTTAAAAATCTCTTTCCTACATAATGCTATTTTAATTTAAAGATACTATGAGGAAAATCTGAGCAAATAAGGTATCCTTGGGTATATAAAGTATTAACATACTGAATGATTATGTTCATATCATTAGAATTATTTAGAATAATTGTATGTTTATAAAACTAGGAGAATTAGAGTATTTATCCAACTTATTCAAAGCCTGGATATCATTACAAAGTGGATAGGAACTATAAAATTTTATGTTTATAAAACTAGTCCAGTTTTGCAAAATATCAATGTGACCTTGGGTAAGTTATTTAGAGGCAGGGGCTGGAGTATTCACTACCTCTTATGATACCATGGCAGCTATTAGGCCGAATAATGATATCAAGAAAAGTTCCCTAATCTCACCTGGAGATCATATCTAATTAATGGAAAGACCAGAAATAGATTCCATGTCTTTTGAATCCCAGCCCAGTCAGAACATTTATCCGACTTATTCAAAGCCTGGATATCATTACAAAGTGGATAGGAAGTATAAAATTGTCAACTTTCTTATATTTATCTTCGTTCAACACGTAGCCCTCTTACTGCTTCCTTATTCTACTACTCTATTACTTGTCCTTCTGCACACAAGAGCTTATCTATCCTTCCCTTTGCTTACTTTTGTGTTCTATTTACATGGTTTTCCTCCTTTTATTTCCCACTCACTATTCCAAATGCAATTTATATTATGATATTAAAGCCTCATCTAGATACCTTAACACCCAATAATAACTGTATCCCTGTTTTATTGAGTGGGCTACTTTTTTTTTTTAAGGAGGAGCTGTATGGTGTAGTAGTTAAGTTCACAGGATCTGAAAACAATATGTCCAAGTCCTAGCCCTGACATTTAGTGTAACCTTTCATAATCTGCTTAACCACTTTGTCTAAATTCCTTATCTGGTTATATTTTAGGGCTTTCGGGATTAAATGAGATAATGCATGAAAAGCTGTTATAGTTTCTGGTACTGTTAGTAATAATTAATTGAGTATGTTTATTATATTTTTCACATATTAGTCTTTGGTGGCAAAATATACTTTAAATATATTCAAATACTGCTTTTGAGAATGTTTTTTAAAAAGCATAGCAGTTTTTGTCTTCTGTATTCCAATTTCAAAAAGGGAAGAAGAAAAAATGTCAAAAATTATATGAGAAAGCATGTTGAATCATAAGACTTAAATTGGAAGGGACCTTTGTGCAGTTTGTCATTTTATAGTGAAAGAAGCCAAGACTCCAAGAGATTAAATGACTGGTCCAAAAATTTCATATCTAATTAATGGAAAGACCAGAAATAGATTCCATGTCTTTTGAATCCCAGCCCAATGCCATTTCTATAAAAGAAATTGACTTTTAGTTATCAATGGAGAATTGAAAATTGAACCAGTAGTATATGAACTCTTTCAGCTTTTCGCCCCACCCCTCAACTATATATTTCCCTGTCTCTGCATCCATCTGTAACCATCTATTTGTCTTAAAAGAAAAATTATCTTTTCTTCCACTCGAGGCATATCTCTCCTCCTGTAATCTTAATTCTGTCCAATCCTGCTTTCCCTGGGACTTTGGAAGATCATTATCCATCTCCTCTTTCCCATATTTTCATTGTTTCCTCTCCACTGTGTCTTTCCCTTTAGCATATAAATATGCTGAAGTCTCTTCCTTCTTCAGCTTCATGTCCTCATCTAGCTGGTCATGACTTTTTTTTATTATAAATGATAACAATTCTACTCAAAATGACTTAAGCACAAGAAAAGGAACCAATTATCTCAAGTAAACTGAAAAGTATCTGGCCTAATTCTGGCTAAATCAAGGCACTCATGTCTCTGGCTTTCTCTCAATCTTTTAGCTATGCCTGTTGCTGCTTGGCTTTACTTTTTAAATAGGGTTTCTCATATGGCAGGTAGCCCCTAACTTTCATCTTACCAGTTTAGCAGCCTCAGTGGAAAAAGGTAGACTTCCCTGTTAGGTTTGGCAGACCAGAACTCATTCTAACTGGCCTCATTTGAGTCATGTGTTTATCACTTGCTCAATCCCAGTAACCTGAGGATTGGGTCATTGTATACCTGTGGCCCCAGAGAAGGCAGGGCACCATGAAAAATGGCCTTACTAGGATCCAGTGGAATTGTAGAAGTAGTTTCTTCAAAGGAAAGGGAGGGTACTCCCACTAAAAGAAGGGAAAGCATACCAGGCAGACAAAAACCAGAATTCTAGAGTCCCCATACCCTCTATCTCTTGCTTTCTCATCACAACAAAAATTAGTTGAAAGAGCAATTGACACTCAGTATGCTCATCACTTCCTTATACCCTAGTTCCTCTGTATTCATTAAAATTTGGGTTTTCTCTGTATCACTCCTTTGAAACTGTTTTTGTTCAGGCCATTTAGTGACTTTCTGAGTTCTGAATTCAGTGAACTATTTTCAACTGTTAACTCTTTTTGACCTCTGTAGTATTTGATACTTCTGGTCTTTCCTTTCTTTTGGAAATCTCTCCTTTGATTTCAATTAAACCATTATATTGGTCTCCTGTTACTTCTTAGACTGCATGGGCTTTTCTTCCTGTTGATGTTGCAAAAGGATTCTTTTTTCTTTCTTTTATCTTTTTATTCTTCTCACGTCAAAAACTTTTCCTATACAATATCACCCAAGCCTGTGTCTTTAATCACTGACTATATTTTGATAATTTCTAAGCCTGTATCTCCCATCTAGATCTTTTTTTCTAACTCCAAATCCATCTGTATAATCACCTTCCTGGACATATCCACCTAACAGTTAACATATCAGACATGTCAGCATCTGAATTCTGTCTTCTTTGTACCTCACTCTGCACCTTCTCTTTTTTCCTTAGCTCAGTGAATGAACTCTTTTCTTTGTTAAGCTGCTAAAGGCAGAATGTCCTTCTAAATAGCTCACCCCACATGTAAATAACCACCAAATCTTAATTATTTTGCCTCCTGCACATCTCTCATATTTGTTATTTCCTCTCTATCCTTTCTGCTGATACTCTAGCTTAAGCATTCATTGTCTCTTATTTAATACAATAACTTACTTTTCTCTCTGCTTTCAGTCTCATTATCCTTCAATCCATAATATTCCAAGTGATCTAACAGACATATCTGGTTGTGTAAACCTTCTGCTGAAACATCTTCAATAGTTATCCTTTGCCAGTAAGAAAGAAAAACAAAACAAAAATCTCCTCAATATGGCAAATAAACTTCAAAATGATCTAGCATTTAACTACCTGTGCAGACACACTGGACCCTGCCTTCTCCTACTTTGTGCTCCAGAAATCCTGAGAACTTACAGTTCTCCCAAAATTCTCGGTTCTCTCATATTGCTGTGTCTTTTACCTGGTGTTTTCCCTTCATGGCACAGGTTCCCTTTCCTCTTGCCCTGCCTCACAACCACAGCTCTATCAAGCTGAAATTTCAACTACTCTTCCTTCATATGCTGTCACCTCAGGAGTCTGTGTGTCATGTGGTATCACCTTAGAAGAGTATGTCTCACTTCCATGGCAGGTTTAGATCCTCCTTCCTCTGCATTCCCATTGCACTCTGTACAAACTTCCATTTTTAGTACATATATACATTGTGTGTCTCAGTGTGTGCAAATCAACATACAAAAGTAGAATAATGTGAACTGTAGTTATAGGTACAGTTGAAGAATAAAGAAGGGTTTAGACAGGTGAAGAAATTGATGGAGGATATTTAAAGTGGAGGAAACTTAGTGATATGCTGGAGCAAGTTTATACTGACTTATGAGAGATGATTATTAAATTTTCAAGAATCAGCCATTATTAAAAATTTAATTACATAAACTTTCAATTAAATTATGTTAAAAACAAAGACAAAAATACTCAAAACTCATCACTTTCTAATTGTTCTACTGCATTTTCCTGTTATCTGTGTTCCTGAAGTTATTTATCTATATGGTAGAAATACTATATAATAGGGTGCTGTCATGCATTTTTTTCCCAACTTCTTATTCAATTATGTCACATTAATAGCTTGAAATCAGTTATGGTAGGAACATTTATACCATAGGAATCAGCAAACACTACCAATCTGGGTTTGATTTATTGTTTTGCTTATTTTTTAGACTTCAGAAAGTGAGGGATACAATTTTAATAGTGTAGATTAAACAAACGTGTGTTGTTATTGTAGCCATTACATTGTGAATAACACAAAAAATTGAGAGAATATTCTTCTAGTATTTGAAAATTACTATCTAATTCAGGAAAGAAGTTACTTAAGTCAATGATGAATGAGTGAAATCCCAACAGATGTCTTTGTTGTTTTATTAATACTTTCATCTTACTTGTTAGAGTCAACAAAAATATCAAACAACATTCACATGAGAGCTACATTCATTCATCACTTGCAACCATAGGTTCACTACAGATAAAAGAGTGGCAAAACTTAATGAAAATATTCAATGAGAATCAATTAGATATATGGAATTTGCATTTAAGCATATCATATATGTTGTTATTTGTAAAGTGTGTGCTGTATAGCTTTTCCATCAATAAAGTTTATAATAAACATATATGTATTCATATGCATATGCTTTTTGTATAGTTAGCTGTTAAACATTTATTAGCACAATACTGTGTAAAACCATGCAACTAAAGGCATTTAGCCCCCCATTACAAGTTTTTGAGGCATATACTGTTGTTGCCTTATTTTGCAGAATCATGAAGTTTGAATTACTGTCTAAGACCATACAACTAATAGAGAGGTGGAATTTTCACTTAGGTAGTTTGGCTCTAAATCCAGGCTGTAAACAATGAATAACAGAGGATTTTTTAGCAGGAGAAAAATAAATATTATTTATTTTGGACAAATATCTTTTATAACAATACTGAAAATTAACTTTAGGGAGAAGATATGGAGGAGGAAGACCATTTTAGAAACTATTATAATCCAATCTTGGAGTACAGTTATTCTAATATGGGAATTAAGAGGAAAAATTAACTGCCTAAAAAATTTATTGAAACTTAAATTTAGTGCAACTTAATACAGTTAATAGAATTGGCTGAATGCAGTATTCAACAATGGTTGACACAATGCTTTTGAAAACTATTACTCAAGAACTCTGTTTAGTAGTTGAAAGATGTGTTTGATATATCAATAGACTATGATGCTTGTGGTTTAAAAAGTACCTATAGTCTTTTATACATACACGTAACAGATTTTTCTAGATATAACTATTCTAAAACTTCAGATGAGAAAGTCTCTCAAACAGTGTTCTTCAACAGAAGTCTTAATATATCTGGAAACCAAAATTTGATAGATGCACATAAAAGCAATTCTCTATTTTCAGAAGTTTTGAATGTGAACTTTGAATTGGGAAATGAAGTTCGGGATGATTTTGATGAGGAAAACTTACAAGTTACTAGCTTTTCAACTGATACTGAGAAGACAAAAATATCAGGTAAAATCATACTTAGCATGGAATCATTTCATTAGAAATTCTTTGAATATTTTTCATTTCAGCTCCTGGAACTAAATTTCTTTGCCTTTGTTGTGTGTGCTTGTTTAGTTAGATTTGGTTTGTTAAGATTGTAATTTTTAGCAAAACTGAAAATGTGACCCTTCTACACAGAACATTTCCCCCCTAAGGACAGAGATCAAGGTTATTCCATGATGATAATGTAGCAAATGAGCACTTTCTATCCTATTGCTGCTCCTGTCTCTTGTAAAAGTCAATTCAAATTGTTTATTCAATTTTCTCTCATGGAACAGACTATTTTGCTCTCCATTGTAAGATTGCAAATGGTCTGCTAATATTTGTGAAGGACAAAAAAATCCATTTTTAAAACTATTCATCTGTTTGCAAAGAAAATAACTTTTATTTCTAGTTGAAATATGGACTTTTCAGCTTGAAGTAAATAAATAAGTAAATAGGAAAGAAAGGATTAGTTTGTCCTATACTAGAAATTCTATTTAAGTCATATACAACCCCAAAATAATGAGGCTTATTAGCTCTTTAAGTGAAAGGCAAATTTACTGTATTTCACTAAAACAGAGAATTGAAAATCTTGGCAAGCATATGACAAGATAGCAATGGAGATACTCCCATTAGGGCTGACAGAAAGAAATCAGTCCCTCAGCCTTCTCAGTGCAGACTGATATTCCCACAATTATAGATGCTTCTTACTATAACCCACCTCATGTTTTTAAAAGAATATTTCAAAGGGAAGCAGTTAGAAGTTGAAATGTTATTGTTTTGGGGCCCTTAGAATTACCTAGAGAACTAATACTGCTTCTGAAAAGAACAGGATTTGACCACCTTCACGGAATGGGCCAGGACAATCTCCATGATGTGGGGTCATTAGGCACAATTTTGTATATCACTGGACAACTACTGTTCCCTACCTCAAGCTTAAATGTCATTGGGTACTGTAAGTTAATAGGCAATGTGTACTGATCCTTCGAGGTAGCCTAGTCCTAAGAGGGCATAGCTTTGTCACTGGGAAAATCAGTCTCAATACATTTCCCCCCATGTATAGAGCATTTTAAATGATTATGAGCAGACCATTGAAAATACTGAGTGAACTTCAACTTGATCATTTATGTGAATGAAAATGTAAGTATATAAATAATGAGGGTGAGTGGAAAAGCACAAACTGTTTTTCCTCACTCTCACACCATGATCAGCTCAGAAGACATCTGTGACCAAATGTCTGTGAGTTTTTCCCCCACACACCAAGTAAGCAATCAGTTCTGCAGTGAATACCAACTGGGTGTCTTCCAACCCAGTAGAGTTAGAAACAGGGGTCAAAGACCAAATATGTATTTTACAACAACATAGGTAGCTTGAGGACCTTATAATATAGTTACTAATAAGCTAACCTACATGTTTTATAGTTTTACTCCCTTAGCTTTGTGCCCCCAATTTTTCTATGCAAATTAAATTAGGTGATTGAGAATTATTCATTCCTTCCTTAACCAGATCATATCTGTTGGAGAGAGCATTGTAGAACTTGTGAAAAGCTTCATTCAACTGTTTCTTGGCATTTTGTTTCAAAATGTTATCTCTTCACATAGGATTTGGAAACACTTTGAGTTCAAGTACCAGGGCAAGTAAGCTACCCCTTCAAGAGTCAAAGAGCAAATTCCAACGAGAAATGTCAAACAGGCAAGTTTTAGAACTTTGGTTTGTAATACATACAACTTTATATCCTCTTGACATGTAGTTGGAGATGGGGATCAAGGTATTAGATGTCAGAGATGCTAAAAGGTATTAGCCAACCTAAACCCTCTTAATCTCAGAGGTGTGTTTCTCAAAGTGCTGTTGTGAAACCACCTGCATCAAAATCACTTTGTGGTACATACTAAAAATGCACATTCTTGAGCCCCACATTAGACCTACTAAATTTTTGTCTCTGGGACTAGAGCCCAGGAACCTTCACTTTTAACAAGACTTAAAAACTGAATAGGAGTTTGACAACTAGAACAGAGGTGGATAGGCATTCCAGGCATAAGAAAGCACCTGTAAAGGGATAAGGCTTGAAAAGGCATCCCGTGCTCAAAGATCAGTGAAGTGTAGTATGTGTGGTCACAGCATAATCTCTGTTGCTGAGGTCTTATTGTAAGGGCTTTGAGTGCTGCGCTTAGATACCTGTCCTGTACCCAGACAGTCAGGGGTTGCAAACCCAACTGCCTTCAAGATTTGGTGGGCCAAGGCCAACTGCAGAGTGTCTCATCTAAAGGAAGCAGCCACTACTCAGCTCCAAACAGTTGTTACTATGCAGGCAATGTGAGTCTAGTGTTACAAAATATTCTGATTTTTCAAGAAAAGCTAGGAATCTGAAATTTTGTGTGATATTTTATTATTTTTAAATTTTGACAACTAATTTAAAAAAATGTGATATACTCTGCGGCACCCTCCTCCAAATAATAATAATATCTGTAGGCCAGATGTGTCCTAGGGCCCTCTAGTTTTTACCTGTATGGTAGGCAGTGAGGAACCATCCAAAATATTTAAGCACAGGAAAACAATTTGATTTAAAAAATCATCCTAGCAGCAGTATGCAGAGTGAATCATAGGGAGTGGGACTGCCAGAGGCATGGTGGCCAATGAGAAAGACAGACTATAATGAGCCCTAAACTAGGGCAGAAGTGATAGGAACAGAGAGGTAGGGTTGGATTTTTAAAACATTTCAGAAATAGAGCAGATTCAATGTGGCAATTGATAGGATATGATAGTTGAGGAAGAGGGAAGAATAAATGGCACCTAGGTAGATGTTATTTAAGGATATAGGAAACATAAGAGATTTAGAATAGAAAATATAATTTTGTAAATGTTCAATTTGAAGTATCTTTACAAAAAGTGCAAAATGCATTGGGAAATATTGGACTTGATTAGAAGTCAAGGGAGAGAAATTATGGCCAAAGCCAAAATTTTCAAAACAGAAGAAATACCAACAACTTTTTATTCAGGGTCTGATTTTCTACTTAAGGATTATTTATTTCTCTGCTTTAAAAAAAATACTAAATTTGTGGTATCCCTTGGAATTTTTGCTGTTATTTAGCCATTACTGATCATTAGCATCAGCATCACAGACTCATAGTTTTCATAGAATTCCAGAGCTAAGTGGGGGTCTTAAGTATTGTGTAGTCTCCCTCTCACTGGATCCTTGAATCACCATTCAACATCACTGGCAAGTAGTCGTGCCACCTCTATCAAGACAGTTCCAGTGACCAGGAGCTCATCCACCCTTGTTCCATGTTGGGATTCTTAGATCATTGAATAGCTTTTCAAAACATTTGCTTAAAATATGTCTTTTTATCACTTTGTTTCATTGGTTATAACTCGAGTCACATAGAATAAACAGATGTAAGCATCCAAGTGAGACAAAGTTGTAGGTGTAAAGAAGCAAAAAGCAGATAAATCATAAGGAGGAAGGTGACAAGGCACAGGAACAGTTTTGTGCACCACACCTTTAAAAAACAGCAAATAATTTTGGAAGAGTTTAGAAGTGACCAACAGAAGATGTGTGGGTTTATAAATGGATTCTAACAAGAAGCCTCTGAGGATCTGGTGTAGAAGTTGCTGCTGGGGAAAGGCCTGTGGGACCTGAGGATTTGGGATAGAAAGGAGATTTGCTTTTTTATTTTTTTAAGCTAGAGTACAGTGCATAATTTGGCTCACTGCAGCCTCAACCTCTTGGGCTGAAGATCCTCCCACCTCAGCCTCCCAAGCAGCTGGGACTACAGGTACATACACACCAGTATGCCTGGCTAATTAAAAAAAAATTTTTTTTTTTTCTAGAGATGGGGGTCTTGCTATGTTGGCTAAGCTGGTCTCAAACTTCTGGACTCAAGCTGTCCTCACACCTCAACCTCCCAAAATGCTGGGATTACAGGTGTGAGCCACTGTGCCTGGCCTCCTTTTTCTTTTATACACTTTTTACTGTTTTAATTCCTTGCCAGAGACAAAATGATCCAGTCCTATCAGTATATGTGGTTCTTCCCTGTCCCCACCCACACTGCTCTTGTTGCTCCTTACATGGTTGTTACATTTTAGCCTTCAGGTGTCAACTTAAATGGTTACCTCATCAGAGATGCATTGATGATCATCTTTTAAAAATGGGTTTATGGCTTCACACCGTTATTTCTTCTGCTATTACCCAGTTCATTTTCTTTTTATAATTTTAGGATCTATAATAATGTATATATTTGTTTTTATTCATTGCTTGATGGTAACTCCCTGATGTTTTCTTCATTACTTCATACTCAGCTTCTAGTACAATATCTGGCATAGGGTAATGAAGAATAAATGTGTTTTAGTGAACGAGTTAATACAGAAGGTTCAGAGTAAATTCTTGCATACAGTTATATCTAAGAAGATAACTAGAGATGTCTGTCTATAGTGAGACCAGAATAGAGAAAGGAGATTAAAAGTTAAGTGGAATTTAGAAAATGTTTATAGTGTTCTATGTAATAGACAATTAAGCAGTAGACTCAATTTTAAAGAAAATTGTTGAATAATTATTTCTATAGTCCCTTAAAAATAGTATGTTTTCCTAATTTGGGATGTATAAATTATGGTTTGGTCTAAAGGAAAGGAAATGTACCAAGTTCTCCATGAGTATTAGAAACAATGCATTACATTTTTGTGATAAATGTGATAAACTTTGATCATATTCCCCAAAAATCATTATGATCCAAATTAGAATGATGTGTTTTTCTTGTTTGCCATATTTTACAAATAATTAATTTTAATTTTTAGTTTTGTTTCATCACATGAGATGTCAGATATTTCTTTATCAAATTCTGCTATGCCCAAGTTCAGTGCATCCTCCATGACAAAATTACCTCAACAAGCCGGAAATGCAGTTCTTGTAAGAAGAAGCACTTCTTTGTTTTTCTTTTAAATTTTGCCCAAGTGCTTAAACTTTCAATGATTGTTATTTTTTAATCTAAAATGTAGTTCCATTTTCAAGAAAGAAAACCACAAAATCTGTCACCAGAGATTGAGAAGCTATGCTTTACTTGCTCCAAAAAAAAACCAAAGTCTTCAAATTATAAAAAAGTGGATTTTTTTATTAGAAACAGTGAATGTAAAAAGGAAGTTGATTTCAGGTAAGAACTCTTTAAAGACACTTTAAGATTATATCAATAAAAAACTTTTTACAAAGAAATTCAGCATTCCTTTTTCCTCGGTTCATTTTAAAGATCAGAGCCTGAACATTTTATTTATTAAAGATATTAAATTTTCAAGCCTCAGTGAGCTAAGCTCCTTAAGATGTTTCAAACATCATATACCTCAGTTCTTGAAAACCTATATGTTTGATGCTGTTTATTCAAACATTATATTGAGTTGATAAACTTACTTCTACTGATTTGAATACAGTATGTTAATTTTGTAAAGTGTAAAGTCACTTGAGAAATCCAGATGAGATCAGCTAATTTTCCAAAACTTGAAGTTGTGTTTTAGTTAACCAGTTATTTCACAATCAATAGGTTCAATGAAAATGTCAGATTAAATCTCATTGGTTGCCCCACTGCTAGCCATTTTAGAAAAGGAAACTGTGTTGCAGTTTCTGTCTCCTTGAAGAGTCAAAAGATTTGAGACCTGTTCACAGTGTTTTGTTTTTATTTGTTTGTTTTAAGACTAGTCAAGTGAAGTGGTGGGAGTGCAGAAAAAACAAAGAAATCTGTAAATGATTGTGATTGTAAACACCACTTCTCTTGGACCAGGCTGTTCACACCTTTATTAAATGACATAACTTTTCAATATGTTTAAAGAAATGCCTTTACAGTTCCTACCATTTGCAGTTTATGAAGTCTAATTTTCCCCAACAGACTTCCTATAGAGTTATGCATACTGAAGTTTATTTGTTACATTAACTTCACAGCAATCTTCAAGTTTTATTGTATTTAGTATTATTTATTGTGTATTTTAAAATAAATTGTGTTAAAAAGTGTTATTTTTACTTTTTCTTCTTTCTCCCAGTATGTATCATCCTGATGATGAAGCTGATGAAATGAAGTCTTTATTGGGAATATTTGATGGTATTTTCTAAAACAAACAAATGCTTTTATATTAATAAGAGAAAGAATAAAGACACCTAGTCACAAAGCATGCTTTTCATTTTTAAAAAGTAGTTCATAATTGTTCAGAGTTTTTTCTCCTGAATTTGATTAGCTTTGTTCACTTTTTGCAACAAAATATATGGACCGATTTATTTTCCCATTATATTGTAACTTCTTGAAAAGTTCTTTTACAGTGGCTTTGTTTCAATAAGCCCTTAAGGGCTTATTGCACTTAGAAATAAGTTGCACTTAGAAATAATTATTTGGTTATTAATTGGATTTTGACAAGAACCAATGGAAAATTTTATTTTTATATTTTGTTAAGAAGAAAAATATTCTTTGAAAGCAAAATAATGCTAATGTAATGAATCTGCTTATTGTATGGATTAATCACTAATATTATTCCCATGTATTTTGTTTTACTAAGATTTTTAAGAATCCAATGACTCTTTGAACCTACTGTTATCTAACTTTAAGCAACAATAAATGAAACATTAATCAGTATAATTGTTGTTTTCATTTAGCTTGTTTTTCAATGTCATGAATTCTAAAACTTTGTTATGTTGACTTTTACTGTAGTAAAAAGATTTTATATTTTTTTCCAATGAATTACATTTCAAATTCATTTATTGATAAGTATTATAAAGGTACCCTAAGCAATGTTTATTATCAAAATTTTTAATAGGTACTATTAGAAGTTGAGGCCCACTTAAGAACTTTCAGAAAATATTTTTTTCTTTTCTAAAAAACTTTTATTTTAGATTCAGTGTTATCTGTGCAGGAGTGTTACATAGATAAACTCATATCATGGGGATTTGTTGTACAGATTATTTCATGACCCAGGTACTAGGCCTAGTACCCAATAGTTATTTTTCCTGATCCTCTCCCTCCTTCCACTGTCCACCCTCAGGTGGGCCCCAGTGTCTGTTGTTCCCTTCTTTGTGTCCATGAGTTCTCATCATTTAGCTCCTACTTGTAAGTGAGAACATGCAGTATTTGGTTTTCTCTTCCTTTGTTAGTTTACTGAGGCTTCCAGCTCCATCCATGTTCCTGCAAAAGACATGATCTTCTTCTTTATTACGGCCGTATATGTAAAACATTTTCTTTATCCAGCCTACCATTGATGGGCATTTAGGTGGATTCCATGTCTTTGTTATTGTGAATAGTGCTGTGATGACCGTAAGTGTGCATGTGTCTTTATGGTAGAATGATTTTTATTTCTTTGGCTATATACCCTATGATGGGATTGCAGAGTCAAATGGTGGTTCTGTTTTTAGCTCTTTGAGGAATCACCACACTGCTCTCCATAATACTTGAACTAACTTACACTCCCGCTAACAGTGTGTGTGTTCCCTTTTCTCTGCAACCTTGCCGGCATTTATTTTTTTTTAACTTTTTAATAACAGCCATTCTGACTGATGTGAGATGGTATCTCATTGTAGTTTTGATTGACATTCCTCTAATGATCAGTGATACTGACATTTCAATGAGGTTGTGTTGGTTTTTTTTTTTGTTTTTTGTTTTTTGTTTTTTTCCTTATAAATCTAAGTTCCTTAAGATGCTGGATATTAGACTTTTGTACAGATGCATGGTTTGCAATTTTTCCTATTCTGTAGGTTGTTTCTTTACTCTGTGATAATTTATTTTGCTGTGCAGAAGTTCTTAAGTTTAATTAGATCCCATTTGTCAGTTTTCCCTTTTGTTGACATTGCTTTTGGCATTATTGTCATGAAACCTTTGCCCATTCCTATATCCCAAATGGTATTGCATAGGTTGTGTTCCAGGGTTTTTATATTTTTGCATTTTACGTTTAAGTCTTTAATCCATCTTGAATTGGTTTTTGTATATGATGTAAAAAAAAGGGTCCAGTTCAGTCTTCTGCAGACAGCTTGCCAGTTATCCTACCTCCATTTATTGAATAGGAAGGGAGTCCTTTCCCCATTGTTTGTTTTTGACAGCTTTGTCAAAGATCAGATGGTTGTAGGTGTGCAGCCTTATTTCTGGGCTCTGTATTCTGTTCCATTGGTCTATGTGTCTGTTTTTGTACCAATACCATGCTGTTTTGGTTGTTGTTGCCCTGAGTACAGTTTGAAGTTGGGTAATGTGAGACTTCCAGCTTTGTTCTTTTTGCTTAGGATTGCCTTGGCTATTTGGGCTCTTTTTTGGTTCCATATGAATTTTAAAATAGTTTTTTCTAGTTCTGTGAAGAATGTCATGCATAGTTTGATAGGAGTAGCATTGAACGTATAAATTGCTTTGGGTAGTATGGCCATTTTAATGATGTTCATTTTCTTATCCATGAGGATGGAATGTTTTTCCATTTGTTTGTGTCATTTCTGATTTCTTTGAGTAGTGTTTTATAATTCTCTTTGTAGATCTCTTTCACCTACTTGGTTAACTGTATTCCTAGATAGTTTATTCTTTTTGTAGCAGTTGTGAATGGGATTGTGTTCCTGATTTGGCCCTTGGCTTGGCTGTTGTTGGTGTATAAGAATGCTAGTTATTTGTGTAGATTGATTTTGTATCCTGAAACTTTGCAGAAGTTGTTTATCAGCTGAAGGGGCTTTTGGGCCAAGACTATGGGGTTTTCTAGATACAGGATCAGGTCATCTGCAAACAAGGATAGTTTGTCTTTCTCTCTTCCTACTTGGATGCCCTTTATTTCTTTCTCCTGCCTGATTGCTTTGACCAGGACTTCCAATACTATGTTGAATAGGAGTAGTGAGAGAGGGCATCCTTATCTTGTGCTGGTTTTCAAAGGGAACATTTCCAGCTTTTCCCCATTCATTGATGTTGGCTGTGGGTCTGTCATAGATGGCTCTTACTATTTTGAGGTATATTCCTTCAGTACCTAGTTTGTTGAGAGTTTTTTTTTTTTTAACATGAATGAATGTTGAATTTTATCAAGAGCCTTCTCTTCATCTATTGAGAAAATTATGTGGTTTTTGTCCTTAGTTCTGTTTATGTGATGAATCACATTTATTGATTTGCATATATTGAACCAGCCTTGTGTCCAGGGAGGAAGCCTACTTGATCATAGTGTATTAACTTTTTGATGTGCTGCTGGATTTGGCTTGCAAGTATTTTGATAAGGATTTTTGCATCAATGTTCATCAAGGATATTGGCCTGAAGTTTCCTTTTTTTGTTGTCTCTTCCAGGTTTTGGAATCAGGATGATACAGGTCTCATAGAATGAGTTGAGGAGGAGTCCCTCTTCCTTGACTTTTTGGAATCGTTTCAGTAGGAATGGTACCTGCTCTTCTTTGTACATCTGGTGTAATTTGTCTGTGAATCTGTGTGTGGTCCCGGTCTTTTTTTGGTTGGTAGGCTTTTTTTTTTTTTTTTTTTTGATACAGAGTCTTTATGCTTGTTGCCCAGGCTGGAGTGCATAGGTGCAGTCTCGGCTCTGCAACCTCCGCCTCCTGGGTTCAAGCGATTCTCCTGCCTCAGGATCCTGAGTAGCTGGGACTACAGGTGCGCGCCACCACGCCCAGCTAATTTTTGTATTTTTAGTAAAGATGCGGTTTTACCATGTTGGCCAGGATGGTCTCGATCTCTTGACCTCGTGATCTGCCCGCCTTGGCCTCGCAAAGTACTGGGATTACAGGCATGAGCCACTGCACCCGGCTGCTTGGCAGACTTTTTATTACTGACTCAATTTTGGAGTTCATTACTGGTCTGCTTAGGGAATCAATTTCTTCCTGGTTCATTCTTGAGAGGGCGTATGTGTCCAGGAATTTATCCATCTCCTCAATGTTTTCTAGTTTGTGTGCATAGGGGTGTTCATAGTAGTTTCTGATGCTTACTTTTTTATTTTTTTGAGATGGAGTCTCACTCTGTTCCCCAGACTGGAGTGCAGTGGCGATCTCGGCTCACTGCAGGCTCTGCCTCCTGAGTTCATGCCATTCTCCTGCCTCAGCCTCCTGAGTAGTTGGGACTACAGGCACCTGCCACCACACCCGGCTAATTTTTTGTATTTTTAGTAGAGACAGGGTTTCACTGTGTTAACCAGGGTGGTCTCAATCTCCTGACCTCGTGATCCACCCGCCTTTGCCTCCTAAAGTGCTGGGATTACAGGTGTGAGCCACCGTGCCTGGCCTCCGATGCTTATTTTTATTTCTGTCGGGTCAGTGGTAACATCCCCTTTGTCATTTCTAGTTGTGTTTATTTGAATTGTCTCCCTTTTTTCTTTATTAGTCTACTAGCAGACTATCTTATTAATTTTTTTAAATAACTAGCTCCTAGGTTCATTGACCTTTTGAATGGTTTATGGTTTGCTCTTGCTTCTCTTAATTTTTTTCAGTTATGATGTTGAGTTGTTAATTTGAGATCTAACTTACTGATGTAGCATTTAGTGCTATGCATTTCCCTCTTAACCACAGCCTTAGCTGTGTCCCAGAGACTCTTCTGTTTTTATCTTTGTTCTCATTAGTTTCAAAGAACTTCTTGACTTCTAGCTTAATTTCATTATTTACCCAAAAGTCATTCAGTAGCAGGTGGTTTAATTTCCATGTAATTGCATGGTTTTGAGCGATTATTTTAGTCCTGACCTCTATTTTTATTGCACTGTGGTCCAAGAGTGTGTTTTGTATGATTTCAGTTCTTTTGCATTTGCTGAGGATCATTTTATGTCCGATTGTGTGGTCATTTTTAAAGTAGGTGCCATGTGGCAAGGAGAAGAATATATTGTCTGTTGTTTTGGGATGGAGAGTTCTGTAGAGGTCTATTAGATCCATTTGATACAATGTTGAGTTCAGGTCCTGAATATCTTTGTTAATTTTCTGCCTCACTGTTCTGTCTAATATTGTCAGTGGAGTGTTGAAGTTTCCAACTGTTATTGTATGGGAGTCTAAGTCTCTTTGTAGGTCTCTAAGAACATGCTTTATGAATTTGGGTGCTCCTGTGTTGGGTGCATGCATATTTAGGATAGTTAGGTCTTCCTGTTGGATTGAACCCTTTACCATTATGTAATGCCCTTCTTTGTCTTTTTAAATCTTTATTGTTTTAAAGTCTGTTTTGTCTGAAATTAGGGTTATAATCTCTACTTTTTTCTTTTTCTATTTGCATGGTGATTTTTCTCTGTCCCTTTATTTTGAGCCTGTGGGTGTCACTGTGTGTGAGATGGGTCTCTTAAGACAGCAGCATACTGTCATTAGGTCTTGCTTTTTTATCCAGCTTGCCACTTTGCCTTTTTTTTTTTTTTCAAGACAGATTCTCACTCTGTTGCTCAGGCTTGCTGGAGTACAGTAGCACAATCTTGGCTCACTGTAACCTCCACTCCATTGGTTTATTTGGAGCCTATGTGTGTCATTGCATGTGAGATGTGTCTTTTGAAGACATACTGTCATTAGGTCTTGCTTTTTTATCCAGCTTGCCACTTTGCCTTTTTTTTTTTTTCCAAGACAGATTCTCACTCTGTTGCTCAGGCTTGCTGGAGTACAGTAGCACAATCTTGGCTCACTGTAACCTCCACATCCCAGTTTCAAGCAGTTCTCATGTCTCAAGCTCCTGAGTAGCTGAGATTACAGGCATGTGCCACCATGCCCAGCTAATTGTTGGTATTTTTAGTAGAGACGGGCTTCACTATGTTGGCCAGGCTAGTCTCAAACTCCTGGCCTTAGTGATCTGCCCACCATGAGCCACCATGCCCAGCCTCTTTGTCTTTTAAATGGGGACATTTGGCCTGTTTACATTCAAGGTTAGTACTGATAGGTGTGGATTTGATCTTGTAATTGTGTTGTTAGCTGGTTATTATGCTGGCTTGTTTGTGTGGTTGCTTTATAGTGTCACAGTAGTCTGTGTACTTAAGTATGTTTTTATATTGGCTGGTAATGGTTTTTCCTTTCCATATTTAGTGCCTCTTTCAAGATCTCTTGTAAGGTGGGTCTTTTGGTAGTGAACTCCTTCAGCATTTGCTTATCTGAAAATGATTTTATTTCTCCTTTGCTTAGGAAGCTTAGTTTGGCTGGATATGAAATGCTTGGTTGAAGTTTCTTTTTTTTTTTTATTATTATACTTTAAGTTCTAGGGTACATGTGCACAATGTACAGGTTTGTTACATATGTATACATGTGCCATCTTGGTGTGCTGCACCCATTAACTCGTCATTTACATTAGGTATATCTCCTAATGCTATCCCTCCCCCTGTGAATCCATCTGGTCCTGGACTTTTTTTGGTTGGTAGGCTATTAATTATTGCCTCAATTTCAGAGCCTGTTATTGGTCTATTCACAGGGATTCCACTTCTTCCTGGTTTAGTCTTGGGAGAGTGTAAGTGTCCAGGAAATTATCCATTTCTTCTAGGTTTTCTAGTTTATTTGCGTAGAGGTGTTTATAGTATTCTCTGATGATAGTTTGTATTTCTGTGTGGTCGGTGGTGATATCCCACTGATATCACTCTGCTTGGTGCAGAATTGAGTTCAATTCCTGGATATCCTTATTAACTTTCTGTCTTGTTGATCTATCTAATGTTGACAGTGGGGTGTTAAAGTCTCCCATTATTATTGTATGGGAGTCTAAGTCTCTTTATAAGTCTCTAAGGACGTGCTTTATGAATCTGGTTGCTCCTGTATTGGGTGCATATATATTTAGGATAGTTAGCTCTTCCTGATGAACTGATCCCTTTACCATTATGTAATGGCCTTCTTTGTCTCTTTGGATCTTCGATGGTTTAAAGTCTGTTTTATCAGAGACTAGGATTGCGACCCCTGCATTTTTTTGTTCTCCATTTGCTTGGTAGATCTTCCTCCATCCCTTTATTTTGAGCCTATGTGTGTCTCTGCATGTGAGATGCGTCTCCTGAAGACCTACCCAAACTGATGGGTCTTGACTCTTTATCCAGTTTGCCAGTCTGTGTCTTTTAATTGGACCATTTAGTCCATTTACATTTAAGGTTAATATTGTTATGTGTGAACTTGATCCTGTCATTATGATATTAGCTGGTTATTTTGCTAGTTAGTTGATGCAGTTTCTTCCTAGCATCGATGAACTTTACATTTTGGCATGTTTTTGCAATGGCTGGTACCTGTTGTTCCTTTCCATGTTTAGTGCTTCCTTCAGGATCTCTTGTAGGGCAGGCCTGGTGGTGACAAAATCTCTAAGCATTTGCTTGTCTGTAAAGGATTTTATTTCTCCTTCACTTATGAAACTTAGTTTGGCTGGATATGAAATTCTGGGTTGAAAATTCTTTTCTTTAAGAATGTTGAATATTGGCCCCCACCCTCTTCTGGCTTAGAGAGTTTCTGCCGAGAGATCTGCTGTTAGTCTGATGGGCTTCCCTTGACGTTTTTTTCTTTAAGAATGTTGAATATGGGCCCCCAGTCTCTTCTGGCTTATAGGGTTTCAGCTGAATAGTCTGCTGTTCGCGTGATAGGGTTCCCTTTGTAGGTGGCTTGCCCTTTCTCTCTGGCTGCCTTTGACATTCTTTCTTTCATTTTGACCTTGGGAAGTCTGATGATTATGTGTCTTGGGGATTATTTTCTTGTGTAGAATCTAGCAGGGATTCTCTGTATTTCCTGAATTTGACTGTTGGCTTCTCTAGCAAGGTTGGGGAATTTTCATGGATGATATCCTGAAATATATATTCCAGGTCATTTGCTTTCTCCCTGTCCCTTTGAGGGATGCCAGTGATTTGTAGATTTGGTCTCTTTTCATAGTCCCATATTTCTTGGAAGTCTTGTTCATTCCTTTTCACTCTTTTTTCTTTATTTTTGTCTGACTTATTTCAGAAAGCCAGCCTTCAAGTTCTGAGATTCTTTCCTCAGCTTGGTCTTTTCTGCTGTTATTACTTGTGATTGCATTTGAAATTCTTGTAGGGTGAGTTCTATCGGATCAGTTAGGTACTTTTTTATACCAGTTATTTCATCTTTCAGCTCCTGTATCCTTTTATTGTGTTTCTTAGTTTCCTTGGATTGAGTTTTGCCATTCTCCTGAATCTCAATAACCTTTATTCCTATCTATATTCTGAATTCTATTTCTGCCATTTCAGCCAACTCAGCCTGGTTAAGAATCCTTGTTGGAGAACTAGTGTGGTCATTTGGAGGACACAGACACTGACCATTTGAGTTGCTGGAGTTCTTGCTTTGGTTCTTTTTCAACTCTGTATGCGTATGTTTCTTTAACTGTCGTGTAGATTGAGTACAGTCAATAGATCTGTTTTCTAGATGTTTTCACAAGGCCAAGGCTTTTGGCATGGTCTTTATTTGTAGCTCACTTCTTGTCTTTGGCTTCACAGTGGGTATGTTAGCAAGGTATTTTTGGTGTTGAAGCTTTGGTGTGATCCAGTAGGTGGTGCTTAGGGGTAGTGGTCAGTTGGTAGGTAGGCTGTTGCTCAGTTCTGTGGCTCCCCTATATTTTTGCAGTTGCAGCTGTGCTCCCTCTCAATGCTCTGAAAGTGTGGGCTTCTCTCCCACTTGAGTACTGGCTGTAGATCATGGCTTGGGGCCCTCCTGGGCTGCCCACCACAGCTCTGGGGTGATCTCAGGGTTTATGTTTCCTCCTCAACTTGGAAGAAGCAGAGGAAGGGACCTTCATAGTAGTTGTAACCAAGAATCTTTTGCTTGTTTCCTGTAGGCTCCATCCCCAGAGAGATAAAGGTCAGCAATTGCTCAGCCCAGGATGGGGGGGTTCTGTGCTGTGGGCCCAAGTCAGGAGTTCCCTGCCTGGTGATGAGCGAGGATGTGGGTGAGATCCATAGGAGACAGACTGGCCTCCTCTCCTTTAGTTGACTGCAGCTTGTCGGAGGTGTGGATAAGTCACTTCGGGTCTTCATTAGTCTGAGGGTAGCAGGGGTAGTACCACTGCAGAGGCAATGGCAGAGAGGCTTTTGGTTGGCTCTGCCTCCGAGAAATGTGGAGCTGCTGTTACTGGGAGTGTTCAGCCAGTGGGGTGGGATAGCTGCACTGCTGGCATGAGCTTGGGGCTGTGCTTGTTGAGGAGCAAGGGATTGAGGGCTCACCAAGAGGAGAGGCTGGTATTTGTTCCATATGGTGCCTGTGGTGTGCTATAAACTCGGGTATATCACTCAGGCTATTTCTTCCCCAGAACACTGGCAGCAGGGAGGGAACTGCTATTGTGGCAGTGGCAGAAGGGCTTTAGGATGCCTCTGGGAGCCTCGCCTTAGTGAAACTTTGGGCCACTACCAGTGGATATGCTCAGCCATGGATGAAGTGACTGTTCTGTGGTTATGAGCCAAGGACCCTGACAGGTAAGGAGTGGGGGGGGGGGTTCCTAGAGAGGGACTGGACTCCTCTCCATATGGTGACTGTGGTACATTGGAGGTGCCAGCATAGTGACTAGGCCGTTTGTTCCTTTCACAGCCTGAGGGCTCTTAGGGTGGTACCACTACAACTGTAGTGATGGAGGGGCTGTAGTTTGACTCTGGGATTTCCTCCTCAGAGAAATGCTGGGCTGCTTATGCCTCTAATTACAGTGATCAGGCAGGGGCATGGTGGTGGTACACTAGGGTCCCAGGTTGGGAGGCCCTGCCCAGTGAAGGGAAATGAGGACCAGGATCTGCATGGAGAACAATGTGGCTAGTTTTCCATGAGGTGATTGCTCTGTGCTGGGAATTCAGACCAGCCTCTGCTCCCCACAGACTCTGCAGAGCCCAGACACAGCAAGGGTGAGTGCTGTAAGACAGCAAACATGGCAACTTGTCCCTCCCACTGGGAGCTCTGTCCAGGGAGTTGCAGAACTGCTACTGGCTCAATAGCCCCAGCTGGAGAATATACAGGATTAGGATACACAGGATTAGGGACCCACATAACAAACAGTTTGGCCAGTTTTCTGTGGGACTGTGGCAGCATGCTGGGAGTCTGCTCCAGTCCCTAGTCACCTCGGATTTTCCAGTACCTAAAGCTTTCAACAGTGGAGTCTGCAAAACAACAAAGATGGTGGCCCACCCCTTCTTCTGGGAGCTCGCTCTGTCCCAGGGAGGTATGGACCTGTTGCCGGTCCAAACACACCTGCAGGAGGTAGCTGGAGACCCCAGTTGGGAGGTCCTGCCCAGTGAGGAGGAACAGGATCAGGGATCCACTTAAGAAAGCCGTCTGCCTACGTTTTCCTAGAGCAGCTGTGCTATGCTTGGGGTCTGCTCCATCCCCCAGTTGCCTCAGACTGCCCAAAGCCCAAAGGCAAGAATGGCGAAAGCTATCAAACAGCAAAGATGGCAGCCCACCCCACGCTCTGTGACCTCTATCCCAGAGAAGTTTGAAATCAGTGGGTTGGAAAACACCAGTGGGGGTAACTAGAGACCCCAGCCGGGAGATTCTGCGCGGTGAAGAGAAATGGGATCTGGAATCCACGTGAATAAGCAGTTTGACTGCTTCTCCGTATAGCTTCTGGGCTGTGCCAGGAAACCACTGCAGTCCCTAGTCAACTAGGACTCCTTAGAGCCCAAAGGCAACAATGGCTAAGGCTGTGAAATACAGAGATGGTGGCCTGTCTCTGCCCTTGGGCGCTCCATCTCAGGGAGCTGTAGTGCTGCTACTAGTGGCTGGCTTGTTTCCCAAGCCAGTGGGTCTTATCCTGAGAGATGCCATGGAAACAAGGCCTGCAGGCTGTCACTTCTCGGCCCCCTGGATTCAGCCCCTTTCCTAGGGACATGTATAGGGGTCTAACCTCCTGCTTTGCTGGAGTTGCAGCTGCTTTTGCTAGGAAGCCTGGGTATCTAAGGCTGCTGGGGCTGTGTGTGTGCCTGAGTGGCTGCTCTGCCAAGACTACATGTAGCTCTGCATGTCAGACTGAATGCCCTGATGGAGTGGGTCCATGAGAGGGTCTCCTGACCCAAGGGTTGCAAAGATTCGTGGGAGAAGCGTGGGTCCCAAGGGTTGCTCACTCAATCACCACTTCCCTGGACCGAGGAGGCTCTCCTGGCTCCACGTGACTCCTGGGTGGGCAGTCATCCTGCCTTGCTTTTCTCCATTCTCCATGGGTCAGGTTGTTTCCTTGATGAGTTTCCAATGCATGTACTTGGATGTTTCCGCTGAAGGTGCTGTATTTACTCGCCTGTTCCATTTCTCTTCATGAGAGTGGCATACACTAGCTACTTCTATTCAGTCATGTTGGCCAACTCCACATCAATATTTTTTTCTTTAAGCATAAAAACCTTGGAGATAAGAGAAGTAAAAAAGACAGACTTCTACATGAGATTGTTACTGTTTTTATTAGTAAACATTTATGAGGCATCATATGAATTAAACTTAGATAAAAAGTTTAAAACAAAACTAAGACTTTGTCCCTGTGTTGAAAAATAAGGGCAATCAGTCCCTTTATTTTAGTCCTCTTTACAACTGGTGTGTTTCTGCATCTGAATCAATCATGCTACAACTTTTAAAGGTTCTTAAACACCATTAAAATGAGAAATTGGTGCACTACATTCTGCTCATCTCACATACATAGATGTTGACACTGAAGAAATAGCAACTTAATTCAGCCTGACTTATTGTGATCTGCTAAGTGAAAAGCACTGTACTTGCTACTGTAAAGGATGAAAACACTGTTTCTTGTGCAGCTTAGTTTACATTCTGGTAGAGTAGTTAAGATACATAATAAAGTAATAATAAAATATAGAGTACATCACAGCAATACCCAGAAACTATTTGCTAAAGAGATTAATATGGCTAGAAGGGAACCTGGTACTAATCATCAGGACAATGGGAGAACGACCCTGAAGGCATTTTAGAGATCTTTGAGGCTGCTCCCCGCATCACAGTCTGAGAATGTTAGGATCTTAAGGGCAGCAAGGGCTTGCTACCTTGAGCCTAGGTAGGGTAGGCTAGGGTCTCTCTGCTCTCTGCATTCAGGAGCAGGACTCCTCAGCCAGTGGTGGCTCAACTGGCCTCAGATACAGCTCAACTTGTTGCTCCAAACGTTACAAACTGTAAACCTTGGCAGCACCACATCTTCATTCAAACAGGCCCAGATGTGGCTCATGCTCAAACTATAGAAGGTACAAACTGTAAGCCTTGGCAGTTCCATGTGCAGAATGCAAGAACTAGGGAGGTGTGACTTCCTCCACTTAAATATCTGAGGGTTATTGAAAAGCCTAGGGGCCCAGGTAGTGATTTGTCACAGGGGTGCAACCACTGCTGAGTTCTCTTACTAGGGTAATGCTTAGTAGAGCCACAGGGGCTGGGCCACCCTTGAGACCCCAGAATTGTGGAGTCACCGGCAGGTGGTAATGCCTGCCTGGGAAAGTTACAGGCATCAGACTCCAGCCCATGACAGCAGCCATGTGGGTTGGGCTGCCTGAGGCCTTCGGGGCTCCTCCTCCAACCCTAGTGTGCATGGAGTTTAGGGAGATTATTCTCCAACTTTAAAATTTAATGTCTAACCTGCTAGGTTTTGAACTTGCTTTGGGCCTGTTACTCCTTTCTTCTTTCTTTCTTCTTGCCTATTTCTCCCTTTTGGAATGGGAATGTGTACCCTATGCCTGTCCCACCATTGTATCTGGGAAATAGATAACTTGTTTTGATTTCACAGTTTCCCAGATGAGACTTTGGGCTTTGGACTTTTAAGTTGGTGCAGGACAGGTTAAGATTTGGGAGATTTGGGGGATGGGAAGATTTTGCATTGTAAGAAGGACATGAGTTTGGGAAGTGAGGAGCAGAATGCTGTGGTTTCTTCCGACCAAAACTCATGTTGAGGCTTGGTCCCCAATGTGGCAGTGTTGAGGAGGAAGTAAAAGCATGGAAAAGAAAGGTGATTAGGTTGTGAGGAGAAATTAATGCCATTCTCAAAGGAATAGTTCTAGCTCTGTAGGACTGGTTAGTTACTGTGAGGCCAAGTGGTTTTATGAAGTGAGGCTGCCTCTCATATGTTTTGTCTCCTTGCGCTTGCCTGCTTCCCCTTCTGCTTCTTTGGCATATTATGATGAAGTGTGAGGCCCTTACCAGAAGCCAGCCAGAAGTGGTTAACTGATCTTGTACCTCTCAGCCTCCAGAATCACGAGCTGAAATAGAAATCTTTCCTTTATAAATTACCCAGCCACAGGTATTCTATTATAGCAACAGGAAACAGACTAAGACAATCTCCTAAGTAATCAAAATGAATAGAAAATTAACAGCGTTATTGTATACATGTGTTCAATACATGGTAGATGTTTGTACCCCCAAAACATCCTTAACAGCACTTTAAATAATCCATTGAGAAGGGGGGAAATAATACAATGTCCATTTGTATTATTTCAGTTGCATTAGAATTTGACAGATGAAATCTTGACTTTCCACAGATGTATTATTCATAAAAAAATTTATCCCCGACTACCCTCCTACATATACTTCCTTGCCCTTTCAGGCAGATCCCCCTCTCTTTATCTCCTCCTCACCAACACTATTAGTTGGTTTATGGTCAGAACGTACAAACATATTTTATTATTACCTTAAGTTAAATGTAATTAGTAAATAAATCTCCTGCAAATTCTATTATAATACATTCTAAAGCCAAATTGAAATGATTGCAGAATTATTCACTGTTTTAACTTTTGGCACAATTTACCCCTTAGTAGAGTCATTCAGAGTCTCTTTACCATGACCCTATTTCTAGAAAATGTTCTCATCAAGCACAGTAGGGAACCATTCTTTGAGGACCCTTAGCCTATGGGTCGCATGGGTAATATTACCTATGGCATGCTAGCTAATAACAGGTGTGTGTATTTAAGAATTTTTCTTTTGTGGGACTAGAAGGCACCAATGAGGAGGAAGTAAAAGCATGGAAAAGTAACTAAGCTAAGAATTAAGCTAAGTAAGTAAGCTAAGAATTTCAGTCTGGGTTTTGAATAGGTAGTAGAACAAAACAAAAAGGAAAACCCTGACACTTCTTATCTTTTGTCATTGCAACTGGCCACCCCCAGTTAAGGGCCTTGCCACTCAATCTGAAGACTAGTAACATGGAAAACCCCTGGGAGCTGGCTAGAAGCTCAGCATCTCAGGCCACACCCCAGGCTTTCTGAGTAAGAATCTGCATTTTAACAAGATCCCCAGGTGATGATATACACATCAAAGTGTAAGAAGCACTTGTTTAAGGTGGAAAGGAAAGGAAAGAGGCACTATCAGAATTTTAAGAGAATCCATTCCAGGAGACAATATAAGAGTAACGATGATTACTTGGTTTTTTGCACATATATTTCCTATTTTAAATATAATGTAATATAGCTCTTCTTTAATTGCCTTTCAGTATAGGCTGTTTCCTTCACCGATTGTGTAAATTATCTTTATAATTCCCATGCATCAACTGGGTATTCTTTTTATGTAGCTTGAGAGGTACTTAGATGCTCTGTAAAGTTTTGTTTTAATTAACATAATAAAAGCAGATAATTAAAAAGAACAATCTTTGTTTCAATTTGGAAACCTTTCCATAAACTAACATATGCCTTAAAAATTCCTACATAACTTTAGCAAAATAGAAACAAACCAAAAAAAACCCTGGTAATATTCTGTTCTGAAAGATTTAGAAAAATGTGCATAAACCTGCACTTGCATATTATGTGTTGTAGGTATAAAATTTTTACTTTAAAAGGAATTAAAATTAAGCTGACAGCATTTTGCCTGAAGTACCTCCTTATGACATAGATGGCTTCAATTCTTTAGAAATTACATACATAATAAAGTCTTTTTTTTAAGTTTCTATATTGATCAGTCCTTTTATCATTTAGAAACTAGAAAAGTAATTTTAAAGCTAAAATGGTTTTACCACAATTTTTTACATGACTGATTTACTCTGTGTTTTTTTAAATTTCTGTGATTTTATTCCTTCTGTTATCTGACGTGTTTAAACAAGGGAAATAATTGAATGGTACAATGAAAGAATCTTAAAGATTCTAGTTCAAAATTTCAGCTTATGGAAGGGAAAACAGCCCCCCAGAATATTAAATGCCTTGCCTGTAGTTTCTTAGCAAGTAATTTGTGGAACCAGAACTGGAACCCAGGTTGGTTTATTTCTTTTCCTACTTCAATTCCTAATGTTGAGGGTTATATCTCAATGCTCACTTTTTTAAACTTTTCATCTTTTGTTCAGAAATGTAAAATGTACTTTACTGTCTTCTTCCTTAAATGTGTTAAGGAACTCTTATCTGCTATGAACTTACAATAATCCAATTCTAAAAACATTTTTACCCATAATTATTGCTACACTTACACTTTTGAAATATAGTGGACATACAGTATATGGTATGTGACAGAGTAGAACGGTCTTGCTATGCATTACTGTTTGAAAACAGCCAACCATCTTATTGTTCTTTAGTTTAATGGTGATTGAAGAGTTGCTATCTGTTACCCATTGTATCAGAAGAAGAAGTTCTAGAAAGACAAATGTGGCCATATTGTATTTCAAGGGGGCTCGTTGATGACCTAGGTAACAGTGATCAAAATGTAATACAAATACATGGGTCTTTGAAATTATCAGGAGCTTTAAAAATTAATATCAGCACCATCAAATTATATTACCAAATATCTCTGTTTTCACGTTTTCTCTAGACTCCACAGATTTATTGTGTCTGAACTTCTTAAGGAGATAACATGCAGACATGGTCAAATTTTACAAAAAGGAAAGCTACACATTCTTTTGGATAGTAGATTATAAAAAGAGGATGGAGTAAATTTGGAGAGTAACAAGAAGTGACTGAGGAACAGATTGACCAGCAGATTGTAGAAGGAAATAAAGAGGCAAGGATAGGAACTGGAAACACTGAGAAATCCCCCTCTGGCAAGCTGATGTTAGAACCACCTGCATGCATGTAATGGGTATAGTTGATATTTGCAATTTGGGCTGAAAGGAATTATACAATCCAGCACTTTTAAATAATAGATGAAGAAATTCATGTTTTTAACTAGAAGAAAATATTTCACTTGGGAGACTTTATTTTTGAAAATCAAAGTATTTTACTTATATGTATTTAAAATGTAGTTTTAGATAAAAAGAAAAAACAGATATCCCTCCTATTTTGATGTATTTTGAGATATTAATCAGTATTTTTGGTTGTTTTGTTTATTTTTTCCCCATGACTTTACTCATTGAGGCAGTTAGACTATGAACTAGACATTACTTTTGGAAGAGTTTTCAAATCTTTGATTTTTAAAAATTTTAAAAGCCAAGATTCAGCCTTGAGACAAAAGAATTAGAAAAACACCTGACAGGTCAAAGCCAGTTTTTCCTGTCCCCAAGACTGAAGACTCTGGACAGAGGAAACGAAAAGAGCCTAGATGCTGGGTACCTGAAAAAGAACCTGTACCCAGCTTTCTCCTGGATTGATTCTGAAGTGGAGGTGGGGTACAAGTTTAAGGGATAGTAGAACATCTCCCTCTGCATAATTTTGGGAAATTCAAGAACAGAAGGAACATCATTTTTTCTATTTAATCTGGAGTTCACCCTATGTTCACCCTATGCTAGAGTTTGCCCCCAGAGTTCACCCTATGCTAGCCCAGGAACAATATAGTAGAGACGGCAATATGGGATGTTAGACTTACAAAGGGGGACTGAAATAGCCTCACAGAGTACCTTTGTGCCCCAGCATAATGGTTGGAGGAGCAGCAGATCATTTCCCATAAGCCAGAGGCTGTGGGGTAGGGACTTCTAGTGTCTCATTAATTTTATCACTCTCCCAAAAGTTACAGAAACTGGTACAAGGAGGTTTCTCCAATACAAGGAGGACACAACTGTCAACTTTGTGGACTGGCAACTAGAACATAAGTCTCAGCAGATAGTAGCATGGTCAGATGTTGACAACTAACAACAGATGATGGCCCCCAGAACATATATGTAATCCCAATGTAACTGGGTTTGGGAGTGGGAAGCTCAAGTTGACTGAGATTATTTTTCTAGCTTCTAGTGTAATGGGGGGCTTGAAATAGAAATTAAAACATTTCTTGTATATTTGAGTTTGTGGACTAAGATTTGTACCTTCTGTTATCAATAGTGATAGATCTGTGCAAGTTTCATATCTTAATATTAGTAAATAAAGTCTTCTTTAGATTTAATATGACATCAAAACATTACAACATAAAAATTTTAATTGGCATGTAAATTCAGATATCAGTCTCAGGCAGATAGATGCTCAAATGGTAATTCTACCAGCATTAAGTTAACATTTACTGAATACATGCTATGTGACAGAACTTGTGCTAAGCTGTTTAGAAGGCCTATTTTGTTTAATCCTTTTAACAATCCTATGAGGTGAATTCTCTTATTGTGTATATATTCTGTAGAGGAGGAAGCTAAATAAATTGCCAAAGGTTTCAAAGTTTGAACTTTGTGAGATTCACGAATCTTTAGCACAACCATTATGCCATTCTGCCTAAATATGAATGAAATGCTGACTGCATCTTTAAAATTACATCAACTCATAAAAATCCATGTTCTTTCTAATCTTTAGTGTTTTTGTGTTAGAAAATCTGAAGTAAATTCAAGAGACCTCTTACTCAAGGCACATCCTACAGTCTTGGTTTCTGGTTTAAGTCTAGTTTTAAGAGAAAGCAAGACTGCTATGACCTTCTCCCTAGATAATCTGGTCATTGTGCAGGGCCTTTCCCCTCAGTCCTTCTTCCCATTTGGCCCTGGACTCCCAAATCACTATTTTGTGGGGTTTTTTTTTTCACACTTAAGCTTCCGGACTTTGTTTTTCTGACTTGGCTCTGGGTCCCTGAAGACTATTTGTTTATTTTTCCTAGGTCAATGACATCAACCCAATATCCAGGAGAGAGGGGTAGAAAAAGGAGGCCCTGTTTTCAACAAAACACTCTTAGTAAGGGCAACTTGGTGTTGTCTTCCAATGCTGTGTTATAAACCTTCTCCACTGTTACCAGTAAAAACTAGCCTAGGCTGGGCGCGGTGGCTCAAGCCTGTAATCCCAGCACTTTGGGAGGCCGAGGCGGGCGGATCACGAGGTCAGGAGTTCGAGACCATCCTGGCTAACACGGTGAAACCCCGTCTCTACTAAAAATACAAAAAACTAGCCGGGCGTGGTGGTGGGCGCCTGTAGTCCCAGCTACTGGGAGGCTGAGGCGGGAGAATGGCGTGAACCTGGGAGGCGGAGCTTGCAGTGAGCCGAGATCGCGCCACTGCACTCCAGCCTGGGCGACACAGCGAGACTCCGTCTCAAAAAAAAAAAAAAAAAACTAGCCTAAATAAGAAAGAGAAGAAAGCTTTTTGTGACCTTTACTTGACTTACAATACTTCAGTAACATCTGCTTTGAAATATGACTCTCATCTTGCCATTTCCCCATAGGATATAGTCAAATGTGATTTTCTTTCATATCTCTCACCTAGGAATATGATAATTGTTTTGAAGAAAAGTTTGAAAGTTAAACACAAATCTTTACTGAGAGTATTTGATATCTATGTTATAAAAATATGACCGAATAAAGTTACTCTTGAAGTTCTATTTTTATCCTTAAATTAAAGTTTAAAGAAAGGGAAGGGATTAGCAGTTATTATTAGATTTTTATGTTAAAAATTATGAACTTTCAATAT
>NW_012114999.1:28719-36889 GCF_000951035.1 Colobus angolensis palliatus | reverse complement strand
CTACTCGGGAGGCTGAGGCAGGAGAATGGCGTGAACCCGGGAGGCGGAGCTTGCAGTGAGCTGAGATCCGGCCACTGCACTCCAGCCCAGGCGACAGAGTGAGACTCCGTCTTAAAACAAAACAAAACAAAACAAAACAAAACAAAAAAACAAAATAACTTTGTCTTTTGAAATTTTTGCCTTCTAAAATAAGCCAAGCATTTTAGAGTCTACATAGAAATAAATATTCTCTTTTCTCTGAATTTATAGAAAAGAGTTCCATGTATCTAAATACTTTTTAAATGTAGAGATGCTTGGTAAAACAGAATCTCCAGTGTAATAAATATTTCTTCATTTGGATAATTCCATTGACAAAATTATGTGCAATAATTTGCAACTTTATGTATGCTTTTAGGTTTGAAGAACGGTAGTTTTATTTTTTTCCACAATAAAATTAGCTTTATTGGCCGGGTGCAGTGGCTGACACCTGTAATCCTAGCACTTTGGGAGGCCAAGGTGGGCAGATCACCTGAGGTCGGGGTTTGAGACCAGCCTGAACAACATGGAGAAACCCCTTCTCTACTAAAAATACAAAATTAGCTGGGCGTGGTGGTGCAAGCGTGTAATCCCAGCTACTTGGGAGGCTGAGGCAGCAGAATCGCTCGAACCCAGGAGGCAGAGGTTTCAGTGAGCCAAGATCACACCATTGCACTCCAGCCTTGGCAACAAGAGTGAAACTCTGTCTCAAAAAAAAAAAAAAGCTTTATTGTTTGTTTATCTAATTATGAAGGTAGCACATGCTTAGAGTTCCTAATACCTATATTATAAAACAATTCAGCAGTCCTATGCAGTATACTATGTAAAAATGTAAGGAACAGAATGTCATACTTTCTAAGTAAATCTAAATACCTACATACAAATACCTAAAATACAAAAATGTGTTTTGTAGAAATACATACAAACTAAAAGATTTACATAAAATGCATTAGAATAATGTGTGTATGTTTGCGGGGAGGAGGTATTGGGTGATCTTGGGAAACAGAGATAAAAGAGAATAAAAAATTTCAGGTAATAAAAAAATGTACAAAGAAGTTAAAATCATCCTCAATCCCACTACTTGGTGATGATCACAGTTAACATATTTTGGCATACGGCCATCCAGATAACACGAACACGCTTTAAAGTAGAATTATAATTTGTTTATTAATCTTTAATTTTTTTTTTTTTTTTGAGACAGAGTCTCATTCTGTCACCCAGACTGGAGTGCAGTGACACAATCTCGACTCTCTGCAAACTCTGCCTTCTGGGTTTCAATTATTGAAAGTGATTCTCCTGCTTCAGCCTCGTGAGTAGCTGGGATTACAGGCGCACACCACCACGCCTGGCTAATTTTTGTATTTTTAGTAGAGACGGGGTTTCACCATGTTGATCGGGCTAGTCTGGAACTCCTGACCTTGTGATCCGCCTGCCTTGGCCTCCTAAAGTGTTGGGATTACAGGCGTGAGCCACCGCACCTGGCTAATCTTTAATTTTAACAATACAATATCAATGTATTGATATACATAATCATTTTTCAGGTAGTACATTCATGGATGTGCCCAACTTATTTAATGACTACCTTATTGATATATATTTAGATTATTTGCAGTTTTTGGTTATAACCAATGTTGTAATAAGCACTCGTATACCTATAGCTTTATTTGCTTTTTGTTAGAAATTCACATTTAAATGATTGAAACAAGCTGGGTACGGTGGCTCACACCTGTAATCCTGCACTTTGGGAGGCTGAGGCAGGCAGATCACTGGAGCCTAGGAGTTCAAGACCAGCCTAGGCAACATGGTGCAACCCCATCTCTACAAAAAATACCAAAATTGGCAGGGCGTGGTGGTGCTTGCCTGTGTTCCTAGCTGCTTGGGAGGCTGAGGTGGGATGATCACCTGTGTCCAGGAGATTGAGGCTGTGGTGAGCCACGATCGCTCCACTGTACTCCAGCCTGGGTGACACAGTGAGACACTGTCAAAAAAAAAAAAAAAATTATTGAAACAAATGATCAAATTGCTCTCCAGAAATGTACCATTTTTATATTTCCAATATGAAGCTTTCTGATTCCTGCACTCTGAAACTTTAAACCTTGAAAAAAACAAAAACAAAAAAACAGCAAAAACAAAATTATCTCCACATTCCAGACCATCCAAATGTCCAGCTCTCACCCATAGGCTAAATTTACTCACAGTCTTTTCTGTTCAGTGTTATGTGAAATGAAAGACTATGAAACACATTAATGTCAGTGCACAAATGAGAATTTAGCATTGCCTTTGTCCAATCTAAGCATCAGGGACCGAGAGAAAGCAGAAGGGATGCACCTAGAACTACCTCTCATTTCATTTATATGTATTCACTTCAGTAGTACATCAACTTTCTTGGCTAAGTTTTCTATGTACATCAGAATCCTGAAGTTAAAAAAAAAAAAATTAAAGCTGTTTGCCAGGTGTGGTAGCTCACACCTATAATCCCAGCACAGAGACACAGAGGCAGGCGGATCACCTGAGGCCAGGAGTTTGAGACCAGCCTGGCCAACGTGGTGAAACCCCATCGCTACTAAAAATACAAAAATTAGCTGGACATGGTGGCACGCCTGTAATCCCAGCTACTCTGGAGGCTGAAGCAGGAGAATCACTTGAACCTGGGAGGTGCAGGTTGCAGTAAGCCAAGATTGCGCCACTGCACTCTAACCCGGACGACAGAGTGAGACTCCACCTCAAAACAAAACAAAACAAAAAACCTTTAATTACTAATAGTAGAACCTGTGTTCTGAGAAATGGTGAGTTTTCTATTTCTCGGCCTCATTTCTAAAGAAAAATTCCTAATTTTTCTTGATAGTTCTGACATCAGTGATAATCCTATGCCCTAAATAGTTGAATGGGTTTTAAAACATAGCAACCAGGCCGGGCGCGGTGGCTCAAGCCTGTAATCTCAGCACTTTGGGAGGCCGAGACGGGCGGATCACGAGGTCAGGAGATCGAGACCATCCTGGCTAAACACTGTGAAACCCCGTCTCTACTTAAAAAAATACAAAAAACTAGCCGGACGAGGTGGCGGGCGCCTGTAGTCCCAGCTACTTGGGAGGCTGAGGCGGGAGAATGGCATAAACCCGGGAGGCGGAGCCTGCAGTGAGCTGAGATCCGGCCACTGCACTCCAGGCCGGACGACAGAGCAAGACTCCGTCTCAAAAAAAAAACATAGCAACCAAATCAGACAGCAGTTCCGGTGCCCCAGCTGGAGCAGCCTGGTAGGGTGGGCTGAACCATGCTGTTGAGCCTGGCAGACTCTGAGCTTTGCCTGTACTCATGCACTACAGGGCCTTGGGCTAGTCACTTAACTCCTCTAAGTCTCACTTTCTTCAACTGTTACATGAAGATAAAGATATTCGCTTGGCTGTCTCTCTAGTATTTGGAGAAAATATCTCAACAAATATTTGTTAGTAAGTTAACTATTAGGAATAATAAGGTAACAATTAGGAGTAATGAATGAGAAATGCCTAGAACCTAGCAAATAGTAAGTGATAGCTATTGTCAGGATTAATATAAAATATAGGGACAGATTTTTTCTCTGTTGCAGAGAAGCAGATGGCGAAAAACTTCAAATAGTCCTGATGGCTGGTAGAAGTCCGTGGTTAGGTACTGGGACCACTATGAATCTAAAATGTGGGAATTGATATTGACAGGTTAGAGGAAGAAAGGTAGTTATTTTCAATTAGGCCTGGCATTCTGGGTTACCAACAGCCTCTCCAAATTCAAAACACCCATGTAGCTTTTAACAACGTGTAAATGTGAATAATCACCTAATCAACGCAAAGTCCTTAAGCTTTATCTACCCAATATCATTGCTATACCTAAAGCCACATTACAGAAAGAATTGCTAGGTGTATGTTTTCTTAATGCTACTATATGGCAGGAATTTAAATCTCTTTTCAAAGAACATGTGCATTAAAAGGATATTATTCAAAGCTATCTGAGTGGTAATTACTATGTAAAGGCTAATTGACCTAATTAATCTAATGTGGGTCAGTGGCTCTATTGTACCTAGAGAAGAGCATTTTCAAATGACGTCTAAAAAAAAGAAACTCCAAAAGGAATTTCTTTAAGTGAACATCCTTAAATTTAGTGACTCTGGTTTATTTCTTGCACACAGATATTATACTGCTGGATATTATATTGCTGGAGCACCTGAGTGGGGATAAAAAGAGATAGAGAGACAAATTCTCTGAGAATGCTAAGGAATATTCTGTTCATCACTCAGGGGAAGGCACTATATAAATTACATTATAACAATACTGCTTCTTTCTGATATCATAGCACTGAAAGAAGAATTCAACACGACAAGAGGTCAAATTTACCATCATACTGTTTTGATTCTCTTCGTGATGTGATAAAGTGCATGCTGATACCTGCTTTTTATTTTATCAACTTCAGCTTCTCTGAATGCCAACTTGTCCCATGAGAAGTCTTGACTACAAAATATAAACTGGGTCTGATAATATCTGTGCCCTATGACTAAGGAAAGAACATATAATCCACACCTGTGGTAGACAAAACAATGACTCCTGGATATGTCCACATTCTAATCCCAGAAATTTCATAAATATGGTACCTTACACATGTGAAATGCACATGTGAAATTAAGTATCTTGAGATGAGATTATCCTGGATTATCTGGACGAGCTCAACGTAATCACAGGGTCCTTAGTAGTGAAGGAGGGAGGCAGGAGAGTCAGAGTCAGAGAAGGAGACGTGACCATGGAGCAGAGGTCAGAGAGAGAATGAGAGAGGGAGCTAGATTTGAAGATGCTACATTGCTGGCCTCAAAAATGGAAGAAGGGCCACAAATTACAGAAAGAATGCAATCTTGGATTTTGAAATCAAGCAACAGCCTTCATTTTTCACTCAGGGACACTGATTTTTGGACTTCTGGCCACCAGAACATAAATTTGTGTTGTAAGGTAATCAATGTGTGCTGTTTAAAGCTGCTAAATTTGTAGTAATTAATGTGTTAACAGCAGTAACAGAAACTCATACAATGTTTTTGGATTCATGGCGCAGAGCTACATTCATGTCATTTTCGTTGGGCTGAACTGACTTTCCCAAAACAGAACTATGACCACAGCCCAGGGAGACCCTACAGCAGAAGATCCGGCTTTGCCTTTTTGTTTGCAGCACAAGTTCACTTCACTTCTTTGATCCTATGTATTTTCAAGCTTTTTGAGAAATGGAGTGCTAGTGGAAGTTTGTAAGTGTGGGAAGAAACCAGTCCTTTCGTGAGTTAATTCCTCTCTCCCAGGTTTTAAAACCCAAAGACGCTGTCTGAAAAGATATTTACAACTATAAACAATGTATTTTAATCACTTGGCTTCTGTTTTGCGCTCAAAAGTAAACAAGAGTGAACCACTTGGAGGATGAGGAGAAAGTTCACAAAGCCTTTAGAAGGTGGGTAAGTGTCTTCACCAAGAGTCACAAGCTGCGGATATGCCGTTGGGCAGCTGATCAAAATTTCACATGGGGCCAAGGAATTTAATAATATTAACATCTACTGTGCTAAGGAGCACTTGAATCACAGTAAGGAACATATGCATTATCCCACTGTCCCATACTTATCCGTGTTTTCATTTGAGGAAATTAAAACTTAAGAAATGGCACTATTTGCACTGTTACCTATGGTGGACTCACTGTACATCTGACTCACTCTATACTTGGGTTGTTTACCACTATTCTATGTCCTTTTCTTTCTCCACATCAGAACCCAATAACTTGGAAAGTTTTCTATGTGACACAGTCATGGCAAGTTCATTTTCTTGATTTTCTAAGTGTGCTGCCTACCCAGGAAAATTCCTGAGAATGCAGGAAGAGTTTACTAAAGGAAACACATTATCACCAAGCAGAGTCCTGTTGCCAAATGCAGGTAGCAGAGAATGGCTAGACAATGCAGGACAAGCTTGGCTTTCTCCGAAGTGCACTAGTTCTTATTGGCCCAATGGAAAAGCTTGCTAACTGATGCCATGCTGGTGACTTCATTAGAAGTAAGGCAGACAATGAAAATGAATATTTTCCACATTTTGATTCCCATCGTTGCAATTGTCCCACTGAGGAAGAAAAGCTGAAGGAATTCACTGAGACAAATTAGGATATATAACAAGCTTTCTGATGAGCATGGATAAAAAGTAGACAGGATGACACCATACCCAAGGTATTGGAGTAACTCAGCAAAACACACTGGGAATGAAGGCTAATGCCCAGAACAAGATAAACATGCTAAAGAATGGCTGGGCATGGTGGTTCATGCCTGTAATCCCAGGAGCTTTGGGAAGCCAAGGTGGAAAGACTGTTTGAGGCAGGAGTTTGAGACCAGCCTGGGCAACATAACAAGACCATGGCTCTACAAAAAAAGGAAAAAAAATAAAAGTTAGGCATGGTGGTGTGTACCTATAGTCCTAGCTGCTTGGGAGGCTTAGGTGGGAGGATTACCTAAACCTAGGAGGTCCAAGCTGCAGTGAGCTACGATTGAGCCACTGCACTCCAGCTTGGGCAACAGAATGAGACTATCTCCTTAAAAAAAATGCTGAAGACAAAGGGCACACCAGGAGATTATATCCCGCACCTGGCTCGGCAGGTCCCACGCCCACAGAGCCTCGCTCACTGCAATTATAGCAGTCTGAGATTGAACTGCAAGAAGACAACGAGGCTTGGGGAGGGGTATCTGCCATTGCTGATGCTTAAGTAGGTAAACAAAGTGGCCAGGAAGCTTGAATTGGCTGGAGCCCACCACAGCTCAAGGAGGCCTACCTGCCTCTGTAGACTCCACCTCTGGGGAGTAGGGCATAGCTGAACAAAAGGCAGCAGAAACTTCTGCAGACTTAAACATCCCTGTCTGACAGCTTTGAAGAGAGCAGTGGTTCTCCCAACACAGAGTTTGAGATCTGAGAACGGAGTGCCTCCTCAAGTGGTTCCCTGACTCCTGAGTAGCCTAACTGGAAGGCACCTCCTAGCAGGGGGCGACTGACACCTCATATGGCCGGGTGCCCCTCTGAGATGAAGCTTCCAGAGGAAGGCTCAGGCAGCAACATCTGCTGTTCTGCAGCCCCCGCTGGTGATACCCAGGCAAACAGGGTCTGGAGTGGACCTCCAGCAAACTCCAACAGACCTGCAGCTGAGGGTCCTGATTGTTAGAAGGAAAACTAACAAGCAGAAAGGACATCCACACCAAAACCCCATCGGTACATCACCATCAACAAAGACCAAAGGTAGATAAAACCACAAAGATGGGGAAAAAACAGAGCAGAAAAGCTGAAAATTCTAAAAATCAGAGCGCCTCTTCTCCTCCAAAGGAACACAGCTTCTCACCAGCAATGGAACAAAGCTGGATGGAGAATGACTTTGACGAGTTGAGAGAAGAAGGCGTCAGACGATCAGGAATAACAAACCTCTCTGAGCTAAAGGACAATGTTTGAACCCATTGCAAAGAACCTAAAAACCTTGAAAAAAGATGAGACAAATGGCTAACTAGAATAACCAGTGTAGAGAAGTCCTATAGAGAATAACCAGAGTAGAGAAGACCTGATGGAGCTGAAAACCATTGCACGAGAACTACATGACACATGCACAAACTTCAGTAGCCAATTTGATCAAGTGGAAGAAAAGGTTTCAGTGATTGAAGATCAAATGAATGAAATGAAGCAAGAAGAGCAGTTTAGAGAAAAAAAGAGTAAAAAGAAACGAACAAAGCCTCCAAGAAATATGGGACTATGTGAAAAGACCAAATCTACATCTGATTGGTGTACCTGAAAGTGACGGGGAGAATGGAACCAAGTTGGAAAACACTCTTCAGGATATTATCCAGGAGAACTTCCCCAACCTAGCGAGGTAGGCCAATATTCAAATTCAGGAGATACAGAGAATGCCACAAAGATACTCCTCGAGAAGAGCAACTCCAAGACACATAATTGTCAGATTCACAAAAGTTGAAATGAAGGAAAAAATGTTAAGGGCAGTCAGAGAGAAAGGTCGGGTTACCCACAAAGCGAAGCCCATCAGACTAACAGCGGATCTCTCTGCAGAAACTCTACAAGCCAGAAGAGAGTGGGGGCCAATATTCAACATTCTTAAAGAAAAGAATTTTCAACCCAGAATTTCATATCCA
>NW_012114999.1:26787-27185 GCF_000951035.1 Colobus angolensis palliatus | reverse complement strand
TTCCTTCTGAAACTATTCCAATCAATAGAAAAAGAGGGAATCTTCCTTAACTCATTTTATGAGGCCAACATCATCCTGATATGAAAGCATGGCAGAGACACAACAAAAAAGGAGAATTTTAGACCAATATCCCTAATGAACATTGATGCAAAAATCCTTAATAAAATACTGGCAAACCGAATCCAGCAGCACATCAAAAACCTTATCCACCATGGTAAAATGGGCTTCATCCCTGGGATACAAGGCTGGTTCAACATGTGCAAATCAATAAACATAATCCAGCATATAAACAGAACCAAAGACAAAAAACACATGGTTATCTCAATAGATGCAGAAAAGGCCTTTGACAAAATTCAGCCCTTCATGCTAAAAACTCTCAATAAATTTGGTATTGATGG
>NW_012114999.1:25759-26081 GCF_000951035.1 Colobus angolensis palliatus | reverse complement strand
CCTTATATGAAAATTAGTTCAAGATGGATTAGAGACTTAAATGTTAGACCTAAAACCATAAAAACCCTAGAAGAAAACCTAGGTAATACCATTCAGGACAAAGGCATGGGCAAAGACTTCATGTCTAAAACACCAAAAGCAACGGCAACAAAAGCCAAAATTGACAAATGGGATGTAATTAAACTAAACAGCTTCTGCACAGCAAAAGAAACTACCATCAGAGTAAACAGGCAACCTACAGAATGGGAGAAAATTTTTGCAATCTACCCATCTGACAAAGGGCTAATATCCAGAACCTACAAAGAACTCAAACAAATTTGCA
>NW_012114999.1:17658-25329 GCF_000951035.1 Colobus angolensis palliatus | reverse complement strand
AAAAAACAAACAACCCCGTCAAAAAGTGGGCAAAGGATATGAACAGACACTTCTCAAAAGAAGACGGTTATGCAGTCAACAAACACATGAAGAAATGCTCATCATCACTTGCCATCAGAGAAATGCAAATCAAAACCACAATGAGATACCATTTCACACCAGTTAGAACGGCTATCATTAACAAGTCAGGAAACAACAGGTACTGGAGAGGATGTGGAGAAATAGGAACGCTTTTACACTGTTGGTGGGACTGTAATCTAGTTCAACCATTTTAGAAGACAGTGTGGCAATTCCTCAAGGATCTAGAACTAGAAATACCATTTAACCCAGCCATCCCATTACTGGGTATATATCCAAAGGATTATAAATCATGCTGCTATAAAGACACATGCACATGTATATTTATTGCGGCACTATTCACAATAGCAAAGACTTGGAACCAACCCAAATGTCCATCAATGACAGACTGGATTAAGAAAATGTGGCACATATCCACCATGGAATACTATGCAGCCATAAAAAAGGATGAGTTTCTGTCCTTTGCAGGGACATGGATGCAGCTGGAAACCATCTTTCTCAGCAAACAATCGCAAGAACAGAAAATCAAACACTGCATGTTCTCACTCATAGGTGGGAATTGAATGATGAGAACACTTGGACACAGGAAGGGGAACATCACACACTGGGGCCTGTCGTGGGGTGGGGGGAGGGGGAGGGATAGCATTAGGAGATATACCTAATGTAAATGACGAGTTAATGGGTGCAGTGCACCAACATGGCACATGTATACATATATAACAAACCTGCACATTGTGCACATGTACTCTAGAACTTAAAGCATAATAGAAATAAATAAATAAAAATTTAAAAAAAATTACTCCATAATGTGAGGTCCTGGAAGATCCTGCTGTTTGTAGGTCTGAATATGGAGGTTGTAGAAGACCCTGAAGAGTCCTGAGAGTAGGGTCTCTTCCCAGTCATTAGAAGTGTGAAAGTTGTCAGAATCAAAATGAAGTCACTTGTGTTGAAAAAACCTTGACATATAGAGCTGGGGAAGGCTACGAAGAGAGAGTTCTCATACATAAATGTCTGATAACAAAAACTATCGCAAGAGACTGAAAAAAACACAACTTTGCATAGAGGCCATCACAAACTCACACAGAAATTTTTCTATGAGAACATCTGCTCATCAACTGCTTGCCCAAACTCAGACTGCTGTCACCCTTGTTACTGACCCTTTAGCCAAGGATGATTATCTCAAAACTATTATATAATTATCTTTAGTTTTCTTTAAGTACCTCTTACCTCCCTGAATACACACATTGTTTACTATGGCTCCCATACTGAAATGCCCTTTTTCTGAATAAGCAGCATTTTCTTTTAGAGAGGCGTTCTCTGTTGGTTATTTAGGTTGACAGAGGGCAACAGCAGTGATACAGAGGAGACTCTGAGGCACCTGGATTTCCCTTAGAACTCTCCCATTCTCTCTGGGAAAACAGTCAGTGAGGACACCAGGTCAAAAATGACAGAAAGCCTCCTGCAATGGCTGAGCAAGTAGCCCTCAATTCTGGCACTTGCTGCAGTCAATACTTCCATGTCTTCCCTAGTGGCTGCGGCTGGTTGCTCCAGGGTGCTCTGCCTCATCCATCTGATATTGCCCCAAATATTTCCTGAATGGCACCTTAGTGTAAGGACTCCACCTTATTGTTCTGCCTTTACCTGAGTCATGGCAGTGTCTCAGCTGCTCCATGGTGCTGTCCTCTGACTGCTGTGCCTTGCTCATAATGCTTCTCATAATCTGAATTAGTGCCCAGGATAGCCTCCATTGGCCCATGTTTGAAGGATTTTCCATTCTATGCAGTCTTCTACTATCCGTTTCCTCTTCCTCATATGCCCTTTTGAAGCAACTTGGAAATCTAGTGAGCTTTCTAGAAAGCTATAATGTGGTGTCTCTGCAAGTTCCCCTCATCTGTCTTACCCTTGTGGCTGCCTTCCTGATGGTTAAACTAGATTCAGAAGATACAGAGATGCATTAACTGCAATTTATCATTTAGGATTTTTTTGTTGCAAGCAGTAGAAACTATTCCTGGCTAACTTAACACAATGAAAAGAAGACAGATGGAGGGAAGGAGGGAAGAAGAGAGAGAAAGAGTGAGAAATAGAATCAACCCCAACAATTCCTATTCTTCTGTCATTCTACTCAATATTTAATTTTTAGGAAACCGATAGGTCTAGCTTGATCCACGTGTCCTTGATAGGACACTTTTGCTGACCATCCCAAGATTGCATGCCATGGGGAAAGGACATGCCCTAAAGGAGCCATTAGAAGAAGGGGAAGTGAGTGCTACACAAGGAACAACAAACACCCACCAAAGGAAAGCGGAGGTTCCTTGAGGACCTTCTAAAGCCTCTCTGTGAAGCTTTCTCTTCACAGCCTAGAGTTCAACTTGGGTCGTGAAAATAAATAATTTTTTCTAACAACAAAAGTTGCTCATGAATCATAGTTTTAACTCAAATTTTAATGAGGCTAGTAATTTGTTTTTATGTATTTATTTATTTTTATTCTGAAGTTTTATTTTAAGTTCAGATTTACATGTGGAGGTTTGTTATATAGGTAAACTCATGTCACAGGGGTTTGCTGTATGGGTTATATTTCATTATCCAGGTTCTAAGCCTAGTACCCAGTAGTTATTTTTCCTGACCTCTCCCTCCTCCCACTATCTACCCTTTGATAGGCCCCAGTGTCTGTTGTTCCCCTCTATGTGTTCTCATAATTTAGCTCCCATTTATAAGTGAGAACATGCAGTATTTGGTTTCCTGTTTTTGTGTTAGTTTACTAACTATAATGGCTTCCAGCTTCATCCATGTTCCTGCAATGGACATGATCTTGTTCTTTTTTATGGTTGCATAGTATTCCATAGTGTGTATGTACCATGTTTTATTTATCCAGTGTATCACTGATGGGCATTTAAGTTTATTCCATATCTTTGCATTGTGACTAGTGCTGCAGTGAACATACATGTGCATGTGTCTTTATGATAGAACAGTTTATATTCCTTTGGGTATATACCCAGTAATAGGATTGCTAGGTTGAATGGTATTTCTGTTTTTAGCTCTGAGGAATTCCCACACTATTTTCCACAATGGTTGGACTAATTTACAATTCTACCAACAGTGTATAAGCATTTGTTTTTCTCCACAACCTCACCAGCACCTGTTATTTTTTGATTTTTTAATAGTAGCCATTCCGACTGGTGTGAGATAGTATCTCGTGGTTTTGATTTGCATTTTTTAATGATTGGTAATGTTGAGCTTTTTTCATATGCTTATTGACCACACGTATGTCTTCTCTTGAAAGATGGCTGTTCATATCCTTTGCCCACTTTTTAATGGGGTTGTGGAACCGTACATTGGCATCTGTGTTCCATGAAGAGTCTAGAAGAAGCGGGACTTGTAAGAACCTGTGCACTCTGGGGCCACATGCAGAGGATTTTTGTGTATCCTGTTAGTTTAGATAGCATTAAAACATTTAAACTGACATACTTAAGGCTGAGCCTCTATACCTCTCTTAAGTGTCCATGCACATTCATTTGCATCAGTACTTTTGCCTGGGGCCAGTATGGCCTTATGCTAAGAAACTACTAGGCAACTGCCCTTCCTGAAGTCTCCAAGGATCTTGGCTATGGGTGTCTCCATCTCTGTTTTTATGAAGTCCCCTGTTTTCCCAAGTTAATTCTGAAAAGGTCTCTTTAACAGCTTGGTTTTCCACGTTTCTTCATCTGAGAAGGCAAGCATAGCAAGGTCTTATGTGCTGTATGTGTTGTCTCCTCTGAGGTAGCTATGGAATCTTATTCTACTACATTTCATTAAAAAGTGAAATTTAGGCCAGGTGTTATTACACATGGCTCACATCCATAATCCCAGCACTTTGAGAGGCCAAGGCAGGTGGAGCGCTTGAGTCCAGGAGTTCAAGACTGGCCTGGGCAACATGGCAGAACCCCATCTCTACATAAAATACAAACAATTGGCTGGGACTGGTGGTATGTGCCGGTAGTCCCAGCTACTTGGGAGGCTACAGTGGGAGGATCGCTTGAACCCAGGAGTTAGAGGCTACAGTGAGCCATGATTGCACCACTGCACTCCAGCCCCAGTGACAGAGTAAGACCCTGTCTCAAAAACAAAAAGAAAAAGTGGAATTGAGCATAAATTTTAAATTCTACTAAGGGTCCTCATTAGTGAGATGTCACCGTACACCTAATTGTAGGGTGGTTTCACATAACAGGCATGAGCTTTAGGGCAGCCTTCTTGGGAGGCTTCAGGTTCTTTCATGGACCTTTTGCAGTCCATCCCTGTCTGTCTTTCTGGCCATTTTCAACTGTTAGTTTCACACAAATCTCTCCCTTCACTTCATACATCAAAATTTTGGCGCCTCCACAAACCTGACTGATGTCTGACTCTGTGTGTGTCCTTGACCTTCTGCAGGGCAGAGTAGGTGGAAGGGTATTGTTAGAACAACATACACAAAAAGTGTATGTTGCACCCACCTTCTTGCACCCCCTGCTTTCTCCTGCCTTGTGATGGTTAATATTGAGCGTCAACTTGATTGGATTGAAGGATGCAAAGTATTGATCCTGGATGTGTCTGTTAGGGTGTTGCCAAAAGAGATTAACATTTGAGTCAGTGGACTGGGAGAGGCAGGCCCATTCTCAATCTGGGTGGGCACCATCTAATCAGCCGTCAGTGTAGCTAGAATAAAGCAGGCAGAAGAAGATGGAAAGAGACTTGCTGAATCTTCAGGCCTTCAGCTTTCTCCCTTGCTGGATGCTTCCTGCAAGTTCTTCCGTTTTTGGACTTTTGAACTTAAACCAGTGGTTTGCCAGGAGCTCCCAGGCCTTCAGCTATAGACTGAAGACTGCACTGTCAGCTTCCCTACTTTTGAGGTTTGGAGACTCAGACTGATCCACCACTGGTTTCCTTTGCTCCTCAACTTGCAGATGGCCTGTCATGGGACTTTACCTTGTGATAGCATGAGTTAATTCTCTTTAATAAACTCCCTTTCATATACACATATATCCTGTTAGTTCTGTCCCTCTAGAGAATCCTAACATACTCCTCCTCTCCATCCCAGGCAGCAGGTCCTTCCCTCCCTCTGTGCCTCTGTAGCAATCTGAATCCACCTCTATCTACCCTTCCACTGCTTTGTTTATAATCATGCTTTTGGGCTGTCTTCCCTACCAATGAGCCTTGGCACATAGCACATGATCAGTAAATTTCAGTGACCATAATGAGAAGTCGTTTAGGGAAAATATCATCAGCATAAATTCCTAGAGGTTCTGAAGGATCCAAGTCAATTATCAGAACCTAAAACTATTGACAACAGTGCTTTGAACTGAGATGCTTTCATTATGAAGGGCTTGGTGTTTCCTGTGTTAATTTTTTTTCTGGTAATAAGTAGTATTTATTAAGAACTCTGTTGGTTTATATCACATTAAATAAGTCTCTTGTCGGATCTGTGCTTGGAGGCCGAGAAACTAATGGAAACAAGCTCTAGCTATTGGTACCATAAAGGTCATGTTGATTATGCTAAAATCACATGTACTATTAAAGAAAGTGAACAACATATTGTGATTGTACTTCTCACTCTGCTATTGGAGCTAACCCATCACTTTGTGGTTTACTACTGTGCTCTATGAAAGGAAAGAGAGCCCCTAAAAACTTGTTAGACAGAGACATCTCAAAGCATGAAAATGCAGAGAGCCTCTGAGTTAAATTTTGAAAACTGCTTCTTGAAATTTATCAGAAAACCTTAGCTTTAGATGGAAAATTTCAGTATCCTAAAAAGGGAAGGAGAGAGAGCTAGTTTAGGGATTTACTACAGCAAAAGGGAATTCAGAGTCCTGTTTTGTTGTGTTAATCTCTGATTCTCACATTTTGTGGTTTGAGGTAAGGTTTCAGGAATCTTGTTTTTATAGCTACACTGTTATAAACATTGTCTACCTCTCTGAACCTTTTTCCTAACCTGTAAAATTGGAATGTCATATCTACTCTACAGATCTGTTTTAAAAGAAATAAGATGTATAAAACATGTAGTTCAGTTCCTGACTCATAATCTGAAGTCCAATGAATGTTCAAAATAGCAGAAGCGTGAACCCTGCAGAAAAGACTCATGCTTTGATAAATAACTAATGACCATTTATCCCTGAAGATGAATTTAGACAACTGCAGCCAAGAATGAAAAAGAATAAAAGAAGTGAAAGAATTTGATTAAGAGTAGCAGTGACATATCCTCTCTTTTTCATGTTCTGCTAAGTGATTTGACTCCTCTCAGAATGAACTGCAGTGCTATTTAATTTAAAGAGCTCAGAGGTAATGAATTGCCAACAACCAGGGTATTTAATGAATGGCCTCACTAGACTGGTAAGCTAATTTAGAACAGCTGGAAGGGCTTATCCCGCTCACACAAATCATGTATAGTTCAAGCATTGTGGAGAAAATCACTCTGAAAAGTAAACAAAACACCTCTTCTAAACAAAATGTAATTTAGGATTATTGAAAAAGGAATTCTTAGACTTCTAGTAGACATATTTTTGTTTTAAGTCACATAAATATTTGTTTATAGTAATTGCTTATGAATAACTAGCATTTAACACAACAATTGCACTTCATTCTCTTTAGAATTTTGAAATGATTTTGTTTTCAGTTGAATGAATCATACCATTCTGAGTTATATCTGTCCCTTGCTTCAACCCACACCCCTGCCCACATCCCACTTTATTCCTCGTGGAATCCTTCTTATACTCTTCTTCACACTGTCAGAGAAAACTGTTCCAATAAAGTAAAATCTAGACAGCAGAAGGTTAAATAAGCACAAGAATGCTGGAAATAATGCTACTTAATAAGTTAAGCTACTTTCTGTAGCTTAAAATTGGAGGTAGCACTGGCCATAGTAATAGGTCTGACACCTATTTGTTCATTCATTCAATAAATTCAATTCATTTGTTTGTTCATTCAATAAATACTTAGTGAGCTCTTGGGAATTCTCAGATGAACCAGACACTGTATTTCCATAGGATTCCTCTTAAGACCAATACAAATAAGATAAGGTTGAACATAACACAGGTGGGCATGGGTGGCTGCTGGTGGTGGTGAAGCCAGCCAAAGTTATCACTCGTCAGGATAGGCCTACCTGAGGACGAAGTCTTTCACCTGGGCTTGCAGGAGTCTCATGTGGGCCGGGGGAGCTGTCCTACCCTACCTGAGCCCTCCCAACTACCCATAGTATGCATTGGCTACAGACATGGCTTAGGTCAGAGCAATATTTTGTAGCTATAGAGAAAAGCAAGACTTACATTAGCATAACTGATGTAGAACTGAGTCCACTGGCAGCATGTATTAAACAGCTGCTCTAATTTGCCACAATTGGAACTTGAATGAGATGCCAATTTAGTTTTTAATACTGTTGTAAATTGACCATTGCTTAGCACATTCCTGACAGACCCTTTGAAAAGCAGAATTCAAGGTTTAGATTTTTTTCTAGTTTATCTGAAAAGTATAGGAATATTATGAAGAAATTTTGGGTCGGGCGTGGTGGCTCAAGCCTGTAATCCCAGCACTTTGGGAGGCCGAGACGGGTGGATCACGAGGTCAGGAGATCGAGACCATCCTGGCTAA
>NW_012114999.1:13810-16888 GCF_000951035.1 Colobus angolensis palliatus | reverse complement strand
ACCCTCAGTTCAGCATCAGAGAGCCACAGACTCTGTGACAGCAATGCCTGTCTCCTCCTCAGTTTTACTAAAAAGTAAACTGTAGCTCCAATGGAGGTGTTGGGGACACATATAGATCCCAGGGAGCAGCCTTAAGAAGAAATCTCAGCCGGGCGCGGTGGCTCAAGCCTGTAATCCCAGCACTTTGGGAGGCCGAGACGGGTGGATCACGAGGTCAGGAGATCGAGACCATCCTGGTCTACACGGTGAGACCCCCGTCTCTACTAAAAAATACAAAAAACTAGCCGGGCGAGATGGCGGGTGCCTGTAGTCCCAGCTACTTGGGAGGCTGAGGCAGGAGAATGGCGTAAACCCGGGAGGCGGAGCTTGCAGTGAGCCGAGATCGCGCCACTGCACTCCAGCCTGGGCGACAGAGCGAGACTCCGTCTCAAAAAAAAAAAAAAAAGAAGAAATCTCAGTCAGTGGCTGCATCTTCCCAGACACTTCCAAATAAGAGACAGATCCAAATGAAAGGCATTGATAGCTGGCCAACAGCAAAATCTCATTCACTTTGATGCCCGTAACTCAATTCCTCCTAAGTGTAATCAAGATAGACTGGGAGGCTACAACCCTTGCACTGTCGGTATTGATCACCTGTCTTTCCCAGTGGCTTCTGGCAATACCTCTCCCATTGTATTGTGAGAGAGCTGAACCACTTGGGAGATTACTTCTGACACTTGGAGGTTGAGGGGCTTCATTAGTCAGGATTTTTGACATTTTAAAGTATTTTTCTCTCCTAGCTTTATTAAGGTATAATTGACAAATAAAAATTACATACTTATAGTGTACAATGTGATGTTTTGATGTACATGTTATATTGTGAAATCATTAAGTCAAGCAAATTAATATATCCATCATCTTACATTTTGTGTGTGTTTGTGTGTGTGTGTGTGAGAACATTTAGGATCTTCTCTTATAGCAATTTTCAACTGTGCAATACGGTATTATTAACTATAATCACCGTACTATACCGTAGATCTCCAAAACTTATTCATTCTGTTACACTGTAACTTTGTACCCTTTGGCCAACATCTCCCCATTCCTGCTTCGCACCCTGCCTTGGCCCCTGGCAACCACCATTCTACTCTGTCCCTGTGAGTTCAACATTTTTAGATTCCATGTACAAGTGAGATCAGGCAGTATTTGTCTTTCTATGCCCAACCTCTTTCACTTAGCATAATGGCCTCCAGGTTTATCCATGTTGTTGCAAATGATAGGATTTCCTTCTTTTTAAAGGTTGAATAGTATTCAATTATTATTATAGCACATTTTAAAATCCATTCATCCATTGTTGAACTAGGTTGATTTTATATCTTGGCTATTGTGAATAATGCTGCAATGAACATGGAAGTGCAGGTATCTCTTGACATAATTATATCATTTCCAGAAGTGAGAATACTGGATCATATGGTAGTTCTATTTTTAAATTATTGAGGAACCTCCATACCATTTTCCATAATGGCTGTGCTAATTTATATTCCCACCAACAATCTACCAGAGTTCCCTTTTTACCACATTCTCACCAACAGTTATCTTTTGTCTTTTTTATAATAGCCACTCTAACAGGTGGTTTTAATTCCATTTCCTTGACAATTAGTGTATTGAGCATTTCTTTCATATCCCTGTTGGTCATTTATATGTTCTCTTTGGAGAAATGCCTATGTAGATCCTTGGCTCGTTTTAAAATTGGTATTTGTTTTCTTGTTATTGAGTTGTTTGCGTTCCTTAGAACATTTTAGAGTTTTCAACTAATGCCTTCAAATCGTTTTGCTTTATCAAATTGCATTGCTGTTAACATTTTTGTGCCTAGAGCCACCCCAGAAATTATTCCTGGTTCCTGGCACTTAGAGTGATTAAGTAGACAGAATGAAAGGAACAAGAATATGGACGTATTAGGATTCTAGAAGATGATAGTTTTGATTTAGCTAGATGCCCTTCTAAGACTACAGTGGACTTTCTGTGTCCTGCCTGTCCAGCAATCCCTCCAGCTCAGTGCTGGTTCATAAGTTTCCTCATTTCGAGTGCCATAAGAAGTTGACATTGAACACTCCCACACAGAAAGATCTGGGGTGCCTACTTTGTGCAATCTTTCCTACTCTCATCTTTAAGTGTTAAATACATTTTCACAGGGATTTGGTTTGGGAACACTGTTTTACTTTCACCCTGTAACACCACATAAAATTTAGACGAAAGTTTATGTTCTTTAGAAAGTGCAAAATTAATATTTATTAAATTAGGTAGGTAAATCAGATTTTATATGTTAGAGCAGATTGGACAGTTACACATATATATATATATAAATTTTCCTATTTTCTTCAGGCCTACCAATCTCATCCTATTCTCACTTTAAAATAATCTGAATGATTATTGTTCTCTCAGAGATATCCTCTTTAGCCTTATCTCTTTCTTTCTTACACCCCAATGGTATATTCTGATTTAAATAGCCTAAGAAATTAGTTCCCGAGAAATGTCAGCACAAGGAGAAACAAAGCTAGCAGAACATATGAGTTATTCCCTAAATCTAAGAAATTTTTGAAAGAACAGATGGAAAGTTGTAGCCAGTATCAAAACAATGAAGCAGAAAAGGCTACTGTGTTTTCATCCTGACCAGATGAGCACTCTTGGTGTGGCCAGTGAGTCTTCCTTTTTCCATGCATGTGTGCAATAGAAACCAGTTTATGATTTTACAGGTAACCTAATGCCAAGATTGCAAAATGGAGCATAAATAGCCTGCAAAAATATATAATTGTGTAAGTGTGTGTGCACGTGTGTGCGATTAATATGGCACATTGGGTTTCCATTTTAGTGCTTTTTAACTTTGTCCTGTCAGTTCCCAGAAGAGCTAGTCAAGCTTTTTTTGAATCACTCCTGTACTGTTATGATTCTGATGATCAAAAAAGATACACACAGTTTTTCTAAAGTGTATCATTTCGACCTTATGTCAGTCTGAAACACAATGAAACAAAACACAGCAAAATAAAACAAAATGGTTACATCAGAAAAGAGTAAATGGAATGCTTTTTTTTTTTTTTTTTTTTT
>NW_012114999.1:3389-8680 GCF_000951035.1 Colobus angolensis palliatus | reverse complement strand
ATCAGGCAGTATTTGTCTTTCTATGCCCAACCTCTTTCACTTAGCATAATGGCCTCCAGGTTTATCCATGTTGTTGCAAATGATAGGATTTCCTTTTTTGTAAAGGCTGAATAGTATTCCATTATTATTATAGTACATTTTAAAATCCATTCATCCATTGTTGAACTAGGTTGATTTTATATCTTAGCTATTGTGGATAATGCTGCAGTGAACATGGAAGTGCAGGTATCTCTTGACATAATGATATCATTTCCAGAAGTGGGAATACTGGATCATATGGTAGTTCTATTTTCAAATTTTTGAGGAACTTCCATACCATTTTCCGTAATGGCTGTGTTAATTTATATTCCCACCAACAATCTACCAGGTTCCCTTTTTACCACATTCTCACCAACATTTATCTTTTGTCTTTTTTATAATAGCCATTCTAACAAATGGTTTCAATTCCATTTCCTTGACAATTAGTGTATTGAGCATTTCTTTCATATCCCTGTTGGTCATTTATATGTTCTCTTTGGAGAAATGCCTATTGTAGATCCTTGGCTCATTTTAAAATTGGTATTTGTTTTCTTGTTATTGAGTTTGTTTGAGTTCCTTAGAACACTTTAGAGTTTTCAACTAACGCCTTCAACTCATTTGGCTTTATCAAATTGCATCACTGTTAACATTTTTGTGCCTGGAGCCACCCCAGAAATTATTCCTGGTTCCTGGCATTTAGAGTGATTAAGTAGACAGAATGAAAGGAACAAGAATATGGACATATTAGGATTCTAGAAGATGGTAGTTTTGATTTAGCTAGATGCCCTTCTAAGACTACAGTGGACCTTCTGTGTTCTGCCTGTCCAGCAATCCCTCCAGCTCAGTGCTGCTTCATAAGTTTCCTCATTTCAAGTGCCATAAGAAGTTGACATTAAACACTTCCACACAGAAAGATCTGGGGTACCTACTTTGTGCCATCTTTCCTACTCTCATCTTTAAGTGTTAAATACATTTTCACAGGGATTTGGCTTGGGAACACTGTTTTACTTTCACGCTGTAACCCCACACAAAATGTAGAAGAGAGTTTTTATTCTTTAGAAAGTGCAAAATTAATATTTATTAAATGAGGTAGGTGAATCAGATTTTATAGGTTAGGGCAGATTGGGCATTTACATATATATGAAAATTTTCCTATTTTCTTCAGGCCTACCAATTTCATCCTATTCTCTCTTTAAAATAATCTGAATGATTATTGTTCTCTCAGAGCTATCCTCTTTAGCCTTATCTCTTTCTTTCTTATACCCCAATGATATACTCTGATTTAAATAGCCTAAGAAATTAGCTCCCGAGAAATGTCAGCAAAAGGAGAAACAAAGCTGGCAGAACATATGAGTTATTCCCTAAATCTAGGAAATTTCTGAAAAAATAGATGAAAAGTTGTAGCCAGTATCAAAACAAACAATGAAGCAGAAAAAGCTACTGTGTTTTCATCCTAACCAGATGAGAACTCTTGGTGTGGCCAGTGAGTCTTACTTTTTCCATTCGCGTGTGCAATAGAAACCAGTTTATGATTTTACAGGTAACCTAATGCCAAGATTGCAAAATGGAGCATAAATAGTCTGCAAAAATATATAATTGTGTAAGTGTCTGACTGTGTGTGCACGTGTGTGAGATTAATATGGCATATTAGGTTTCCATTTTAGTGGTTTTTAGCTTTGTCCTGTCAGTTCCCAGAAAAGCTGGTCAAGCTTTTTTTGAATCACTCCTGCATTGTTATGATTCTGATGATCAAAAAAGATACCCACAGGTTTTCTAAAGCATGGCATTTCACAACCTTATGTCAGTCTGAAACAAAATGAAACAAAACACAGCAAAATAAAACAAAACGCTTATATCAGAAAAGAGTAAATGAAATGCTTAAAGAAATTTAGAAACATTTAAAACTGGAATATTTTAAGAATTAAAAATAAATTAAAACAAAATTGCTTTACCAAACAAATCTTGATTCTTTTCTTGCTATTTGAATAGCAATGGGGGGAAATTTCACTCATGTAAATAAAATGTAAAACTGTGTTTTGTTAATGACTTTCTGCAGGGTGTGGAACATTTAAAGTTGACTGTGTACAAAGCCATCTTGTTGGTGTCTGCTCTTAGGGATTCCTCTGTCTTAAATCTCCAGGGAGGCAGAATGACATCATGGTTAAATGTGTGAATCTTGGCATCAGAATGTTCTGGGTCCAATGCTAGCTTTGCTACTTATTGGCTATTTGAATTCAGGAAAGATATTTGAGCTTTCTTAAAGTCAGTTTCTTCACCTACAAAATGAGGTCAATAATACTAACACCTCAGAGAGGTTATGAGAATCAAATAAAACCATACATATGAAGTAGGTTGTTCAATATACCCATAATACACTCAGCAAATAACTGCTGCTGTTGTTATTATCTGATCTCAGGCATGAGGTATGAATTTAAGTATATTGCATTTTTCAGGGAGAGTTTCTAATTATTCTATAATGGATTTTAATTATTAAACATAAATCAAGGCCTTTTTTTTTGAATAAGGATGGAGGTGGGGTGCTTTCTAGTACTCCTGCATTCTCTACATGGGTAAACCTGATCTGTCCTTCAGTATCACTTTATTTTTTCAAGGACATTGTTGGTGGCAGGAATAAATCTGAGTGACATGCCAGAATGGTAAGTGAAATTTTCTCCTCTCTCATCATTACTATAATAACATGGTTTACATCCCTCTTCATCTCATTTATTCATCCACCCAGTCCTTCCTCCATCCAGTTATCCACCCATCCTTTACTAAGTGCCAGGCATTGGAGTAATGACATGAATAAGGTACCATCTCTGTTTCCAAGGACCTCAAAGATAGTCAGGGTTGGGGTGCAAGGAGGATGGTGGTAGTTGTGGTCTCAGATGCTTAAAGAGATAATTATTCTGCAAAGAACTTAGTATAATGATTGTGACATACACAGGATTATGTGGAAAAAGGGACATCAAGGACTTCCCACAAAAGTTTCCTTGCATTGGATTTAAAAATTCGTAATCTCTGTATAAAGAGCTTTCTCCCTGGCAATTTGTGTATTCCAGCATGCAACCATTAAATATTCTACAAATTAGATTAAGGTCCTTAGTTGTTGACAGGAATACATAGAGCTATTTAGCTTTTCCCTGTAAATTTAACCTCCTTAGTTATCTTTAAAACATAACATAGATGTGTATCACCGCTAATGTTCTGAAAATGGACTAACGTCTAATCACAACTTGAGAGCTGCAGAATGTTTAATGTGAAGCAGACTTTGAAAAGACCCAGCTGAGGTGCAGTTAACTCAGTGAAGTAAAACTTTGGAGCCTCATTTTCTGTGTGTGTGTGTGTGTGTGTGTGTGTTGGGTGGGGGGGGTATATACTCACAGTGTGGGAAGAACATTTGTATTTCCATTTATTTCATTATTTCATTTATTTGTACATTGGTTAGTTAATCGGTCTTTTATTAATCCATCCCTTGTAACACATAGACTTACAGTCATGTTCTAATCCTCCTTTTAAAGCTGCTTCTTTGGAAACTTTTTTTTTTTGGACAGAGTTTTGCTCTTGTCGCCCAGGCTGGAGTACAATGGCACAATCTCAGCTCACTGCAGCCTCCGCCTCCTGGGTTCAAGTGATTCTCCTGCCTTAGCCTTCCGAGTAGCTGGGACTACAGGCACCTGCCACCGCGCCCGGCTAATTTTTTGTATTTTTAGTAGAGGCGGGGTTTCACCGTGTTGGTCAGGCTGGTCTTGAACTCCTGATGACCTCAGGTGATCCACCATCCTCGGCCTCCCGAATTGGAAGTTTTTTATGTCATAAATTGTCTCAAGTAAATTTCGTCTGTTAGATGGTAAGTGCCATTTAGAGTAAAGGTTATTGTCACTGTTGTTGTTCTTGTTATTATTATAATCAAGAACTTGAACATGTCAGAAGAGAAAATAAATTCTGTGATCCTAACAAGACCCTGCTCAGTTGTACCTAATTCCGAAATCTTTAAATTCACACTGAGTTTCGCACATTTATTAAAGGAATAATTATTATAGAAATCTTACTCTACTCTCATTCTATCTCCCCAATGTTTTTCTGGTATTTACTTTAAAGACAGTATCAAATTACCGGAAATGTAAAGCCCACATCCTTAATGTTTATGTGAAACGAAACTACATTTGGTTGTAGTTGAAGGAAATGAATCCAGCAAACAGAGAGTCTGGATTTCAGTTTGCAGTTTATAATATTTATATTTCTGCATCTTTAATTCTTTCAGAAACTGATTTATTTTCGATAGGTTATGTACCATCCACAATTTACTTCTGTTATGACATAAAATAAGAAATACAATGAGGAATAAAGAAAAAGGCCAGGCGTGGATCCCAGTACTTTGGGAGGCCAGGGAGGGCAGATCACCTGAGGTCAAGAGTTCAAGACCAGCCTGGCCAACATGGTAAAACCCTGTCTCTACTGAAAATACAAAATTTAGCCAGGCATGTGCCTGTAATCTCAGCTACTGGGGAAGCTGAGGCAGGAGAAATTACTTGAACCTGGGAGGTGGAGCTTGCAGTGAGCTGAGATTGAGCCACTGAACTCCAGCCTGAGTGACAGAGTAAGACTCCGTCTCAAAAAAAAAAATTGTGTTTCTGACTTTGCTGGTGGTAGGTAGAGCTTAATGTCTTTGTAAATTTAAGAGTTGGAAGAATAATAAGAAAAAAAATCAGTAAGGAGTGGAGTGACAATACAGATGGAGCAGGCAATGAATTAATGTGGCTTTCAGATCCTTTACTTCACAGTTTTTTGGTACATTCGGCCTGATGTAGAACATCCTATGATGTAGGATATAATTTTGAACCTGGCAAGGGACCTAGTATGTGATCATCCATCATCTGTTGTCCTTGTCTTTCCTGCAGCTCAGGATGCCACTTGTTACATTTCCCGTTTTTATACAGTATAGGGTAGACTAGCGAGACACACACACAAAAAGCAGGGCCAGGTGCGGTGGTGGCTCACCCCTGTAATCCCAGCATTTTGGGAGGTTGAGGAGGGTGGATCACCTGAGGTCAGGAGTTCAAGACCAGTCTGGCCAACATGGAGAAACCCCGTCTCTACTAAAAGTACAAAACTTAGCCAGGCATGTGGTGGGCGCCTGTAATCCCAGCTACTCAGGAGACTGAGGCAGGAGAATCGCTTGAACCCAGGAGGCGGAGCTTGCAGTGAGCCGAGATCACGCCACTGCACTCCAGCCTGGGTGACAAGAGTCAGACTCCGGCTCAAAAAAAAAA
>NW_012114999.1:2822-3339 GCF_000951035.1 Colobus angolensis palliatus | reverse complement strand
AAAAAAAAAAAAAAAAAGCAGATCTTTTTTCATGTGGCTCTTATGCCTTGTACAAGTAACACTGGCAAATCCTTCCAATCCTTTCTGATCTTTTCACCACCAGAAAAACAGGATAGAAAGGCAGAGAGGGGATGGGGGAGAGCAAGAGGGTTAACATAGCTTATTCATTTATTTACTCACCAAACTAATATTTATTGTTTGTCTGTGACAGGCACCAAGGTTGGTTCTGGGAATTTGAAAATGAATGAGTTACCACCCCTGCCTTCAAGGTGTTTCAGTCTAGCAGGAAGAACAATGTTTAAACCAGTAATTAAGCTTGATAAGGCAATTATTTTAATGGTGAGCCACAGCTCTGAAAAGAAGGGGTGCAGATGTGGAGACACAAGCTCATCCTTTTATTGAGCTCCCTAATAAAGAGCAAAGTCATGGGTTCAAGACCAGCCTGACCAACATAGGGAAGCCACATTTCTACTAAAAATACAAAAATTAGCTGGGCGTGGTGGCAGGCACTTGTAAT
>NW_012114999.1:0-259 GCF_000951035.1 Colobus angolensis palliatus | reverse complement strand
GGAGTCTGGTCTACAGGACGCGCTCATCTCAAGCCCAGAACTCAGGCTTTTAGGCCAGAGAGGGAGAGACAGGCTTGCTTACAAAAAGTGAAACTGAGGTCCAAGGAATAGGATTGCCTGCTGCCGGAAGTCACGGGTAGTCCCATTCACTCCTTCACCTTGTCATTCAGCAAACATTTGGAAGCTCCTATGGTGGGCGTTAGGAGTGAAGTAGGGCCGGGCGCGATGGCTCGCACCTGTATTCGCAGCACTTTGTGGG
>NW_012114998.1:13861-14827 GCF_000951035.1 Colobus angolensis palliatus | reverse complement strand
CAGGCATGTGCCACTATGCCCAGCTAATTTTTGATGGGGTCTTGCTATGTTGGCCAGGCTGGTCTTGAACTTCTGCCTGCAAGTGACCTGCCTACATCCATATTTTCTTTATCCATCCATCTACTGATGAGCACTTAGATTAATCCATGTCTTGCCCGTTGTGAATAATGCCTTAGTGAAAAACCTCCCCAGCATCCCAGCTACTGCTCCCTAAAGGGCACCACCACATTGATTCTTACAGTATAGATTGGATTGGCCAGTTTTACAAATTTGTGAAAAATGGAATCATCAATTGTGGACTCTTTTAAAAAAGGCTCTTTTCACTCTTTAACTCAGATAGTATCTGTGAGATTCAATCCAGGGAATGGTGTGCCAGAGTAATTTGTTCAGTTTGATTGCTATTGACTGTTTTTTTGTTTGTTTGTTTGTTTTGTATGAATCCATTAGAACGTGTTCATTGTACTCGTGAGGGTCATTTCTGTTGTTTCTGCATTGGGGCTATTAGAAATAATACTGCTAATAACACTTAAGTACTTTTCTGCCCCATATGGATACATGTTTTTGTTGGGTGTAGACACAGGGGGAGAAACTGCCTGGCCAGATTTAGTATATCCTCTATATCCTCTCAAACACGCTTTTTTCAAAATGGTTGTACTAATTTATACCTCCACCAGTAGTGTTAAACTACATTCTCCATTCTTGACAACAGTTGATATGATCAATATTTTTAATTTTAACAACACAAATGTCTGCATATAAAATCTTATGATTTTAATTTGCCATTTGATGAAAATGATGTTTTCATATGCTTAGTAGTTCTTTAGAAAGCTCTGTTTTTTTTCCTATTTTGGTAAAGTGGTTAATTATTTGACTGACTTGCAAACATTAAGTCACTCTTATGTTTGGCTAGATTTGATTTATTTATGTACTTTCTTATGATTTTTGCATTTTTTTTTTTTTTTTTTT
>NW_012114998.1:7095-8716 GCF_000951035.1 Colobus angolensis palliatus | reverse complement strand
ACATTTTTACATCAGTGGCTTAAACATTTCCCTACTTGTAGTAGGGGTGGTGGTGGTGGTGTGTATGTGTGTGGGTGATTTCACCTTATTTTGAAATAAAGCCAAAGAGAAGTTCTAGAAAATGAAACTTTCATCCCCCAGAGGCGATATTTTGTTATAAATAGCCCTTTGGCAGACACCTCTGAAAGTGTTCAAGCTATACATAAAATTAATGAATCTACAAAATTGTGAGTATTGATTCTGTGTGCTTTACCTTACCCATGACCTTCCCTTAAGATTGTTCTAACATAACATTGAAGTAGAGATGAATGTGTCTTTCTCCCAGAAATTTGAGCGATTAAGATGCTCCGTGGGATCATTCTCCACTCTAGAGTATAATAAAAAGCTTGTGTCTCCACTATTTTATTATCCAGAATGCTGAGCACTACCACATATTTGGAGTACAATAAAAATTGATGTTTTTAGTAGTAACACTGAAATATGTGATCTGGAGGTGCTTTATGAACCCTCAAACAACATCAAATTATATTTCTGCAGAGACATTTACACACCTAAAATATATAAAGAATAATTTAAATGAATATGTGATCAATAATTTTCCTCTGCTGTCTCTGTCTGAAAATTATAAGACAGTTATTGAATACAACTTTTAAGATATGGGGTTGATTTGTAAGATGAAAGAGTGAAAGTTTAAGTTCATTTAATTATCTTTAATATTCAGACCTAAACTATTTGCACTGAAATCCAAAATATATTCATGAAAGACTTACACTCTGTACTTGATGACAAAATACACTTGTATAGATGAAAAAACACAAATTATACTTAAATACAAAAGATTTTCTTATATTCTTTTTTGTTTTTATCTCAACTGAATTGACATACGCTCTTTTCACAGAAACTACCTAGCCGTTCCCAGCCAAAGGAATTAGAGACATAAAAATGACAAAAGACCTGGTCATTTATTCTTGTTCATCTGTCTGTCACTATAGTATTATTTTCCATTATTTATTTTCTAGAACTTAGATCCACTTAGTTGTAATTCATTTAGTACATGAGAGACTGTGTTAAGTGTATTAAGACTTTAGCTTTGTTGCATTTGGTTGTTTAAGTATTACTTGAAACTGTGCACATCTGGGATTTTTTTGCATTTTTGTTAAAACCTATAGAAGCTATAATGAACACATATCAATTACTTATGTTTTATTAAATTAATAATTATAGTATATGAAAAACATACTGTAAAGTTTTTTCTCAAGAAACAATGTAACACCTTAAACTTTGCACAATTTTAATCCTTGGAACTAAATTTGTCACGAGCTTTTAGCCTCTCTACACTTAGCTCAGTCATTCAAAGCTGAAGATGACATAATCATCCCAAAAGATTTTGCCAGAAATTATTTCTATAAAATAAAGATTCTTACATGTAGATTATACTTCATGTGTAATATAAACATCAATTTAATGTTATTATTTGTACTGACAACACAATATATACTGTGGATAATAACTCTAGTACTGCTATTGAAACCACTTTTTGATAAACAATGGCAGATGAATAAAAATTTCATAGGAACATTCTTTTTACTGATGTGAAAATGGATCAAGCCCTTCTCTGCTG
>NW_012114998.1:6046-7045 GCF_000951035.1 Colobus angolensis palliatus | reverse complement strand
GAAGTTACTTTAAAGTCACATTACTTTCTTTTTGCTCTTAAAACTACCAATTAGTAACTACTGATGCTGATTTTTTTAATTTGAATACAATAAATGAAATATTTAATAATTTAAGATCTAGGAAAATATTAATTTTCTAATGCTTGTGATTTACAATGAACAGATTAAACAGTGAGCACCACACTATTGGCATCAGTCATATTTCTAGAATTGATATTAAATTGATACTCTTAAATATTAGAAATTGTGTACTATGCCATAAGAATCAATAGAAAAAAACAAATGTATGCATTCTAATTTTTACAATTTTATTTGCTGTTTATACTGGCTGTTTTATGTAATCGAGACACAGGATGGTGAAGAACATTTTCCATAAATAGATGTATTCTTCCTAGATGAAATTATAGATTTGGCTTTATGTTTAATTAATAAACTGAGAAAATATGATAATATGTGATTACACAGAACAGGGCAGACATATTCTATCTTCCTATAAGTTTGAAATGCATTTATTCCAACTATGATAGAATATATTAATATCTTTTAGTACAGCTGGACCTCCTTTGTGTTAGAGAGATTTTGAAAAGTCAGAAATGATATGTATTGGAAATTTGTAAATTTTGTAGCTCAGAGTGCCATATTTGTGGCTTCTTATTGTTCCTGGTATAACAATGCACAAATTACATCTTTAATTTTTTGTGACAGGTTTTGTGATTTATGACTACATTTCTTTCAAGTTTGTAGAATTCTTATAATTTGGATGATTGATAATTAAAAGAACAATCATTTAAATTAAAGTAAAATTCTACCCTGATGAAGAAGAAATACAGAGAAATAGAACCAAATATAGAGAGATTTACTATAGGAATTGGCTCACATGATTATGGATATTGGCAAGTCTTAAGATCTGCATGTGAGTTAAGAAGCTGGAGACCTAGGAGAGCTGAGGGCTTAGTTCCAGTGCAAGTTCAAAAGCCAGAAAACCAAGGAAGTGAATGG
>NW_012114998.1:0-591 GCF_000951035.1 Colobus angolensis palliatus | reverse complement strand
CTTCATGTTTTTCTTTCTCATCCCTTTAAATAGCAACTTGAAACACAGTTGGTGAGGACCAGGGCTCAGTTTGGCTTCTGATAGAAATTTGGATATACAAATTGAGTATAGTTATTAATGGCTATGCTTATGTGGAAGGGTGTGCTCAGATCTAAGATAGGCTGAAAAATGTTTTCACAATTTCCATAACCTAAAACTTGTGGGAAGGCTGTGATAGTGAGATAACAAATCTTTGCTAATAATTGGAAAGAAAAGGCCAATTTCCGAATTAATTGCTACTATCTAAAGGAGGATGTGAGTTGACCTCTGATGCCAACTAACATGGAAGAAGAATAAAATATTTCATTATTTTCCTCAAAAATTAGTGTGTTATATATGCTTGAACAGCAATAAGAAAGTTCAAAGTGTAGATTTTAAAATATTTTCTCTAGATCCTATGTATAAGCTCCACATTGTTAATGTAGTCAAATACAATAGAAAAGGAGAATAAATGTGAAAGCCAACATACTAAGACAAAATCAAATGAACATAGAGATTTAAAATATTTTGAAAGATAGGGAAATATTTTTAATATTTGAATTAACTGGCCTA
>NW_012114997.1:17810-18022 GCF_000951035.1 Colobus angolensis palliatus | reverse complement strand
GATCATAGTTTACTGTAGCCTCAACCTCCCAGGCTAAAGCAATTCTCTTGCCTCAACCTCTCAAGTAGCTGGGACTACAGGCATTCCCCACCATGCACAGCTAAGTTTTTTGTTTTTTGTAGAGATGGGGTCTTGCTATGTTGGCCAGGCTGGTCTCAAACTCCTGGCTTCCAGCAATCCTCCCACCTCAGCCTCCCAAAGTGCTGGGATTA
>NW_012114997.1:17319-17707 GCF_000951035.1 Colobus angolensis palliatus | reverse complement strand
AATAGCCAAGAGGTGGAAGCTATCCAGGAGTCCACCTACCAATGAATAGATAAACAAAATGTGGTCTATCCACACAATGAAATATTATGTAGCCCTAAAAAGGAAATAAATGCTGACACCTGTTGCTGTATGGATGAACCTTGAGGACATCATGCTCAGTGAAATCAGACAGTCACAGCTGGGCGCAGTAGCTCACACCTGTAATCCCAGCACTTTGGGAGGCTGAGGTAGGAGGATCACTTGAGCCCAAGAATTCAAGACCAGCCTGAGCAATGTAGTGAGACTTCGTCTCTACCAAAAAATTTAAAAGCCAAGTGTGGTGGTGTATTCCTGTAGTACCAGCTACTAGAGAGGCAGAGGTGGGAGGACTGCTTGAGCTAGGGAGGTG
>NW_012114997.1:9256-10499 GCF_000951035.1 Colobus angolensis palliatus | reverse complement strand
ACAGGCCGATCACTTGAGCTCAGGAGTTCGAGACCAGCCTGGGCAACATGGTGAAACCCTGTCTCTACAAAAAAAATTAGCCGGACATGGTGGCACGTGCCTGCAGTCCCAGCTACTCGGGAGGCTGAGGTGCCAGGTTTGCTTGAGCCTGGGAAGTGCAGGTTGCAGTGAGCCAAGATTGCGCCACAGCACTCCAGCCTGGGAGACAGAGTGAGATGCTGCCTCAGTAATAATAATAACAACAACAACATCTTGAAATATCCATTTTTGCCTCTTTCTTGCCTCAGAGACAAAAGAGTGAGCCAGCTTGCAATTTTTTTTTTTTCCCATTCCTCACTCCTGGCGGCAGCCAGGCCACTGGGTTCTGAGCTCCTTGTCTCCAGGTAGTTAAGATGAACATGCCAGAGTCAGCTTGCTTCAAGTCTCAGCTCTACATTTGCTAACTTTGGGTAAATCATTCAAGCCTCAGTTTCACCATCTGTAAAACAAGGTTATCAATGTGACTACATCCTACATGGAGTAGACAGCAGACTACAAGGGTGACTCGAGACCAGCAGAGGCAACATAGTCTTGCTCTGTCACCCAGGCTGGAGTGCAGTGGTGCAATTATAGCTCACTGCAGCCTCGAACTTCTGGGCTCCAGCGATCCTCCTGCCTTAGCCTCCCAAGTAGCTGGGACTACGGGCGCACGCTATCACACCCCACTAACTTTCTGACTTTTTCGCAGAGATGGGGTCTTGCTGTGTTCCCCGGGCTGGTCTCAAACCCCTTGCCTCAAGCATTCCTCCTGCCCTACCTCCCAAAGCAGTGGGATTACAGGTGTGAGCCGCTGTGCCTGGCTAATCTTTAAATTTGTGGCAGAGACAGGTGTCGCACAATGTTGCCCAGGCTGAGTCTATATTTTCATATGGTCATTATTCCCCATGCTGAACTTAGAGGCAAAGTCTTATTATTATGGTTGTAGTTGAGGAAACCTGGGCTCAGCAAGATAACAAAGTTCATCTGAGGTCAGCCAGTTTATACCACACCTGAGTTGGGACTGGATTTTTCCCCCCCGCCCCATCCCCGCAAATCTCCTGTTGGGTACAAGATGCTGCCTACATAATGCAAAATGTCCACAGTAAATTACAGTGAGGTGAGGCTGGAGCTGTAGTCTGCATGACAAAGCAGTCTTTACACACACACACACACACGCACATGCACTGCAGTAATCACCACGTACAGTATTCCCCTGTGACAGAGA
>NW_012114997.1:0-1057 GCF_000951035.1 Colobus angolensis palliatus | reverse complement strand
TGTCTCTACTAAAAATACAAAAATTAGCCAGGCATGGTGGCACACGCCTGTAATCCCAGCTACTCAGGAGGCTGAGGCAGGAGAATCGCTTAAACCTGGAGGGCAGAGGTTGCAGTGAGCCAATATCGCGCCATTGCACTTCAGCCTGGGCAACAAGAGTGAAACTCTGTCTCAAAAGAAAAAAAAAAGAAAGAAAAAAGAAAATTCGCTGGGCGTGGTGGCTCACACCTGTAATCTCAGCACTTCCTGAGGCTGAGGCAGGTGGATCACTTGAGGTGAGCAAGGTCTCAGAGCCCCAGCATCATGAAGTGGTCAATTGCAGGGTTGGTAAAAAGAATTTACTGACATCAGGCTGGGCGTGGTGGCTCACATCTGTCATCCTAGCACTTGGAGAGGCCAAGGTGGGTAGATCCCTTGAGGTCAGCAGTTCAAGACCAGCCTGGCTAACGACGGCCAGGTGAAATGCAGTGATGGTGTAACCCCATCGCTACTAAAAATACAAAAATTAGCTGGGCATGGTGGTGTGGGCCTGTAATCCCACTTACTCAGGTGGCCGAGGCACGAGAATTGCTTGAACCCAGGAGGTGGAGGTTGCGGTGAGCCAAGATCACACCACTGCACTCCAGCCTGGGGCACAGAGCCAGACTCTCTCTCTCTCAAAAAATACATAAATAAATAAAGTAAAAATAAGAAAACTGATGTTCTAAGAGATGAAGTCAATTTCCCAAGGTCAGACAGCTAGAAAAGCCGAGGGCAGGACGGGATCTCCTGTCTCCCGAGCTGCTTTCTGTCCATTCAAGGTCAGATGTAGATAAGAACATGAGGTTTTTTTAAAATTATTATTTTTTGGAGACAGGTTCTTGCTCTGTCACCCAGGCTGGAGTGCAGTGGCACAATAGTAGCTCACTGCAGTCATGAATTCCTGGGCTCAAGGAATCCTCCCACCCCAGCCTCCCAAGTAGCTAGAAGTACAGGCACGCACTACCACGCCTAGCTAACTTTTTTTTTTTTTTTTTTTTTGAGACGGAGTCTCGCTCTGTCGCCCGGGCTGGAGTGC
>NW_012114996.1:6076-9167 GCF_000951035.1 Colobus angolensis palliatus | reverse complement strand
GGCCTTCCAAAGTGCTGGGATTACAGGCATGAGCCACTGCGCCTACCCCCTTCCTGAGAACTTAACACATTTAAACAAGTATCATTTAAGTTACTCTTAGTTTCCAGTTACAGAAAGCCCTGCTCAAAGCTGCTTAAACAATGAAGAAAATTCACTGACTCGTGTAGCTGAAAACTTCAGCCACCTCTGCCTCTTAACAGTTACATCTCCACCACCTTGTCTCTCAACATCTACAGCTGCAGAAAAATCTCATGCAATAGGTGGAACTCATCTTGCAACTGGAATCTTAATTTTGAGAAAAAGTGATTAGGTTTCCAATCTCTCCAGGTGCAAGGAAGACGGAATGGCAGTTGAGAAAGCCAAGCCATGGATTCTGCCATGAGGGATGCACGAATACTATGAGAAAACAGATAGAGGAGCAATTGGTCATCAGTGTGGTCACTGCACGGCCTTCAGCAAGCCCCTTCCCACTCTGGATCTCCATCTCCTCATCTCTAAAATGAGGCTGTTCAATTATGTGATTTGTAAGGGCCTCTTCAGTCCAGCTATTTCAGAAGTCTGTGAAAGACACCCTAGCTGTGACCCAGAATTAAACAATTTTCTTTCTGGGAGTATTACCTTCCCAGCCGACAGGCCAGCCCCACACACATTTGAACATAATCATTAAACACTGGCAAGAAGTGCCACCCCACATACAGTTTAATAATTCACATTCCAATCCAGTTACTGCGAGTTACATAAACAAGGGCTTATTAGAATATGGTTGCTTCCTCTGAGTAAGCAGCGTTTTTAGAAAGGAAATTACAATGATTATCTTCAGGATACAGGCATGAATAACATAATCATTCCTCCTCCCTCCTTGTTTTTATCGTTTCCTTTCATGCTGTCTCAGATGGGAGGTCTCTAGCTGGCAGCAACTCAAGGCAGCACCTCTCCCACCCTGGGCCCTTTCAGCTCCTGGACAGAGTTCCTCCCTGTCTCTTCATTAGAACCCATCTGTCCTGGGTCCTTAGGGAGCTAAGGGATTTGTTAAGTGTCCCACTTATTATTTATTCATCTCCGATTTACTTTTTTTTATTATTATACTTTAAGTTCTGGGATACATGTGCAGGATGTGCAGGTTTGTTACACGTGCCATGATGGTTTGCTGTACCTATCAACCTGTCATCTACATTAGGTATTTCTCCTAATGCTATCGCTCCCTTAGCCCCCCGACCCCCTGACAGGCCTCAGTGTATGATATTCCCTTCCCTGTGTCCATGTGTTCTCGTTGGTCAACTCCCACTTATGAGTGAGAACATGTGGTGTTTGGTTTTCTGTTCCTGTGTTAGTTTGCTGAGAATGATGTTTCTAACTTCGTCCATGTCCCTGTAAAGGACATGAACTCATCCTTTTTTATGGCTGCCTAGTATTTCATGGTGTATATGTGCCACATTTTCTTTATCCAGTCTGTTATTAATGGGCATTTGGGTTGGTTCCAAGTCTTTGCTATTGTGAATAGTGCTGCAATAAACATTATGTGTGCGTGTGTCTTTATAGCAGCATGATTTATAATCCTTTGGGTATGTATTCAGTAATGGGATGGCTGGGTCAAATAGCATTTCTGGTTCTAGATCCTTGAGGAATTGCCACACTGTCTTCCACAATGGTTGAACTAATTTATACTCCCACCAACAGTGTAAAGGTGTCCCTGTTTCGCCACATCCTCTCCAGAGTCTGTTGTTTTCTGACTTTTTAATGATTGCCATTCTAATTGGTGTGAGATGGTATCTCATTGTGGTTTTGATTTGCATTTCTCAAATCACCAGTGATGATGAGCTTTTTTTCATATGTTTGTTGGCCGCATACATATCTTCTTTTGAGAAGTGTCTGTTCATATCCTTTGCCCACTTTTTGATGGGGTTGTTTTTTTCTTGTAAATTTGTTTAAGTTCCCTGTAGATTCTGGATATTATCCCTTTGTCAGATAGATAGACGGCAAAAATTTTCTTCTATTCTGTAGGTTGCCTGTTCACTCTGATGGTAGTTTCTTTTGCTGTGCAGAAGCCCTTTAGTTTAATTAGATCCCATTTGTCAATTTTGGCTTTTGTTGTCATTGCTTTTGGTGTTTTAGTCATGAAGTCTTTGCCCATGCCTATGTCCTGAATGTTATTGCCTAGGTTTTCTTCTAGGGTTTTTATGGTTTTAGGTCTTATGTTTAAGTCTTTAATCCATCTTGAGTTAATTTTTGTATAAGGCGTAAGGAAGGGGTCCAGTTTCAGTTTTCTGCATATGGCTAGCAGTTTTCCCAACACCATTTATTAAATAGGGAATCCTTTCCCTGTTGCTTGTTTTTGTCAAGTTTGTCAAAGATCAGATGGTTGTAGATGTGTGGCATTATTTCTGAGGCCTCTGCTCTGTTCCATTGGTCTATGTATCTGTTTTGGTACCAGTACCATGCTGTTTTTGTTACTGTAGACTTGTAGTGTAGTTTGAAGTCAGGTAGCATAATGCCTTCAGCTTTGTTCTTTTTGCTTAGCATTGTCTTGGCTATATGGGCTTTTTTTTTGTTCCATATGATATTTAAAGTCGTTTTTTTCTAATTCTGTGAAGAAAGTCAGTGGTAGCTTAATGGGGATAGCATTGAATCTATAAATTACTTTGGGCAGTCTGATTACCTTTGCATGTGAGTGGAAGAGTTTTGGGGAAAAAAGCAGCACAATGACAGTCAGGGCACTGTGTGCCTTTGGGCATTCATAACACTTTCTGGTCTCCAGAGTTCTATTTCTAAAATAAGGTGATTGAATTAGATCAGAAATTCTTAACCTGGGGAACATGGGCAGGCTTCAGAGAGTTTAAGAATAAAGCTCAGTTATACGTAGTAAGTTGTGTGTGTCAGGGACATTCATATCCCCAGTTTCTTTTTCTTGTTTTGAGTTAAAGTCTCGCTCTGTCAGCCAGGCTAGAGTGTGGTGGCACAACCTTGGCTCACTGCAACCTCCGCTTCCCAGGTTCAAGTGATTCTCATGCCTCAGCCACCCAAGTAACTGGGATTACAGGTGTGTGCCACCATGCCTGGCTATTTTTTTGTATTTTTAGTAGAGATGGGGTTT
>NW_012114996.1:5546-6026 GCF_000951035.1 Colobus angolensis palliatus | reverse complement strand
TGATTCTCATGCCTCAGCCACCCAAGTAACTGGGATTACAGGTGTGTGCCACCATGCCTGGCTATTTTTTTGTATTTTTAGTAGAGATGGGGTTTCACCATATTGGCCAGGCTGGTCTCAAACTCTTGGTCTCTAGTGATCTGCCCATCTCGGCCTCCCAAAATGCTGGGATTACAGGTGTTCCCCCCAGTTTCTATTTAGGAAATAATGTGGTCCCCAGGGGCATGAATTCCATATCAGCTACAAGGCAGAAGAGGTGATCTAGCTAAGGCAACCAGCTCTCTAGGTATCCCCTCACATTTTTTAATTTTAATTTTAATTTTAATTTTTTTTTAGATGGAGTCTCACTCTGTCGCCTAGGCTGGTATACAGTGATGTGATCTCAGCTCACTGCAACCTCCGCTTCCCAGGTTCAAGTGATTCTCATGCCTCAGCCACCCAAGTAACTGGGATTACAGGTGTGTGCCACCATGCCTGGCT
>NW_012114996.1:4550-4834 GCF_000951035.1 Colobus angolensis palliatus | reverse complement strand
ATCTCGGTTCACTGCAACCTCTGCCTCCTGGGTTCAAGCGATTCTCCTGCCTCAGCCTCCCGAGTAGCTGTGATTACAGGCTCCCCCCACCACACCTGGCTATTTTTTTTATTTTTAGTAGAGATGGAGTTTCCACATGTTGGCCAGGCTAGTCTCAAACTCCTGACCTCAGGTGATCTGCCCGCTTCAGTCTCCCAAAGTGCTAGGATTACAGATGTGAGCCATCGTGCCTGGCTGTTTTTTATTTTTTAGATGATGTCTCATTCTGTCACCCCAGCTGGAGG
>NW_012114996.1:0-356 GCF_000951035.1 Colobus angolensis palliatus | reverse complement strand
TGTATGATGTTCCCCTTTCTGTGACCATGTGTTCTCACTGTGAGAACATATGGTGTTTGGTTTTCTGTTCCTGTGTTAGTTTTCTGAGAATGATGGTTTCCAGCTTCATCCATGTCCCTGCAAAGGACAGGAACTCATCCTTTTTTGTGGCTGCATAGTATTCCATGGCATATATGTGCCACGTTTTCTTTTCTTTTCTTTTTTTTTGAGATGGAGTTTTGCTCTTGTTGCCCAGGCTAGAGTGTAATGGCATGATCTCGGCTCACCACAACCTCTGCCTCCCAGGTTCAAGTGATTCTCCTTCCTCAGCCTCCTGAGTAGCTGGGATTACAGGCATGTGCCACCATGCCTGGCTA
>NW_012114995.1:10370-10704 GCF_000951035.1 Colobus angolensis palliatus | reverse complement strand
AAATACAAAAAACTAGCCGGGCGAGGTGGCGGGCGCCTGTAGTCCCAGCTACTCAGGAGGCTGAGGCAGGAGAATGGCATGAACCTGGGAGGCGCGGCTTGCAGTGAGCTGAGATCAGGCCACTGCACTCCAGCCTGGGCAACAGAGTGAGACCCCATCTCGGAAAAAATAAAAATAAAAAAAAAATAAAGTAATCAGAACGTATTTGCCCTTTTTTTTTTTTTTTTTTTTTTTTTTTTTTTGCAGATGGATGGGTAAATATTCACTGTTCCTCTCTTCATTGTAGCAAAATCATAACTATATTAGAGCATTAATAACTCTCTAGCTATGTGGC
>NW_012114995.1:3997-6052 GCF_000951035.1 Colobus angolensis palliatus | reverse complement strand
CTGTAATCCCAGCACTTTGGGAGGCCAAGGCAGGTGGATCACAAGGTCAGGAGTTCAAGACCAGCCTGGCCAAGATGGTGAAACCCTGTCTCTACGAAAAATATAAAAACTAGCCGGGCATGGTGGCAGATGCCTGTAATCCCAGCTACTCGGGAGGCTGAGGCAGGGAATTGCTTGAACCCCAGAGGCGGAGGTTGCAGTGAGCTGAGATCACATCACTGCACTCCAGCCTGGGTGACAGAACAAGGCTGCGTCTCAAAAAATGATAATAAAAAATAAACAAAAACACAGAAAACAGATCTCATGATAACTCAGTATCCCAAAAAGAACAAAGGGGAAATCCACCCCCATGATCTAATCACTTCCCACCTGGTCCCTCCTCCAAGAGTGAGGATTACAATTCAAAGTGAGATTTGGGTGGGGACACATACCCAAACAATATCAATTATATACAAGTATGGGAAAAAAGATGAATTTTTCCACAGGGGCCAGGTGGCAGATGGGGGTTCTATAAGAAACTAGTTAAGAGACTACTGTAGAAGATCAGGCAAGAGAAGATGATGCTTTAGGCCAGGTGCAGTGGCTCATGCCTGTAATCCCAGCATGTTGGGAGGCCGAGGTCGGTGGATCACTTGAGGTCAGGAGTTCGAGACCAGCCTGACCAACGTGGTGAAACCCTGTCTCTACTAAAAATACAAAAATTAGCCAGGCGTGGTGGCCTGTGCCTGTAATCCCAGCTACTCTGGAGGCTGAGGCAGGAGAATCGCTTGAACTTGGGAAGCAGAGGTTGCAGTGAGCTGAGATCACATCACTGCACTCCAGCCTGGGTGACAGAACAAGGCTGCGTCTCAAAAAATGATAATAAAAAATAAACAAAAACACAGAAAACAGATCTCATGATAACTCAGTATCCCAAAAAGAACAAAGGGGAAATCCACCCCCATGATCTAATCACTTCCCACCTGGTCCCTCCTCCAAGAGTGAGGATTACAATTCAAAGTGAGATTTGGGTGGGGACACATACCCAAACAATATCAATTATATACAAGTATGGGAAAAAAGATGAATTTTTCCACAGGGGCCAGGTGGCAGATGGGGGTTCTATAAGAAACTAGTTAAGAGACTACTGTAGAAGATCAGGCAAGAGAAGATGATGCTTTAGGCCAGGTGCAGTGGCTCATGCCTGTAATCCCAGCACTTTGGGAGGCCGAGGTCGGTGGATCACTTGGAGGTCAGGAGTTCGAGACCAGCCTGACCAACGTGGTGAAACCCTGTCTCTACTAAAAATACAAAAATTAGCCAGGCGTGGTGGCCTGTGCCTGTAATCCCAGCTACTCTGGAGGCTGAGGCAGGAGAATCGCTTGAACTTGGGAAGCAGAGGTTGCAGTGAGCCAAGATCGCACCCCTGCCCTCCCCCCTGGGTGACAGAGCAAGATTCTGTCTCAAAAAAAAAAAAAAAAGGATGATGTTTTGGACCAGGGTCGTATAGAAGGAAGTGGTGAGAAGGGTTTGGATTCTGGAAATATTTTTAAAATAATAGCAACAGATATTGTTGATACTTTAATGTGGGGTATGAGAGAAAGAGAATTCAGGGATGATGCCAAGATTTTTGGCTTCAACTATTGGAAGGGTGGAGTTAGTGGCTGGGCACGGTGCTCACGCCTGTAATCTCAGCACTTTGGGAGACCAAAGCAGGAGAAACGCTTGAAGCCAGAAATTTGAGACCAGCCTGGGCAACATGGCAAAACCCCGTCTCTACAAAAAATACAAAAATTAGCTGGGCGTGGTGTCATGGGCCTATAGTCCCGGCTACTTGGGAGGCTGAGGTGGGAGGATTGCTTGAGCCCGGGAGGCAGAGGTTACAGTGAGCCAAGATCGCATCACTGTACCACTGCACTCCAGCCTGGGTGACAGAGTAAGAACCCATCTCAAAAAAAAAAAGAAAGAAAAAGAGAAACAAGAGTGGAGTTACTGATAACTATGGTGGGGATTTATGTTATGTACATATCTTCCATATATGCATATATCTTTGTCACCTCTCAATAGTGCCTTCAT
>NW_012114995.1:1749-2252 GCF_000951035.1 Colobus angolensis palliatus | reverse complement strand
GCTGGGATTACAGAAGTGAGCCACCATGCCCGGCCAATTTTGTATTTTTATTAGAGACCGGTTTCATCTTTTTGGCCAGGCTTGTCTTGAACTCCTGGCCTCAAGTAATCTTCCCACCACAGCCTCCCAAAGTGTTGGGATTATGGGCGTGAGTCACTGCAATCGGCATTGCTAGCTTCCTCAATACCCTTCCAGAGATATTTTACTTCCTAAACAAGCAGCTATGAAGTAAGTATTTCCATACTTTGGGAAGTCAAAGCGGGAGCATCGCTTGAGCTGAGAAGTTTGAGACCAGCTTGAACAACATAGTGAGACCATATCTCTACTAAAAATAAAAGAAATTTGCCAGGCGTGATGGTACCTGCTGGTAGAGCCTACTTGGGAGACTGAGCGGGGAGGATTGCTTGAACCCAGGAGGCAGAGATTGCAGTGAGCTGTGACCATGTCACTGCACTCCACCCTGGGCAATTGAGCAAGACCCTGTCTCAAAAAAAAAAAAAAAA
>NW_012114995.1:0-1264 GCF_000951035.1 Colobus angolensis palliatus | reverse complement strand
AAAAAAAGAGGAAGAGAAAAAAAAAGAAGCCATTAGTGAAACAACCATGGTAGAAAATTGCGCCTGGGCGCAGTGTCTCACACCTGTAATCCCAGCACTTTGGGAGGCCAAGGTGGGAAGATCACCTGAGGTCAGGAGTTTGAGACCAGCCTGGCCACATGTTAAAACCCTGTCTGTATTAAAGGTACACAAATTAGCCAGGTGTAGTGGTGGGCACTTGTAATCCTAGCTACTCAGGAGGCTGAGGCAGGAGAATCACTTGAACCCCGGAGGCAGAGGTTGCAGTGAGCTGAGATTGCAACACTGCACTCTAGCCTGGGTGACAAGAGCGAAAGTATGTCTCAAAAAAAAAAAAAAAAATTCCCCTGCCCCCATTTTATTTTTTTGCAAAGGGTAACAATGTATACCCTGCTCTGTATCTTGCTTTTCCATTTGGTAGCTTTCCACATTGTTATACCCATAATTTATTTAATTAGTTCCCTACTGATGGACATTTAGTATCTTTCCAGTCATTTTTTATTGTAAACAATGCTGCTGTGAATTACCTTGTACATATGGCATTTTGCAAAGGTGAAAGCTGGTATTATAAACCAAATCTGAGTGTAAAGCCACTAAACTGTGGCACCACACTGCCTCCCAATATGTTGTTAATTGACTTGAGAAGATGATTCTTCCTAACTCCTCTCATTTTTTTTTTTTTCTTTCTGAGACAGAATTTCACTCTTGTTGCCCAGGCTGGAGTGCAGTGGTGATATCTCGGCTCACCTCGACCTCTGCCTCCCCGGTTCAAGCAACTCTCCTGCCTCAGCCTCCCGAGTAGCTGGGATTACAGGCGTGTGCCACCATGCTGCACTAATTTTGTATTTTTAGTAGAGATGGAGTGTCTCCATGTTAGTCAGGCTGGTCTCGAACTCCTGACCTCAGGTGATTCACCCACCTTGGCCTCCCAAAGTGCTGGGATTACAGGTGTGAGCCACTGCGCCTGGCCCACTCCTCTCAATTTTATGAGCATACTTTATGTTTTAATCTTCCTGATGCTCAGCTCCCAGCTCCAGGTGCAACCACTCTTGAATATCTGTGAAATTCATAAACATTCAATGTCCTCCAGTAATCCTCTCTGGGAACCTCATCCACACAAAGATAACCCTGATCACGGAGTCTAGAAAAGGAAATAATAGGCCGGGCGCGGTGGCTCAAGCCTGTAATCCCAGCACTTTGGGAGGCCGAGACGGGCGGATCACGAGGTCAGGAGATCGAGACCATC
>NW_012114994.1:10198-12615 GCF_000951035.1 Colobus angolensis palliatus | reverse complement strand
TGGCGCATGCCTGTAATCCCAGCTACTCGGAAGGCTGAGGCAGGAGAATCACTTGAACCCGGGAGGTGGAGGTTGCAGTGAACAGAGATCATGCCATTGCACTCCAGCCTGGGCAACAAGAGCGAAACTCCATCTCGAAAAAAATAATAATAATAAATAAATAAAAATCAAAGAAGACATACATTATATAGATCATATATGTTCATTTCTTTCTTTCTTTTTTTTCTGAGACAGAGTCTCGTTCTGTCACCCAGGCTGGAGTGCAGTGGTGCCATCTCGGCTCACTGCAACCTCTGTCCCCTGGATTCAAGTGATTCTCCTTCCTCAGCCTCCCAAGTAGCTGGGACTACAGGTGCCCACCACCATGCCCAGCTAAATTTGTATTTTTATTAGAGACAGGGTTTCACCATATTGGCTAGGCTGGTCTCGAACTCCTGACCTCAGGCAAACTGCCAGCCTTGGCCTACCAAAGTGCTGGTATTACAAGTGTAAGCCACTGCACCCAGCCTGATTTTTTTTTTTTTTTTTTTGAGACAGAGTCTCGCTCTGTCGCCCAGGGTGGAGTGCAGTGGTGCGATCTTGGCTCACTGCAAGCTCCACCTCCCGGGTTCACACCATTCTCCTGCCTCAGCCTTCCGAGTAGCTGGAACTACAGGCGTCCGCCACCTCGGCCAGCTAATTTTTTGTATTTTTAGTAGAGACGGGGTTTCACCGTGTTAGCCAGGATGGTCTAGATCTCCTGACCTCGTGATCCACCCGCCTCGGCCTACCAAAGTGCTGGGATTATAGGCGTGAGCCACCACGCCTAGCCCCAGCCTGATTTTTAATTAATATGCATACACTCATGTGAGAATTCTGACCATGTTGAGTATTCTCTCCTAAATTATTTAAGCCATCTCATTTCAATAAATTCACATATAAATAATTGGTTTTAATAATTTCATTATAAAGAGTCTTGTGAATTCCTGAAGTTCTTAAATGAAATTTAAATGGCCATATTATGAACTGTTAACACGTCAATGTTAAAATTTGAGGAAGTCATTTTTAAAACACTAAGATAGGCCAGGCACGATGACTCACGCCTGTAATCCCAGCACTTTGGGAGGCCGAGGCGAGTGGATCACGAGGTCAGGAGTTCGAGACCAGCCTGGTCAAAATGGTGAAACCCTGTCTCTACTGAAAATACAAAAATTAGCTGGGCGTGGTGGTGCATGCCTGTAATCCCAGCTACTGGGGAAGCTGAGACAGGAGAATGGCTTGAACCTAGGAGGCAGAGGTTGTAGTGAGCCAAGATTGTGCCACTGTACTCCAGTCTGGGTGACAGAGGAAGACTCCGTCTCAAAAAAACAAAACAAAGATAGGCCAGGCACGATGACTCACGCCTGTAATCCCAGCACTTTGGGAGGCCGAGGCGAGCGGATCACGAGGTCAGGAGTTCGAGACCAGCCTGGTCAAAATGGTGAAACCCTGTCTCTACTGAAAATACAAAAATTAGCTGGGCGTGGTGGTGCATGCCTGTAATCCCAGCACTTTGGGAGGCTGAGGCAGGTGGATCACTTGAGGCCAGGAGTTCGAGACCAGCCTGGCCAACATGGTGAAACCCTGTCTCTACTGAAAATACAAAAATTAGCTGGGCGTGGTGGTGCATGCCTGTAATCCCAGCTACTGGGGAAGCTGAGACAGGAGAATGGCTTGAACCTAGGAGGCAGAGGTTGTAGTGAGCCAAGATTGTGCCACTGTACTCCAGTCTGGGTGACAGAGGAAGACTCCGTCTCAAAAAAACAAAACAAAACAAAACAAAAAACACTAAGATATTGCCAGGTGCGGTGGAGGCCGAGGTGGGCGGATCACGAGGTCAGGAGATCGAGACCACGGTGAAACGCTGTCTCTACTAAAAATACAAAAAATTAGCCAGGCGCGGTAGTGGGTGCCTATAGTCCCAGCTACTCAGGAGGCTGAGGCAGGAGAATGGCGTGAACCCGGGAGGCGGAACTTGCAGTGAGCCAAGATCGCACCACTGTGCTCCAGCCTGGGAGACAGAGTGAGACTCCATCTCAATAAATAAATAAATAAAAATAATAAAACACTAAGATACCAAGAATGTGGACATAAAGCAAGAAAAAGTTTTTCTGAATATAAAATAGAAAATAATATAAATATAATATAGTGGCCTGGCCAATGAGATGGTTTGTAAACTTGTTGCTGAATAGGAAATGACCAGTATCCATGTCAGCAAGTACCCCCATCAGGCTCTAATTGCACTGATGTAAAAAACAAGCCAGGTATGGAGGCTCATGCCTGTAATCCCAGAACTTTTGGAGGCCAAGGTGGGTGGATCACCTGAGGTGAGGAGTTTCAGACCAGCCTGGCCAACATGGTGAAACCCTGTCTGTACTAAAAATACAAAAATTAGCCAG
>NW_012114994.1:7328-8087 GCF_000951035.1 Colobus angolensis palliatus | reverse complement strand
CAGAGTGAGACTCCATCTCAAAAAAAAAAAAAAAAGAAAGAAAGAAAAAAGAAAAGAAAACTCTGAAAAGTGGAAAGAAGGCTGACCAGCTAGGGACCTTAAGACCTGAGACATGGCCAGGCGTAGTGGCTTATGCCTGTAATCGCAGCACTTTGGGAGAACAAGGAGGGGGGATTATAAAGTGAAGAGATGGAGACCATCCTGGCCAACATAGTGAAACCCTGTCTCTACTATAAATACAAAAATTAGCTGGGTGTGGTGGCACACACCTGTAATCCCAGCTACTCAGGAGGCTGAGGCAGGAGAATTGCTTCAACCCAGGAGGCAGAAGCGTCAGTGAGCTGAGATTGCGCCACTGAATTCCAGCCTGGGCTACAGAGCAGGACTCCATCTCAAACAAAACAAAACAAAACACAAAAACCATAATGAGACAGGTCTCATTATGTTGCCCAGGCTAATCTCAAACTCCTGGCCTCAAGCTAGCCTCCTGCCTCAACCTCCAAAAGTGTTGGGACTTCAGGTGTGAGCCAACACACCTGGCCTTCAACTTGATTTTGTGTTGGTCGTTTCTCCACATCCGTAGAATATTTTATTATCTGCTCACAATTCTGCCTTCTCTCCTCATGCCTCCATGCACACCCTGGCTGTAGGATATTTCTCTCTCCATCAACATTGGGCTTGACCTTGGATGGTAGACTGTATTTTCGAAAAATGATCTCAAAAATTTTCCCTCTTGGCCAGATGCAGTGGCTCATGCCT
>NW_012114994.1:0-318 GCF_000951035.1 Colobus angolensis palliatus | reverse complement strand
GATCTTGTATTTTTAGTAGAGACAGGGTTTCTCCATGTTGGCCGGGCTGGTCTCAAACTCCTGGCCTCAAGTGATCTACCCACCTCAGCCTCCCAAGTCCTGGGATTACAAGCCTGAGCCACCATGCCCAGCCCTGAGCCCAACTAGTACGGTCTCAATTGTGTTTCCCCCAAATTCATATGTGGATCTTCTAACCCCCAGCACCTCAGAATGGGAATGCATTTGGAGATAAGACCTTTTAAAAGAGGTGATTAAGCCGGGCGCGGTGGCTCAAGCCTGTAATCCCAGCACTTTGGGAGGCCAAGGCGGGCAGATCAC
>NW_012114993.1:6226-6624 GCF_000951035.1 Colobus angolensis palliatus | reverse complement strand
AGTGGACACTTGAGAGCTGATGAGACGACTGGAAAAGATCCCTTCATGACTGACAAGCAGCTCCCTGAAGTTTTTTATTTTTTGAAATGGAGTCTCGCTCTGTCGCCCAGGCTGGAGTGCAGTGGCACAATTTCAGCTCATTGCAACTTCCGCCTCCCGGGTTCAAGCGACTCTTCTGCCTCAGCCTCTCGAGTAGCTGGGATTACGGGCACCCACCACCATGCCCGGCTAATTTTTTGTATTTAGTAGAGATGGGGTTTCACCATGTTGGTCAGGCCATTCTCAGACTCCTGATCTCAGGTTATCTGCCCACCTTGGCCTCCCAAAGTGCTGTGATTATAGGCATGAGCCACCAAGCCTGGCCCTGAACTTTTAATTTAGTGTCACTGCAATAGATG
>NW_012114993.1:3358-4498 GCF_000951035.1 Colobus angolensis palliatus | reverse complement strand
TTCTGACTCCTCGCCTTGAGTTTTCCTTTCTCTGAGCTATGTTTGGAAATTCTAGAGTTTGTAAAAATTGCTTGCTACCCTTTTGAAAATACCTCGTACACTTGTGGTTAAGTCATAACCTTAGTTAAGGCTTATTGGTTTCACCTGGGAGATTACCTTTGGTAACGTTCAAAAGCCAGACATACTGGCTGTTTAGCCTGGCTAAAGTCGAGCAATAAGATATTTAAAATGATTTTTTTAGGCTGGGCACGGTAGTTTGTGCCTGTAATCCCAGCGCTTTGGGAGGCCAAGGAGGGTGGATCACCTGAGGTCAGGAGTTTGAGACCAGCCTGACCAACATGGAGAAACCCTGTCTCTACTAAAAGTATAAAAATTAGCTGAATGTGGTGGCTTGCACTGGTAATCCCACCTATTCAGGAGGCTGAGGCAGGATAATCGCTTTAACCTGGGAGGTGGAGGTTGCAGTGAGCTGAGATCGCACCTCTGCACTCCAGCCTGGGCAATAGAGCAAGACTCCATCTCAAAAAACAAACAAAAGGTTTTTTTGTTTTTTTTTTTAGAAAGAGCGCTATAGTTAAGAGTCAGCTTAATTAAAAGTGGATATCCAAGCTATAGGTATATTTAAAAGGCCTTTTGGGTTTTTCTCTTCTTGGATCTTGATTTTAAGTTTTTTTTTTCTTTTTCTTTTTAGCCAACTGAATTGTTTTTCTCCGTTTTGTCTTCTTGCCACTTTTGTTGCACACATGAGAGGACTTAAGGTAACTTCTAAAAGCCTGGGACTCCTTGGGAAAAACAGAGGAGGCACTACAGATCCTGTTTTGGGATAAACCTCTGTTTTCCTCATGAAACACCAGGAATCAAAAGCAGATATATCCCTCTGAAAATCTAAGGCTAAATATCCTTTTGGGGATGGCCAACACGGCAAAACCCAGTCTCTACTAAAAATACAAAAATTAACCTGGATAAGTGGTGCACACCTGTAGTTCCAGCTACTGGAGAGTCTGAGGCATGAGAGTTGCTTGAACCTGGAAGGCAGAGTTGCAGTGAGCCGAGATTGCACCACTGCATTCCAACATGGGCAACAGAGTGATACTCTGTCTCAAAATAAAGGAAAGAAAGAAAGAAAGAAGGGAAGAAAGA
>NW_012114993.1:1729-2512 GCF_000951035.1 Colobus angolensis palliatus | reverse complement strand
GAAAGAAAGAAAGAAAGAAGGGAAGAAAGAAAGAAAGAAAGAAAGAGAGAGAGAGGAAGGAAGGAAGGAAGGAAGGTCATTTCCACAGTTAACTGCTTAATGCTGATGCAGTTTCTGCAAACTTCACAAGTAGGCACAATTCTAGAATATGGTGTCTTTTAGGAGGTTCCTGAAAGGATGGAAAGGACCCCCAAAAGTACTCTTGATTACAGGTTTCTAATAACTTTAGAATCATATCATTTTTACTGGGTAAGAAAATTCCTGGAGCTTTTTTTTTTTTTTGAGACAGAGTCTCACTCTGTCGCCCAGGCTGGAGTGCAGTGGTGCGATCTTGGCTCACTGCAACACTGCAAGCTCCGCCTCCCGGGTTCACACCATTCTCCTGCCTCAGCCTCCTGAGTAGAGTAGCTGGGGCTTCCTGGAGCTTTAATGAAAAGACTGACTGGTTTATAAAACTGCTATTTCAAGTAGAACACAAATTAATTGAATACCAAGAAAATACTTTGCAAGCCTTTCATGCTAAATCAGCCAATACTGAAATTGTTTTGATATACAATTTGAATAAACTCCGTGGTCTAACTCAAATTACCTGTGATAACCCATCAGTTATCACCTCAATTGGAGAAACAACCGTGTTAAGCATGGACTCATGGAGAACCAAAGTGGCTGCCTTATCCTTCCTGAGCTCTTAAAGCTTTTATAATTTAAAGTTCTGCATTCCATCACTCATCATGGAAAAGATAAAATGATCCAAGTTAAATGCATATTGGTGTGGTGACTTCT
>NW_012114993.1:0-830 GCF_000951035.1 Colobus angolensis palliatus | reverse complement strand
GTAGTCTACCTGGTGCACTGTATTCTCTCAAAAGTTTTAAATGTTTGCATGCAGCCATCTCTAGAATGTCAAATTGTCTCTTTTCACCTGGAATGACAAGAGTGAAAGAAATGTGTGACCATGAGGGCACTTTAACCTATGAATGATGTGCCGAGACTGGAAACCCAAAATGATGGTAGCTGAGAGTGACACTAAGGCCCTAGGCTTTCTCACTTAGGTGAGAACGTGACCAAAAAGGGGATGTTTTTAAACAAAATCACAAGAGGCCATTGTTTTGAACTTCAATGAAAGTCCAAATGCACTAAGCTCCAGCAGATCAGACCAAACCAAAATGAAGTCAGTCCCTCGTGCTAAATGTGACATGATTAAACTAAGACTTTAAGGAAACACATAGATTCTAGAACAGACCAGGTTTTGTTTTTTATCCTATAAACAGAACGTTCCAGCAAAAGGAGGTACCCTGTAATCTAACCCTTACAAAAATAAAATAAAATAAACAAATAAACTGAAGTCCTTGCTCCCCCTTACAAAACTCATTGTTCTGCTATTTCCCAGTGGGTTTCAAGACCAAGTAAGTACATTTACAATGGTGATAGTGGCATCAATGACTAAAGTTTTGGTCAATCTCTCAAAATTGAGATGACGACCAAAAAAGCAAAATTGTTAAATCAAGTTTAGCCTGCAGCTGTCTCCTTATATATTTTAAGTTTGGCTTAAAGGTTTCCCTGCACATCGTGAACTATAACAAGTGGAGGTGTAAACAGACTGTAGCCCACATTTGTGCCAATCACCAAGTTTTGGCCAATCATATGTAGCCAACTGTTCAAACT
>NW_012114992.1:12370-13991 GCF_000951035.1 Colobus angolensis palliatus | reverse complement strand
AAGTTATTATTCCTATCTAATAAATTTTCTATTCTTTTAACAAAACCTCCATAAAGCCTTATCCCTTAGTTCCTAGTAACTACCATTCTGCTCTCCGTTGAGTTCAACATTTTCAAACATTACATATAAATAAGATAATCCAGAATTTGTCTTTCTGTGCATCGCTTATTTCATTCAACATTATACCCTCTAGGTTCATTCATGTTGTCTTAATGACAACATTTATTTCATTGTTAGGGCTAAATAGTATTCCATTGTGTGTCTACATTACATTTTCTTTATCCATCCTCCTGTTGACAAGTTTAAATCCATATCTTGGCAGTTGTGAGTAATGCAGCAATAAACAGGGGAGTGAAAATATCTCCACAACATATTAATTTCAAATACTTAAGATATATACCTCATAGTTAGATTGCTGTTGCATATGATAATTCTATTTTTAATTTTTTGAGGAACCTCTGTTTTGTTTTCCATAATGGCTTTACTAATTTGCATTCCCACCGACAGTGTGCAAGGAATTCCTTTGCTCCATATCCACTCCAACAGTTACCTTTAATCTTTTGGTAACAATAATTCTAAGACTGTATGAAGTGAAATATTGTGATTTTTATTTGGATTACTCTGACAATAATTTTGGGCATCTTTTCCTATACCTGTTGATCATGTGTATGTCTGCTTTTGAGAAATGTTTATTTAGGTCCTTATGTTATTTGGTTTCTTATTACTGAGTTGTTTGAGTTACTTTTATGAATATTAACCCCATATCTGATGTGTGGCTTGCAAATATTTTCTCCCATCATGTAGGTTGTCTCCTTGATCTGTTGATTATTTCCTTTGTGATGCTGAAGCTTTTCAGTTTGACGTGACCCTATTTGTCTATTTTTACTTTTGCCTCCTGTGCTTTGGGGTTCATATTCAAATAATCATTGCCCAGACCAATGTCATGGAGTTTTCCCCCTATGTTTCTTCTAGTAGTTTTTACAATTTCAGGTCTTACATTTTAGCCCTTAATCTATCTTGAGTTTTTTTTTGTATATGGTATGAGATAATGTCCTAGTGTCATTCTTCTGCATGTGGATATCTTCTTCCCCTAAACCATTTATTGCAGTGACTGTCCTATCCTCATTATGTGTTCTTGGCACATTTGCCAAAAAATAAATTGACCATAAATGGGTGAATTTATTTCAGGACCCTCTATTCTATTCCATTGGTCTGTGTACCTGTTTCTATGCCAGTACCTTGCTTTTTTTATTACTATAGCTTTGTAGTATATTTTGAAGCCAGGTAGATACATATTCTAGAATAATTCGTATATGAGGCAACAAAACAAATTATAACACATTTTAAAAGATTAAAATCATATCAGGAATCTTTTCTGACCACCATGTTATGAAACTAGAACTCAATAACAGATACATTTTAGAAAATTCAATAACATGCTCCTGAGCAATTAATGGGTCAGTGAAGAAATTAAACGGGACATTAAATAGTATCTTGAGATAAACAGAAATGGAAACAATATATGCCAAAATTTATAGGTTGCAGCAAAAACTGTTTGAAGAGGAAAGTTTATAGCAATAAAGATGTACATGAAAATACAAGAAATATTCCAGATAAACTA
>NW_012114992.1:9247-10480 GCF_000951035.1 Colobus angolensis palliatus | reverse complement strand
CCAAATATGAAGAGAAAAATTTTAGAATCTAATAGAAATAAAAGATTAATTTTTGAAAATATACAACTTGACTAAAAAGGAAATTTCTTTGTAGAAACAGACAAAAAATATATAACATCATTAATATAATGATAATGCCAATAAAAAATACTATTATCTGCTATTTTTTAAGATTAATTGTGAAATAAAGGGATTTTTATAGTTTTTAAAAGTTTGTGAAAAAATCATTTAAAAATTTTATTCCAAAAGGAATTAAATCCATAAAGAAAACATTAAATACAAAGATAAATGTTTTCATATTATTTGTATTTGAAAATGTGTTTCATTATTTTTTGGAACATTTTATATTTAAAAATATATCTAAACATGACAGGTTAGCTCAGTATTAAAAGTAATATACTTTGAATTCATATCATTAAGTAATTGAGAAATATTTAACATGAGCTGGTTGTAAGTCGTAAGTAAGAAAAGTGGAATTTTATTTTATTCATACCATGTACCTTTCTACTTCCAGAGAAAGATCTTAAAACAAGAAAAAAAGGAAATATTGATTCATACCATCTGCTCTAATACGTCACACCAAGAATTTCAGCATTCTAATCCTTACCAGCTTTTAGGAAATAAGACATTGATATTTTTTGTCTTTGCAGAATAGATGGCAAAAATAGTTCCTTTTAAACATTTATTTTATTCTATTTGGCAAAATAATAGAAAAAGAAATAACACACTTTAAAACACACAGTCTTCTTTTCATTAAGTGTGAAAATACTTTTTATGAATGTAACATTAAAGAATCACAGCAGGGATCATAACTAAATCATTAAAGAGAGAAAACAGTGAAATCTCAAGAGTGAAAAAGTCTGTCTGAAGTACACTTATGTTTTAATATTATGTTTTTATTATTAAGGTATTGCATTTTATGCTTTTTTCAATTCATGATATGTTGAAAATACTCAAATGAACTAAAATAACGTGGGATTATATCAATGAGATTTGTTTTAAACAATACAGCATTTAATAATCAATCTACATTCTAGAGTTGTAGGCCCCTACATCTTTAATAAAGTGTACTGGCAACACTCCATTGCAACATGACTGCATGTGAAATTAGGTCACACTAGATGGCAGTATTTCCTAATCAGGAGTCCCAAGTTTTGTTTCTATAAAGTAGTCTTTTTAATATATTATCAGCTAAATGTTTCTCCTTCCTCTTCCTTTTTTTTTTTTTTTTTT
>NW_012114992.1:7747-9197 GCF_000951035.1 Colobus angolensis palliatus | reverse complement strand
ATTTTTATTTTAAAATTTACATGAAAAAGCCAAACGGCACAATTTGCTAAAGACAATACTGAGGGAAAAATGTTGAAGGTGAGATGATCTCCTCTGCTAAATGTCAAGATTCATCATATAATTACATGAATTAAGTTAGCAACTAAAGTAGGGGTGATATTAGAGCAGAATAGAGAGCCCGGAAATAGTCTCATAGCTATCTGGAGATTGATAGATGGCAGAGTTAGAATTGTAAGCCAGTAGAGCCATTTCATTCTCCTGTCTCAGATATAGGTTTATTTTGCTTTTTATCCAACATCTCTTTGAATAATAAAGGAAACAATAATAACAGCAAATAGTTACTGAGCTATTTTTATAAGCTAAAAGCTTATCATTTATGTGCTAAGTGCTTTTCATGAATTTTTTCATGGAATTGTCACCACTTTGTGAAGTAGGAAGTATTAGTTACATGTTGCAAATGAAGAAACTGAGACACTGGGGAGAATATTGAATATTTTTACTACATAAAAATTTAAAATTTCTGTTCATAATATGGCCCAATATAAGTGAAAAGAATAATGGCCTAAACTCTGCAGAGATATTTGAAATGCATATTTTTCCACTTTAATTTTACTTTTTCTTTAAATATTATATGTCCATTTTATACACTAAGATTTGTCCTTGACTGGATCTTATCTACTGCCTTTTTCTGTTCTTCATTTCTTTTAGATAGTGGCATGAAACTTGCATATATTTATTGTATACAACATGATGCTTGGAAACGTGTTTTGTGGTGTGTCTATTTTGCTCTTTTTCATATGTGTTTTTTTTTATATTTTTCTTTTTTGGGGGAGTGTGAACACTTTTAATTTTTTCTCTTAACAAATTTCAATGATATAACACCTTGTTATTAACTATAAATTCTGTGTTACAAAATAGATCTTTTGAAGTTATTATTCCTATCTAATAAATTTTCTATTCTTTTAACAAAACCTCCATAAAGCCTTATCCCTTAGTTCCTAGTAACTACCATTCTGCTCTCCGTTGAGTTCAACATTTTCAAACATTACATATAAATAAGATCATGCAGAATTTGTCTTTCTGTGCATCGCTTATTTCATTCAACATTATACCCTCTAGGTTCATTCATGTTGTCTTAATGACAACATTTATTTCATTGTTAGGGCTAAATAGTATTCCATTGTGTGTCTACATTACATTTTCTTTATCCATCCTCCTGTTGACAAGTTTAAATCCATATCTTGGCAGTTGTGAGTAATGCAGCAATAAACAGGGGAGTGAAAATATCTCCACAACATATTAATTTCAAATACTTAAGATATATACCTCATAGTTAGATTGCTGTTGCATATGATAATTCTATTTTTAATTTTTTGAGGAACCTCTGTTTTGTTTTCCATAATGGCTTTACTAATTTGCATTCCCACCGACAGTGTGCAAGGAATTCCTT
>NW_012114992.1:0-447 GCF_000951035.1 Colobus angolensis palliatus | reverse complement strand
GGGAGGATCGCTTGAGCCTAGGAGTTTCAGGTTGCAGCAAGCTATGATTTTACCACTGCGCCCCAGCCTAAACTACAGAGCAAGACTCTGTCTCTAAATTAAAAACAAAAACAAAAAATTCTGCTATGGCATACGTTTTACAGATAAATTTTACACCACCATTGAAACAATTATAATACAATGAGTGCATTTTGGAAAAAAAAAAGAAAAAAGGAAAGGGGCATGATTGTATTATACTAGTGGTAGGGTATTCCCTACAAATAAGGATTAAAAATTGTATTCTTTACTTGGTAGTGGAATAATTTATTTAATTTGTCAGTCATCCTGTCCCAGCTTTGCTCTCAAGAGGAACTCCCTGGTCCGTGGTTCTTCAAGGAAATGGAGAGAAGAATTGGACATAATGTCTCATTTTGAGGACTGTTCTAATTTATCAACTTTTTTTTTTTT
>NW_012114991.1:20228-20779 GCF_000951035.1 Colobus angolensis palliatus | reverse complement strand
AGAGTGAAGCTCCAACTAAAAAAAAAAAAATTTTAAGGCCAGGCACAGTGGCTCACACGTGTAATCCCAGCACTTTGGAAGGCCAAGGAGGGCAGATCATGAGGTCAGGTGTTCGAGACCAGCCTGGCCAACATGGCGAAAGCCTGTCTCTACTAAAAATGCAAAAAAAAATTAGCTAGGCGTGGTGGTGGGCACCTGTAGTCCCAGCTACTCGGGAAATTGAGGCAGGATAATCGCTTGAACTTGGGAGGCAGAGGTTGCAGTGAGCCAAGATTGCGCCGCTGCACTCCAGCCTGGGAAACAGAGTGAGACTCCATCTTAAAAAGAAAAAAAAAGAAAAAGAAAAAGAAAATCTAAGAGGAAGGTCGGGCTCAATGGCTCACGCTTGTAATCCCAGCACTTTGGGAGGCTAAGGTGGACAGATCACCTGAGGTCAGGAGTTTGAGACCAACCTGGCAATACAGTGAAACCCTGTCTCTACTAAAAATACAAAAATTAGGCTGGGCGCAGTGGCTCACGCCTGTAATCCCAGCACTTTGGGAGGCCAAGGG
>NW_012114991.1:12786-15258 GCF_000951035.1 Colobus angolensis palliatus | reverse complement strand
AGCCTCCCGAGTAGCTGGGATTACAGGCATGTGCCACCACACCCGGCTAATTTTGTATTTTTAGTAGAGATGGGATTTTGCCATGTTGGTTAGGCCGGTCTTGAACTCCCGACCTCAGGTGATCCGCCCGTCTCGGCCTCCCAAAGTGCTGGGATTACAGGCCTGAGCCACCGCACCCAACTTACATGTTAATTTCTGTACATACACTTGTATGTGTATGTGCGTTCGAGCATATGTGTGTGTACCTGTCCCTAGAATTATAAGACATTCGTATTTCCTCATATGTAAAATGCCTATTCATACTTTTTGTTTCCTTTTTTTTTTTTTCTTGAGACAGGGTCTGCTGGCTCTGTCGCCCGGGGCTGGAGTTCAGTGGTGCTATCATAGCTCACTGCAGCCTTGATCTCCCAAATTCAAGCCATCCTCCCACGTCAGCCTCCCAAGTAGCCGGGACTACAGGGAAACACCACCATGCTCAGCTAATTTTTTAAAAAAATTTTAAAGATAGGTTCTCACTGTGTTGCCCAGGTTGGTCTCCAACTCCTGGGCTCAAGTGATCCTCCTATCTTGGCCTCCTAAAGTGCTGGGATTACAGGCATGAGCCACTGCACCTGACCTGTTTATTGCCTAATTAAATAACTTGCCTATTTCTTTTGGATTAAAGACACTTTTTACGCAGGCTTGTTAATTCTGATCTATTATAGGTGTTGCAAATATTTTCTCCTAGACTATCATTTAGGTTTTTATCTCTGGCACCCAAAACTGATTAACACGTTCCTTTCTAGATTCTCTAGGTTTTGTGACATGTTTAGTTAGAAAACTGTTCCACAAACTAAGATTTAAAATGATACATCCTGGCTGGTTCATGCCTGTTCATCCCAGCACTTTGGGAGGCCAAGGCAGGCAGATCATCTGAGGTCAGGAGTTCGAGATCAGCCTGGCTAACATGGCAAAACCCTGTCTCTACTAAAAATACAAAAATTAGCTGCATGTGGTGATGCACACCTGTAGTCCCAGCTGCTTGGGAGGCTGAGGCAGAAGAATCACTTGAACCGGGGAGGCAGAGGTTTCAGTTAGCTGAGATCGAGTCACTGCACTCCAGCCTGGGTGACAGAGTGAAACTCTGTCTCAAAAAAAAAAAAAAAAAAAAAGTTGGGCGGGGCACAGTGGCTCATGCCTGTAATCCCAGCACTTTGGGAGGCCAAGGAGGGTGGATCACAAGGTTAGGAGATCGAGACCATCCTGGCGAACATGGCAAAACCCGTCTACTGCAAATACAAAAAATTAGCCGGGCGTGGTGGCAGGCGCCTGCAGTCCCAGCTACTCCAGAGGCTGAGGCAGGAGAATGGCGTGAACCCGGGAGGCGGAGCTTACAGTGAGCAGAGATCGAGCCACTGCACTCCAGCCTGGGCAACAGAGTGAGACTAGACTATGTCTTAAAAAAAAAAAAAGTTGTACATATACAGCATGGAATACCACGCAGCCATAAAAAGGAATGAGATCATGTCCTTTGCAGGGACGTGGATGGAGCTGGAAGCATTATCCTCAGCAAACTAACCCAGGAATAGAAAATCAAACACCGCATGTTCTCACTTATAAGTGGAAGCTGAACACGGAGAACACATGGACACAGGGAGGGGAACATCACACATTGGGGCTGTTGGGCAGTGAGGGGAGGGGGAGGGAGAGGGAGAGCTCCAGGATGAAGAGCTGGCGCATGTGGGGGCTTTTTGTTTGTTTGAGACGGAGTCTTGCTGTGTCATCCAGGCTGGAGTGCAATGGTGCAATCTCAGCTCACCGCAACTTCCGCCTCCCGGGTTCAAGAGATTCTCCTGCCTCAGCCTCCTGAGTAGCTGGGATTCCAGGCGCCCACCACTCCTGGCTAATTTTTGTATTTTTAGTAGAGATGGGGTTTCACCGTGTGGGTCAGGCTGGTCTCGAACTCCTGACCTCAAGCAAGGCACCCGTCTCGGCCTCCCAAAGTGCTGGGATTACAGGCGTGAGCCACTGCGCCCGGCAATGCCTGAGGCTTAATGCCTAGGTGACGGGTTGACAGGTGCAGCAAACCACCATGGCACATGTTTACCTATGTAACCTGCAGGCTTGTTAATTCTGTTCTGTTATAGGTGTTGCAAATATTTTCACCTAGACTATCGTTTAGATCTGCACATGTATCCCAGACTTAAAATTAAGTTATATTAAATTTAAAAAAAAAAAGGGCCAGGCATGGTGGCTCACGCCTGTAATCCCAGCACTTTGGGAGGTCAAGTCAGGTGGATCGTGAGGTCAGGAGATCGAGAGCATCCTGGCTAACACGATGAAACCCCATCTCTACTAAAAATACAAAAAATTAGCCGGGCGTGGTAGTGGGCGCCTATAGTCCCAGCTACTCGGGAGGCTGAGGCAGGAGAATGGTGTGAACCCGGGAGGCGGAGCTTGCAGTGAGCCGAGATCGCGCCACTGCACTCCAGC
>NW_012114991.1:5859-6221 GCF_000951035.1 Colobus angolensis palliatus | reverse complement strand
GGGTATTTACATAGTTAATTTCATACTGTGTGTACTTTACCATAAAACCAAAAACAAAACAAAAGCCTCACCCAATATCCACCTGAAGGGCTAACACTAAAAGACGTGTTGATGAGGATATGGAGCAGCCAGAAGTCCCAGAGCTTGTCGGTGCGAGTGTGAGATGGCACCACCACTTTGGAAAACAGTCTTGGTAGTTTCTCTGTCACACTAAACACACCTACTCCATGACCCAGCAATTCCGCTCGTTGGTGTTTAACCGAGAGAAATAAAAGCGTATGTCTGGGCCGGGCGCGGTGGCTCAAGCCTGTAATCCCAGCACTTTCGGAGGCCGAGACAGGCGGATCGCGAGGTCAGGAGAT
>NW_012114991.1:0-532 GCF_000951035.1 Colobus angolensis palliatus | reverse complement strand
CGAGACTCGGTCTAAAAAAAAAAAAACCCAGGTTGAAGGAAGTGGGGTTAAGGATGAATAGGTGGAGCACAGAGGATTTGGGGGGCAGTGAAACTACTCTATGTGACACTGTCATGGTGGATATGTAACCTCATGCATTAGGTAAAACCCGCAGAACACAGACCTCCAAGGGTGACTTCTAATGTAAATGCTGGACTGGGCTGGGTCCAATGCAGAATGCAGACATCCTGCCTCTGCAAAGCAAAGAAGGGTCCATGCCACAGATGCCACAGAGCGCAGATTCATAAAGGGAGGGCACGATGGCCTCCGCAACCAGGCCGGAGAAGCACAGCCACATTAAGCGTACATTGCCTCCCAAATCCAAGGAGATGCATTCGGCGTTGTGCCTTCTCTTTGGTTGTGGGAAGGGCCGGAGGCAATACTTTGTCTTTCAGTTGACGTCAAGCAAGGAAAGGATAGTGAGTGCCAACAGCCAGCCTCCACGTGGCACATAATTTGTTTATAATAATTAGAAAGTTTGTTTTCTTTTTTT
>NW_012114990.1:6845-7471 GCF_000951035.1 Colobus angolensis palliatus | reverse complement strand
TAGTCCCAGCTACTCGGGAGGCTGAGGCAGGAGAATGGCATGAACCTGGGAGGCGGAGCTTGTAGTGAGCTGAGATTGCGCCACAGCACTCCAGCCTGGGGGACAGAGCGAGACTCCGTCTCACACACACAAAAAAAACAAAAACGCAAAACTCTGCATCAGAAAAAAATAAAAAATAAAAAAATAAAAATAAAAGTGTACGTGCCTAATAACAGAGGTTCAAAATATATAAAGCAAAAATTGACTGAATTAAAAGAACCAAAGGACAATTCTACCACTAGAGGCGGAGATTTTAAAAAGCTCTTAGTAATAGACTAACCAACTAGGTAGAAAAAAGAAAAGAAAAGAAAAAAATTACTCTAGACATAGATCCTGCTTTGTGAGTTGGTTAAGTGGGTGGCTGGGAAGGATTTTCATGAGATGAGCTCTTGTAGGAGGGACATGCCATTCTTTGTAACCCTACTGATGAAGGAAAAGTAATAAAAACATTTTAAAAATGAGTAAGTCTATTGTACCACTGCACTCCAACCTGGGTGACAGAGCAAGACTCCATCTCAAAAAAAAAATAAAAAAAATACAAACAATTAGCCGGGTGTGGTGGCACATGCCTGTAATCCCACTACCTG
>NW_012114990.1:6144-6460 GCF_000951035.1 Colobus angolensis palliatus | reverse complement strand
TGCCACCACACCCAGTCAATTTTGTATTTTTAGTAGAGATGGGGTTTCACCATGTTGGCCTGGCTGGTCTCGAACTCCTGACCTCAGGTGATCCAACCACCTTGGCTCCCCAAAGTGCTGGGATTACAGGCACGAGCCACCACGCCCAGCCCATACCATAATTTCTTTAGGTTTTAAAAGTGTCCAACCAACATTTTCTTTTGCTTTTTTTCTTTCTTTCTTTTTTTTTTTTTTAAGTGAAAGCAAGTTTATTAAGAAAGTAAAGTGATAAAGAATGGCTACTTCATAGATAGAGCAGTCCTGAGGGCTGCTGGTC
>NW_012114990.1:0-949 GCF_000951035.1 Colobus angolensis palliatus | reverse complement strand
CTAGTACATATGGCATGTCTGTGCTCTAATTAGGGTGGTTTTCCCAGGACCGTGCTGGGTATGGCACTGAAAGTCCCATATCCTGGGAAGCCTTTTAGTCCTGGGCAAACCGAGACAGTTGGTCCCCTTACACATGATGCAGTTTCACTGGGCTGATGGCTGGGTACATGGGGGCTGGAGCTCACCCAGCGTTATGTGCAGTGCACAAACTGCACAGCCGTATGAAGAGGCCCTGGATTATTAGCAAACGTATCAATGTAAAGACACTCACTACATAAAAAGTGTCTCCATGTAACAGAAATGATATTTTTAGTACATATTGCTTGGGAAAATACATATTAATTAAAAGCTACTTTTAATTCAGTAGCACTTAAATGCTTTTTTTTCCTTTTTTTTTGAGACAGAGTCTTATTCTGTTGCTCAGGTTGGAGTGCAGTGGCACAATCTCAGCTCACTGCAACCTCTGCCTCCTGGGTTCAAGCGATTCTCCTGCCTCAGCCTCCTGAGTAGCTGGGATTACAGGCATGTGCCACCATGCCTGGCTAATTTTTGTATTTTTAGGAGGGACAGGGTTTTACCATGTTGCCCAGGCTGGTCTCGAACTCCTGACCTCAAATGATCCGCCCACCTTGGCCTCCCAAAGTGCTGGGTTTATAGGTGTGAGCCACCGTGCCCGGCCTGCATTCTTATTTTATAATCATAACAGAATCTTTATATTCTCAAACAGCAGCACATGTACATACGCAATATGTATTATTTAGTCCACTTACAGGCTCTTCTCAGTGTAGATACATTTTTTTAACGATAAATAATATTTATTGAGCATTTCTGTCAGGTACTTTTTTCATTTAAAAAAATTTCAATAGATTTTTGGGGGACAGGTGGTGTTAGGTTACATGGATAAGTTCTTTAGTAGTGATCTCTGAGATTTTGGTGCACCCAACACCCA
>NW_012114989.1:7465-9532 GCF_000951035.1 Colobus angolensis palliatus | reverse complement strand
AAGGTGAAACCCCGTCTCTACTAAAAATACAAAAATTAGCCGGGTGTGGTGATGCGCACCTGTAATCCCAGCTACTCAGGAGGCTGAGGCAGGAGAATTCCTTGAACTTGAGAGGCAGAGGTTGCAGTGAGCCGAGATCGCACCACTGCACTGCAGCTTGGCGATAGAGCGAGACACAGTCTCAAAAAAAATAAAATAACTGAATATAGTGGCCCATAGCTGTAGTCCCATCTACTTGGGAGACTGAGACTGGAGGATTACTTGAGGGCAGGAGTTCCAGGATAGGGTGAACCATGATTGCACCACTGCACTGCAGCCTGGGTGACAGAGGGAGACACTGTCTCAAAAATAAATAGGCCAGGCGCGGTGGCTCACGCCTGTAATCCCAGCATTTTGGGAGGCTGAGATGGGTGGATCACCTGAGGTTGGGTGTTCGAGACCAGCCTGACTAATGTGGAGAAACCCCATCACTACTAAAAAATACAAAAAAAAAACTAGCCGGGCTTGGTGACGCATGCCTGTAATCCCAACTACTCAGGAGGCTGAGGCAGGAGAATCGCTTGAACCCAAGAGGTGGAGGTTGCGGTGAGCCGAGATTGCACCACTGCACTCCAGCCTGGGCAACAAGAGCAAAACTCCATCTAAAATAAATAAATAAATAAAAAGAGTTAAACTGATACAGCCTTTCACAAAGCAATTTGACAAGTATTTATACTATTTTTTAAATAAATATGTATGATTTTTTTTTTTTTTATAGACAGAGTCTCATTCTGTCACCCAGGCTGGAATGCAATGTCCGCTCATTGCAACCTCTGCCTCACGGATTCAAGCGATTCTCCTGCCTCAGCCTCCCAAGTAGCTAGGATTATAGGCGCCCGCCACCACGCTCAGCTAATTTTTGTATTTTTAGTAGAGACCCGGTTTCACCATGTTGGCCAGGATGGTCTCGATCTCTTGACCTCGTGATCTGCCTGCCTTGGCCTCCCAAAGTGCTGGGATTACAGGCTTGAGGCACCACACCTGGCCTAAAGCGCACATTTTAAGATTACAATTTGATAAATTTCGATATATATATATATATACACATACCTATGAAACCATCACCACAATTAAAATAATGAACACACCTATTAGTCCCCAAAACATTCCTCCTGCCCCTTGGTATTTCCTCCCATCCTCTTTCTGCCCACCCCACCCACCCCATACCCAGGCAACCACTGATGTGCTTTCTGTCACCACAGATGAGTTTGCATTTTCCAGAATTTTATATAAAGGGAAGCATGAACTATATACTTCTTTTTATCTGGCTTCTTTAACGCAACATAATTATTTTGAGATTTATATATGTTGTAGCATGTATCATCGCGTCATTCCTTTTTGTTGCTGTGTAGATTCTACTATATGAATATACCATAATTTATCCATTCACCATTTTTGTTTTCTATTTATTTATTTATTTATTTATTTATTTATTTTTGAGGCGGAGTCTCGCTCTGTCGCCCAGGCTGGAGTGCAGTGGCCAGATCTCAGCTCACTGCAAGCTCCGCCTCCCGGGTTTACGCCATTCTCCTGCCTCAGCCTCCAGAGTAGCTGGGACTACAGGCGCCTGCCACCTCGCCCGGCTAGTTTTTGTATTTTTAGTAGAGACGGGGTTTCACCGTGTTAGCCAGGATGGTCTCGATCTCCTGACCTCGTGATCCGCCCGTCTCGGCCTCCCAAAGTGCTGGGATTACAGGCTTGAGCCACCGCGCCCGGCCTGTATGATTATTTTTAAAAACCTTTTAAATTCTTTATTTTTGAAACATTGTAATTGCACAGAAAGTTACCATGATAATACAGGAGGTTCTTTGCACTCTTCACCCAGTTTCCCCCAATGGTTTTATTTTAGTACAGTTTTAACAGCTTTACTGAGATATAACTGACATTCCATAAACCATGCTTTTTTTATTTTTTTGAGATGGAGTCTCACTCTGTTGCCGAACTGGAGTGCAGTGGCATGATCTCGGCTCACTGCAACCTCCACCTCCTGGGTTCAAGCAATTCTCCTGCCTCAGTCTCCTGAGTAGC
>NW_012114989.1:1610-2205 GCF_000951035.1 Colobus angolensis palliatus | reverse complement strand
CCTGCCTCAGCCTCCAGGGTAGCTGGAACTACAGGCGCCCGCCACCTCGCCTGGCTAGTTTTTTGTATTTTCAGTAGAGACAGGGTTTCACTGTGTTAGCCAGGATGGTCTCAATCTCCTGACCTCGTGATCCGCCCGTCTCAGCTTCCCAAAGTGCTGGGATTACAGGCTTGAGCCACCGCGCCCAGCCCAAATTTTTAAGAAACTGCCCATCCTGGCTAACATGGTCAAACCCCATCTCTACTAAAAATACAAAAAAAAATTAGCCAGGCATGGTGACGGGCATCTGTAGTCCCAGCTACTAGGGAGGCTGAGGGAGGAGAATGACGTGAACCTGGGAGGCAGAGCTTGCAGTGAGCTGAGATCGCACCAGTGCACTCCAGCCTGGGTGACAGATGGAGACTCTGTCTCAAAAAAAAAAGGAAGAAACTGCTTAAATATTTTCCAAAATGGTTGTATTATTTAACACCTACCCCAGCAGTGCATGAGAGTTGCTGTTGTACCACATCCTCACCAATACTTGATGTGGTCAGTCTTTTTAATCTTAGACATTTTAGTAAATGTGAAGTGGTATCTCCTGCTTTAACATGCATTT
>NW_012114989.1:0-810 GCF_000951035.1 Colobus angolensis palliatus | reverse complement strand
ATATATACTCTTCATTCTCTTTTTTTTTTTTTTTTTTGAGTCATGTGAGGTTATATTAAAGACCTTTCTTTTATTTTTTTTTTTTTTTTTTTTGAGACATGGTCTCACTCTGTCACCGAGGCTGGAGTGCAGTGGCACAATCTCAGTTCACTGCAACCTCTGTCTACTGAGAAGCTGGGACTACAGGCGCATGCCACCACTCTCAGTTGATTTTTGTATTTTGAGGTAGAGATAGGGTTTCATCATGTTGGCCAGGCTGGTCTCAAACTCCTGATCTCAAGTGTCTGCCCACCTCACCCTCCCAAAGCACTGGGATTACAGGCATGAGCCACTGCTCCTGGCCTTCTTTTTTTTTTTTTTTTCTTGAGATGGAATCTCAATCTTGTTGCAGAGGCTGGAGTGCAATGGGATGATCTCCAGCTCACGGCAACCTCTGCCTTCTGGGTTCAAGCAATTCTCCTGCCTCAGCCTCCAAGTAGCTAGGATTAAAGGTTCATACCACCATGCCTGGCTGATTTTTGTATTTTTTTATTTTAAAAAAATTTGTATTTTTAGTAGAGACGGGTTTTCATCATGTTGGCCAGGCTGGCCTCGACCTTCTGACCTCAGGTGATTCTCCTGCCTTGGCCTCCCAAAGTCCTGGGATTATAGACGTGAGCCACTGTGTCCGGCAGCACCTGGCCTTCTATTGCCCATTCTTTTTTTAGTGCAGTGGTGCAATCTCTGCTCACCGCAACCTCCGCCTTCTGAGTTCAAGCAATTCTCCTACCTCAGCCTCCCAAGTAGCTGGGATTACAGGCATGCGCCACT
>NW_012114988.1:3773151-3775709 GCF_000951035.1 Colobus angolensis palliatus | reverse complement strand
TTTCATATGAACAACTAGAAGCTTTGGGTTTTTTCCTCCAAATGCAGTTGTGTCTTTATTTCAAAAAATTGGATGGTGCTTTGCATTATGTCATTTCAAACTTCTTAATGGGAGCAATGACTCATGCCTATAACCCCAACAATTTGGGAGGCCAAGGTGGGAGGATCATTTCATCCCAGGGGTTTGAGATCAGCCTGAGAACAATGGCAAAAACCCATCTCTACAAAATGTTCTTTTTTGAGAGGGGGGATGGAGTCTGGCTCTGTTGCCCAGATGGGAGAACAGTGGCATCATCTCAACTCACTGCAACCTCTGTCTCCCAGGTTCAAGCAATTCTCATGCTGCAGCCTTCCTCCTGAGTAGCTGGTATTACAGCCATCTGCCACCACGCTCAGAAAAGTTTTGTATTTTTAGTAGAGGTGGGGTTTCACCATGTTGGCCAGGTTGGTCTCGAACTCCTGACCTCAAGTGATCCACCTGCCTTGGCCTCCCAAAGTGCTGGGATTACAGCTGTGAGCCACTAGTACTCGGCCTCCACAAAATATCTGTATATTTTTTAATTAGCCAGGCATGGTGGCATGCATCTGTAGTCCCAGCTATTTGAGTGGCTTACACGGGAGAATCACTTGAGGCCAGAAGACTGAGGCTGCAGTGAGCCATGCTCACACCACTGCTGTACTCCAGCCTGGGCAACAGAGTGAGACCCTGTCCAAAACAAACAGAAAAACCCCAAAATCTTAACCAAAGAGGATCTTTGACCCTAATTTTAAATCAATCAGATCCTCATTGTGACTCTTCCACCCAAATGGCGACATGGGTGTGGGGGTGCATACCTTTAATCCCAGCTATGTGGAAGGCTGAAGCATGAGAACTGCTCGAATCTCTAAGGCAGAGGTTACAGTGAGTCGAGCTGGTGCCACTGCACTCCAGCCTGGGTGACAAAGTGAGACTCAGCACCCTCCACACCAAAAAATATTAAACTATACCACCCAGGTGATCATTGGATACATGATGATTTCTATTGTGTTTTCTTAGGGACTGTCATGTCTGTCTTTGTAAAACTGTTTTAACTCTGAAATATTTTGATACATTTGATGTGGCCAAGGATCTCTCAACAAAGATACTTTCAAGATTTTTTCTTTCTGTCTAATGTCAGGAAGAGATTCAACCCTTCCCTGTCTCACACTCAGGACTAGGAAGGACACATATTAGTAAAACTCCATGTTTGTGGAGTGAATCAGTGAATGAGTCCTGGACTTTCACCTTATCCCTAATTCTTTCACTTTGATGGATGAATATCTAATTCCATCGGTTAATCTGGAAGAAAGCCAAAAATCCAATCAGGATTAACTGGGTGGAGCTTAAGAAGTCTAATCAAATGTAGTTCTCTCCCTCTCTCTCTTTTCTTTGAATCTAGCCTGTTTCCCAGGCTGGAGTGCAGTGGTATAATCTCAGCTCACTGCAACCTCTGCCTCCTGGGTTCAAGCGTTCCTCCTGCCTCAGCCTCCCTAGTAGCTTGGACGATAGACACAGGCCACTGCCCCAGGCTAATTTTTGTAATTTTAGTAGAGGCAGGGTTTTACCATGTTGACCAGGCTAGTCTCGAGCTCCTGACCTCAGATGATCCACCTGCCTCTGCCTCCCAAAGGGCTGGATTACAGGTGTGAGTCACTGCACCCGGCCAAAGTGGTTCATTTTTAAGATGTGTAAGAGGCGTGTATTGGAAACATCTGTGTCTTGCGAATGATGTAAAACACTGTCACACAGCTTTCAAAGCTTCTCACTGAAATTTTCAATAATGAGGCCGGGGTGGAGGCTCACACCTGTAATCCCAGCACTTTGGGAGGCCAAGGGGGGTGGATTGCTTGAGTCTAGGAGTTCAAGACCAGCCTGGACAACATAGCGAAACCCACTGTCTTTACAAAAAGCCAAAAAATAAAATATTACCTGGGCATGAGATCTGAGCTTCAGAGATCCTCCGTAACATTTCCCGGTGCTATGAGTTTAGTGGAGCAGAGGCTAATAATTCACGGACTAAGAGTGACCTTGCTGACTCTTTAGAGGTTGGGACACACTCTTCATAGCGACAGAAGGGTAGAACTATGTCTCTGTGGCCACTTACTGTAGAATGGAATTGGAATAAACTGAGGGCTCTTTCACACATGTTGGAGAAAAGACTTTGGCCCTAGGAGAAGTGGAGTTTGCAGGGGATTGGCCTGAGAAACGTGTCTTTTTGCTGGATTGTCCTCTAGAGTTTTTCCTTGCAGATTTGTCAGAATGAGCCTCCAGTCCCCATCCAGACTCCTGGAGCTGGCGGGGCAGAGCCTGCTGAGGAGCCAGTCCCTGACCACCTTCTCCCTGGATGAGCTGCCCCGGGAGGTCTTCCCTCTGATGTTCACGGAGGCCTTCAGCATGAGACGCTGTGAGGCCCTGAAGCTGCTGGTGCAGGCCTGGCCCTTCCTCTGCCTCCCTCTGGGATCCCTGATGAAGACACCTCATCTGGAGACCTTGCGAGCTGTGCTGAAGGGACTGGATACACTGCTGGCCCAGAAGGTTCG
>NW_012114988.1:3766655-3772300 GCF_000951035.1 Colobus angolensis palliatus | reverse complement strand
CGGGAGGCGGAGCTTGCAGTGAGCTGAGATCCGGCCACTGCACTCCAGCCTGGGCCACAGAGCGAGACTCCGTCTCAAAAAAAAAAAAAAAGAAAAAAGAAAAAAAAAAGGGAAAGTGCATCAAACCTGTGCATTTCACAGTAGAAACTCTGTCCTGTGAAGCTTAGTAAACACCAATGATCCTGTCTCTAATTCCCTGTCTGTAAAAGGTTGTTTGGAACCCCAGGAGAGGTAATTGATATGGGAAGTGCATGCTTCTGGGATGGAGGGTGAGGAAGCAGATCTCAGATGGTATCAGTCACACAAGCAAGGGTGAAAGGACTGAGCCTAAAGTGGAGCTTCCCCGAATGATCTGAGTCTTCATCAGGCAGCAGCTTGCACGCGGACCATCATCTGATGATGGGAACAAACTTGTGTTTGGGTGAAACAAGCTTCCCCACTGCAGGTTACCATAACACCTGTGCTGTAGTAAGGTGCAGAATTACTCAATACCCACTTCAAGTTTACCATTGACATTATTTCCCACCCCCCTCCGCTAACTGGCACCGTTGCCCATAACTAACTTCTTGCTCTCCCCAGGTACCTCAAGAACCCCTTGGAGGCCTTTACATTCTGTCATGCTTACCTAGCTGATCGGGACATGGAGTGTCTGTCTCAGTACCCAAGCCTCAGTCAGCTAAAGGAGCTGCGTCTGATTCATATCCTAATGTGGACCACCAATCTTGAGCCCCTTGGAGCTCTGCTAGAGAAAGTTGCTGCCACTCTCGAGATCCTCATCTTAGAGGACTGTCAGATCCAGGACCCCGAACTCAGGTTCCTCCTGCCTGCCCTGAGCCGCTGCTCCCAGCTCACCACCTTCTACTTTCGCGGAAATGAGACCTCCACAAATGCTCTGAAAGACCTGCTGCGTCACACAGGCGGTCTGAGCAAGTTAGGCCTGGAGTTGTATCCTGCCCCTCTGGAGAGTCTTGACAACAGGGGTCACGTCAGTTGGGAGATCCTGGCCCCAATTCGGGCTGAGCTGATGCAGACACTCAGGGAAGTCAGGCAGCCCAAGAGGGTCTTCTTTGGTCCCGTCCCCTGCCCTTCCTGTGGCTCATGGCCATCTGAGAAACTGGACTTCCATCTTTGCTCCTAGGGAAGGCCTGATTAGTGGGATGGATTTGCTTTCTTCTGGACACTTGGGAACTAAAATATTGTACATCATGGGTGCATTTTTTTATTTCAATTTTACTTTTTATAAGATGAAGTGCAGTGGCACAGTCTCAGCTCACTGCAAGCTCCACCTCCTGGGTTCAAGTGATTCTCCTGCCTCAGCCTCCCAAGCAGCTGGTGTTATGAGTGTGTGCCTCCATGCCCAGCTAATTTTTGTATTTTTAGTAGAGACAGGGTTTCACGATGTTGGCGGAGGCTGGTCTCCAACTCCTGACCTCAAGTGATCTGACTGCCTTGGCCTTCCACAGTGCCTGGTTTACCGGTGTGAGCAGCCGGGCCCAGTCAGGCACTTCTTAAAGGAAGCACACAGCCACGTGTTTCAGGCAAGTGCTCACTGTGGGTGGAAAAACAAAGGTGACTCATCTGGGGGCAGGACTGGGTGAAAACGCTGACTTGGCATCGATGAGGCCTTCAGGGACCTGTTTCCTAGACTCAGAAATGGAACCTGAAGTTCTAGAGTGATGCAGGAGTTACCCCCGCAAGGATGGTTATTTAAAAATGTCATAAATAAATGGAACCTGAACGGAAACTTTCTGGTGTCTTCCATGATTGATCAACCTGTTTTAGACATTTATACATCAGAAGTCTCTAGAAATCTGCTTCCTGGGTTTAAGCAATTCTCCTGCCTCAGCCTCCGGAGTAACTGGGACTACAGGGACCCGCCATCACGCCTGTCTAATTTTTGTATTTTTAGTAGAAAGGGGGTGTCACCATGTCGGCCAGGCTGGTCTCAAACTCCTGACGTCAGGCAAACCACCCGCCTCAGCTGCCCAAAGTGCTGGGATTCTAGACATGAGCCACTGCACCTGGCCTGATATTCTGATAAAAGCATAAAATGTGTAATGTTCAAATCATGGTAATGGGGATATCCAATATCTCAAGAATTTATCATTTCTTTGTGCTAGCAATATTCCAATTCCACCGCTTTAATTTTGTAGAAATTTACTATGAACTATCGTCAACATGAGTTGCCCTATTGTGCTACTGAACCCTAGATCTTATTCCTATCTGTGTTTTTGTTCCCATTAGCCATCCCCTTCTTACTCTCCATTTCCCATCACCCTTCCTAGCTTCTGATAACCGTCATTTTACTATTTATAAGTTTCATGGCTTTTAATTCCCAAATATGAGTGAGAACATGCCATGTTTGTCTTTCTGTATCTGGCTTACTTCACTTACCACGCCCTCCAGTTTCATCCATGTTGTTGCAGATGACAGGATTTCATTCATGTTTATGGCTAATGTGTATATTTACCACATTTTCTTGATCCATTCATCTGTTGGTGGACACGTATCCACTATTGTGGATAGTGCTGCAATAAATAGGGGAGTGCAGGCCAGGTGTAGTGGCTCACGCCTGTAATCCCAGAATTTTGGGAGGTTGAGGCAAGTGGATTACTTGAGGCCAGGAGTTCGAGACCAGACTGACCAACATGGTAGTGTAGATATCTCCTGGATATATTTCTTTTCTATACATATATATACACACATACAAACACACATACATATATACATATATATCCAGCAGTGGGATTTATGGTTCATATGATAATCCTATTTTTATTTTTTGGAGGAAACTCCATACTGTTTTCCATACTAGTTGTACTAATTTACACAACTACCAATGGTGTACCAGGGTTCTCATTTCTCCACATCCTCCCTAGCACCCATTATTTTCTATTGGTTTTTAATTTTTAGTTTTTCAGAGATAGAGTTTTACAATGCTGCCCAGGTTGGTTTTGAACTTCTGGCCTCAAGCGATCCTCCCACCTCAGCCTCTCAAAGTGCTGAGATTACAGGTGTGAGTCACCGCACCCGATCTACTGAGTAAATTCAAATCCTCGCAGGAGGCTGTGACTCTGGGTTACGTGGTTTGTATCAGTTGACACACACGTATTAGGACCTGGGAAAGCCTAAAAATGAACGACTACAGCAGGGTGGAAAAAGCCTGAAGAAAGTATTATCATCCCCTCAAGAGATACTTCCAGGGATGACCCAAAAGATGCAGCAATTCCCACTGCCTTCCCACGAAAGATTGACTGGTCCATTGTTATTTATTTATTTATTTATTTATTTTTTCTGAGACAGGATCTCCCTCTGTCCCCTGGGCTGGAGTGTTGTGGTGCATCATAGTCCACTGCATCCTCAACCTCCTGGGCTCAAGCAATCCTCCCACCTCAACCTCCTGAGTAGCTGAGACCACAGTTGCACACCACCACAGCTGGCTAAATTTCTGTGTTTTTATAGAGATGGGGCCTCACTCTGTTGGTTAGGCTGGTCTCTAACTCCTGGCTCAAGTGATCCTCCTGCCTCAGCCTACAAAAGTGCTGGGATTAGTCTTGAGTCACCACATTCGGCCAACTGGTTTATTACTGCATCGTGTGAACAGAAGACAGATGTGTCAGTTTTTGATTCCAAGTCTAGAATGGTAATTTCCTTTGTAAAACATTCTGGTCTTATAAGGATAGCTAGGCAGTATTTCCTGCTAGAACTTGAAAGGCTCAGAAAACTTTACTCATTAATGGATTTCGACCACAGCTTGGTGACCTGATTGAAAAACATAAGAAGTTACCAGGTCGGAAGCAGGGGCTCACACCTGTAGTCCTAGCACTTTGGTGGGCTGAGGTGGGTGGCTCATTTGAGGTCAGGAGTTCGGGAGTTCGAGACCAGCCTGACTAACATGGTGAAATCCCATCTCTACTAAAAATACAAAAGGCTGGGCACAGTGGCTCACGCCTCTAGTCCCAGCACCTTGGGAGGCCTAAGTGGGTGGATGAGGTCAGGAGTTGAAGAGCAGCCTGGTCAACATAGTGAAACTCCATCTCTACTAAAAATACAAAAAATAGCTGGGCATGGTGGCACACACCTGTACTTGCAGCTACTTGCAAGGCTGAGGCAGGAGAATCGCTTGAACTCAGGAGGCAGAGGTTGCAGTGAGCCAAGATCATGCTACTGCACTCTAGCCTGGGCAATAGAGGGAGACTCTGCCTCCAAAAAAAAAAAAGTTACTGATATGGCTGAATTGGTCACCCTAGGTGAACATTTTAAGAGAGTTCTAGAACATAAAAGTATCCAACGCTAAAAAAAAGAATGCAAAGGATAATAAAGTGTTTGCAGCTAAAACAGCTGAAGGGACAAGAGCAAGGGGAGCTCCCCTCACTATTAAAACTCAAATTCAGTTGGTCATAAACAGGGAAACCCTTCTAAAGTTGCCTGTCACCTTTGAAACAGACCATTGGAGTGAAAATTGTCCAAATTTGCACCAGGTCTCTATTGGACCTAACCCTTTTGGCCCAGACATTGTTTGCATTAGAGGACTTTTTTTTTTAATTTTTATTTTTTGAGATGGTGTTTCACTCTTGTTGCCCAGGCTGTAGTGCAATGGCACAATCTTGGTTCATTGCAACCTCCACCTCCTGGGTTCAAGTGATTCTCCTGTCTCAGCCTCCCAAGTAGCTGGGATTACAGGCATATGACACTACGGTCTGCAAATTTTGTATTTTTAGTGGAGACAGGATTTCTCCATGTTGGTCAGGTTGGCCTTGAACGCCCAACCTCAGGTTATCCCCCCACTTCGGCCTCCCAAAGTGATAGGATTACAGGCATGAGCCACCGTACCTGGATTCAGGACATTTCTGATGGCTCCATATTGATGGAACTTCAACTAATTCTCTGGTAAATTATTTCCTATAATATCCTTAAGTAAAAATGAAGAAGCTGAAATCCAGATCATTGCAGACTTAGGTACAGAGTTGGTGGATACCAGGGCTGCCATATCCAGTTAACGCCCCAACCCGATATATCAGCAAATCCCTTGGAGTAAGGAAAATATTTCTGAGGAGGGGTTTCACATGAAGTTCAGAAAATTCCTGTGTTTGAAGCAGTCCAAATGACATTTGGACCATTTTTAGAAAATGTGCCTTTTTACTAAGTGACAACACGGGGATGAGATTTGCTTTCTAAGTTAAGGTGATGTGTAAAGCTTTCTTTGGAGGGAGAGAAAACCCTGGAGTTTCCTGACCTTCCTTAACCTGAACTGCTTGGTTCCCTAGAAGCAGAAATTCATCATATTGGAACCCAAACTTACGCCAACCTTGACCATCGTGAAGCACTCAAGTGTTTCTGCTCTTTCTCCTCATGTGATGTAGAAGGTATTAAAAGTGATGAGTTTAGGCCAGGCACAGTGGTTCATGCCTGTAATCCCAGCACTTTCAGAGGCCAAGGTGGATGAATCATCTGTGGTCAGGAGTTCCAGACCAGCCTGGGCAACATGGTGAAACTCTCTCTCTACCAAAAATACAATAATTAGCTGTGTGTGGTGGCCTGCGCCTGTAATTGTAGCTAACCGGGAGACTGAGGCAGGAGAATCACTTGAATCAGGAGGCAGAGGTTGCAGTGACCCGAGATTGCGCCATTGCACTCCAGCCTGG
>NW_012114988.1:3765522-3766605 GCF_000951035.1 Colobus angolensis palliatus | reverse complement strand
CATCTCAAAAAAAAAAAAAAAATTAATAAATAAATGCATTATAAATAAACAAAGGCTTTCAAGAAAAAAGAAATAAACTTTACCTACAAGTTTCATATGCAGTTGAATACCTATTAAATTTTGATGCCAACAGGCCAGGCATGGTGGCTCACGCCTGTAATCCCAGCACTTTGGGAGGCCAAGGCCAAGGTGGGCAGATCACGAGGTCAGGGGATTGAGATCATCCTAGCTAACACGGTGAAGCCCTGTCTTTACTAAAAATACAAAAAAATAGCCGGATGTAGTGGCATGCGCCTGTAGTCCCAGCTATTCAGGAGGCTAAGGCAGGAAAATCGCTTGAACCGGGGAGGCAGAGGTTGCAGTGAGCCAAGATCGTGCCACTGCACTCCAGCCTGATGACAGAGTGAGAATCGGTCTCAAAAATAAATAAATAAATAAAGTGAATGAATAAATAAAATCATTGTGTCATGAACCAACATTTTTCAACTTGTAGACTGATGTCTTACAAAATCCTTTTCTTGTCACCTTCAAATCTCCATTTCAAATGCTACACTCTGCATAACTCTACCACTTTGTGGCTGTTTACTGATGATGGAGAAGACTGCACGTGTGTGTGTGGCATCAGAACTACTGACTCCTCCTATTGATGTTTAAGATATTCCACTACACAAATCTGGGTTCATACTTTTTGTTGATAGGTCTTATGCCAAAAATGTAGGAGAAAAATGCCAAGCAGGAAATGCTATCACTTCTGAAGATGAATTCATAGAGACGGAAATTGAGAATTTATTTTTCCACCTTTTTTTTTTTGTTTCTTGTTTGTTTGTTTGTTTGTTTTGAGATGGAGTCTCGCTCTGTCACCAGGTTGGAGTGCAGTGACACGATCTTGGCTCGCTGCAACCTCCTCCTCCTGGGTTCAAGCAATTCTCCTGCCTCAGCCTCTCGAGTAGCTAGGACTATGGGTGGGCGCCACCATGCCCAGCTAATTTTTGTATTTTTAGTAGAGACGGACGGGGTTTCACCATGTTGGCTATGATGGTCTCGATTTTTTGACGTTGTGACCTGCTTGCCTTGGCCTCCCAA
>NW_012114988.1:3758443-3759832 GCF_000951035.1 Colobus angolensis palliatus | reverse complement strand
AGACCAACCTGGACAACATGGCAAAACCCTATCTCTACAAATCATTTGGCCCCTGCCCTGGAAGGGGAGGCCCAGAGTGTGCATGAGCAGGAGCCTCAGGGCATCGCCAGCCCGTGCCTGTCCTCACGGTGGGTAGTGGCCCTTGCTGAATTAAACTAGCTCTCACCAGTAGAGACATCATATTCCCTTTTATCCAACTATGAAACTCACAGAGGCATGTAACACTTGTAAAATACTTCTTCTTTTTTTTTTTTTTTAGTAGAGTTTCAGCTAGGATTATAGGCACACACCACCATGCCTGGCTAATGTTTTAATTTTAGCAGAGACGTGGTTTCACCATGCTGGCCCCAGGCTGGTCTTGAACTCCTGACCTCAGGTGATCCTTCTGCCTCAACCTCCCAAAGTGCTAAGACTATAGGTGTGAGCCAACATGCTGGGCCCATTCTATGAGTTTTGACAAATGGATAATGACACATTTCCACCATTATAGCATCATGCAGAGTAGTTTCACTTCCTAAAAAGCCTCTCAGCTCTGCCTATTCATCCCACTGTTCCCCAGTCCGTGGTAGGTGTGGTGGTGCACACCTGTAGTCCCAGCTACTTAGGGAGCTGAGACTGGAGGATGGCAGTGAAGCGAGATAGTGCCACTGCACTCCAGTCTGGGTGACAAACTGACACCCTGTTTAAAAAAAAAATAATTCTGCACATTCCAATGACGATGTCTTAGTCTCTCATATATTGTCAGTATAATTTTCATTATATTCCAAATACACAGAAACGTATACTGAGTAATACATAAAACACAAAGTTACTCACACCCAGCTTTATTGTTAACATTTTGCCACATTTGCTGCAGATTTCCCCAGATGAATCACCTTCCAGATGAGTCTTCCTGGGTGACCCTCCCTTATTGCCGGAGTCTTGTCTCTTACTTTCTGCCCCGACAAAACCACTTTCTTGAATTTGTTATCTATTGGCTGAGCACGGTGGCTCACGCTTGTAATCCTAGCACTTTGGGAGGCCGAGGCTAGAGGATCACTTGAAGTCAGGAGTTTGAGACCCGCCCAGCTAACATGGTGAAACCACATCTCTACTAAAAATACAAAAATCAAATTACATGCCTGTAATCCCAGCTACTCAGGAGACTGAGACAGGAGAATCGCTGAATTCAGGAGGCAGAGGTTGCAGTGAGCCGAGATCCTGCCTCTGCATACCAGCCTAGGCAACCAAGTGAGACTCTGTCTCAAAAATAATAAATAAATAAGTTCTAATCAGAGACCTCACTCACTCAAGATTACAGGCACCCACCACCACACCTGGCTAATTTTTGCATTTTTAGTAGAGATGGGGCTTCACCATGTTGACTAGGTTGGTCTCAAACTCCTGACC
>NW_012114988.1:3752327-3758128 GCF_000951035.1 Colobus angolensis palliatus | reverse complement strand
AACTTATTTGGAAAAAGTTTTCTATTTCTTTTTATTTTATTTATTTTTTATTTTTATTTTTTGAGACAGAGTCTCATTCTGTCACCCAGGCTGAAGTGCAATGGCACCATCTCAGCTCACTACAACCTTCACCTCCTGGGTTCAAGCGATTCTCCTGCCTCAGCCTCCTGAGTAGCTGGGATTACAGGCACCTGCCATCATCCCTGGCTAATTTTTGTGTTTTTGAAGAGACGAGGTGTCACCATGTTGGCCTGGCTGGTCTTGAACACCTGACCTCAGGTGATCCACCTAACTTGTCCTCCCAAAGTGATGGGATTACAGGCATGAGCTACCTCGCCCAGCCTTGAGTGGATGAACTCTTGACTTCCACTCTATCCCTAACACTGTCAGTTTCATGATTCAAGAATTTAGTATGGATATCTGATACGAACGGGTATCTGACACACTCCATTCATCTGGGGAGAGCCAAAAACTCAATCAGGATTAGCTGGGTGGAGCTTCAGGAATCCAGTCAGATATCACTGGTTGATTGGAAGCTAGCAGTAGATATGTGGAGGGGTGTGGGTGGCAGTTGTGATTAGAAAGGTCAATAAAAGCTTCTAAAGACCCACAGGAGAGACCCAAAGTCTTCAAGCCTGGAGTTACTGCTTGATTCTTCCTGAGGTCTGAGCACCCTGCAAACTCAGTCCACATCGAGTAAGTGCCTAATTTCTGTAAGGACACTCCCGTCTGACCTACAGTCAGCCGGTCTCGGATGGTGACAGTGCAGCCTAAGATGGCACAGAGTTATATCCTGTTTTTTTTTTTTTTCTCATATGAACAATTTGGATGTTTGAATTTTTCCCTCTAAGTGCAGTTTTGTCTTTATTTCAAAAAATTGGATTGTGCTTTGGTTTATGTCATTTCATAATTGTTAATGGGAGCAGTAACTCATGCCTGTAACCCCATCACTTTGGGAGGGCAAGGTGGGAGGATCTTTTGAGCCCAGGGGTTTGAGAAAACCTGGGCAACATGGCAAAAATGCATCTCTACCAAATATTCTCTTTGAGGGGGGGATGGAGTCTCGCTCTGTTGCCAAGGATGGAGTGCAGTGGCATGATCTTGATTCACTGCAACCTCTGCCTCCCAGGCTCAAGCAATGCTCAAGCCTCAGCCTCCTGAGTAGCTGGTATTACATCCGTCTTCCACCATGCTGGCTAATTTTTGTATTTTTAGCAGAAGTGGGGTTTCACCATGCTGGCCAGGTTGGTCTTGCACTTCTGACCTCATGTGATCCACCTGCCTTGGCCTCCCAAAGTGCTGGGATTACATCCGTGAGCCAATGGTGGTTGGCCTCTACAAAAAAATTTAAAAAATTCCATCTCCATGGCCACCCTGGAGAACCTTCTGTGCCACACAATCAGACTCAACAACTTATGCCTGGAGCTGTGTCCTGCCCGGCGGGACAGTTATGATGCTGATGGGACTCTCTGCTGGAGCAGATTTGACCAACTGAGGGCTGAGCTGATGGGGAGAGTGAGGGACTTAAGGCACCCCAAGAGGATCTTGTTCTGTACTGACTACTGCCCTGACTGTGGCAACAGGACATTTTACGGCCTGGAGGTACATCAATGCTGCTGTTGAATACCTGCCTATTTGGGTGGATATATCAAATGCTTTCTTCTGGACACTTGGAAACTAAAACCTAGATCTTACATACATCCTAAAGGGAGCACAGAAACCACTGTTTCAGACACCGGCTCTGAACGTGGGAAAGGAAAGGTGATCAAGCAGGGCTGGACTGGGGGAAATGTTGACATGGATTCAATGGGACTTTGGGGACCTGTGTCCTGTAGAGTCAAAAATGGGAATGTGAATGTCTAGAGTGGAATTCAGGCTTGAGAATACATGAGGGGGTTCCCCTTCCATGGATGGTTGTAAAGAAACAGTCAGAAATAAAGGGAAACTAAGTGGAAAGTGTCTGGTGCCCTCTATTGTCAAGTAACCTGTTTTCCAGTTTAAGCCCCAGGAATCTTCAGTTATTGATGAAAGAAAAAAAAAAAAAGGCACTGAGTTGTCCAATGAATAAGATGCAGCCCCAGAAAATCAAGGCATTTAAATGAAATTTGGTTATTTTAATCAATTTCCTCCCTTTTTTTTTTTTTTTGAGACAGAGTTTCACTTTTGTTGCCCAGGCTGTAATGTGGAGAGCAATTGACATCTTGGGTCACTGCAACCTCTACCTCCAGGGTTTAAGAGGTTCTCTGGCCTCAGCCTTCCAAGTAGCTGGAATTACAGGCATGTGCCACCATGCCCAGCTCATTTTTGTATTTTTAATAGAGACAGAGTTGCATCACTATGTTGGTTAAGCTGGTCTCAAATTCCTGACCTCAGGTGATCCACCCAACTCGGCCTAATAAGATAAAAATTTCCAATCTGTGGGTCTCCGGTGCCATTTACTCTTAGATCAGACCATATGGTGTAATTTAGTGTTGCAAGGACTATATTTTACGGTGTTTTAAAAAATTTACTATTGTGAGCTAGGTGCGGTGGCTCACGCCTGTAATCCCAGCGCTTTGGGAAGCCGAGGCAAGTGGATCACTTCAGATCAGGAGTTTGAGACCAGCCTGGTCAACATGGTGAAACCCCGTCTCTACTAAAAATACAAAAAATTAGCAGGGCATGGTGGCACTCGCCTGTGAATCCCAGCGACTGGGGAGGCTGAAGCAGGACAATTGCTTGAACTCCAGAGGTGAAGGTTGCAGGGAGCCGGGATCATGCCACTGCACTCCAGCCTGGGTGACAGAGCAAGAAAAAAATAATTTACTGTAATGTAAATACTATCTGAGTATAAAGATTTGTGTTGTAATTTATGTATATGAACGATATAGAACTTTCAAAGAATGCAATGTGATATTTTAAGAATGGTTAATGGCCAGGTGCGGTGGCTCATGCCTGTAATCCCAGCACTCTGGGAGGCTAAGGTGGGCAGATCATGAGGTCAGGAGATCGAGACCAGCCTGGCAAACGTGGTGAAACCCCGTCTCTACTAAAAATACAAAAAATTAGCTGGGCGTGGTGATGGACACCTGTAATCCCAGATACTCAGGAGGCTGAAGCAAGAGAAAGAGAATCGCTTGAACCCGGGAGGCAGAGGTTGCAGTGAGCCGAGATCACGCCACTGCAGTGCAGCCTGGGTAAAAGAGCAAGACTCCGTCTCAAGCGGGGGCAGAAAAAGAATACTTAACTTGATTTGGAATCTCAAAACAAATGAGATTTTAAAAGTAATTTTAAAGACACTGAACAATAATCCTTTCTTCTTTAAAATATACTTAGAATAATACAATTTTAGCTTTGAAAGGAAACATTACAGTTTTTAAAATATTGAGCTTATTTTATTTTAATTTATAAGACAAGTTCTCACTCTGTCATCCAGGTTGGAGTGCAGTGCCATGATCACGGCTCACTGCAGCCTCAACCTCCCAGGCTCAGGTGATATTCCTGCTTCATTCCCCCTAATAGCTGGAACAACAGGCATGAACCATCATACCTGGCTTATTTTTGTATTTTTAGTGGAGACCAGGTTTCACCATGTTGCCCAGGCTGGTCTTGAACTTCTGGGCTCAAGCGATCCACCAGACTCGACCTGAGACTGCTGTGAGTTAGCCCCTAAAGGCGTGAGCCACCACACCCAGCCCTGGGTTTATTTATTTGTTTGTTTGTTTGTTTGTTTATGTTGGAGATGGAGTCTCACTCTGTCTCCCAGGCTGGAGCACAGTAGCAGGATCTCAGCTCACTGCAACCTCCATCATCCAGGGTTCAAGTGGTTCTCCTGCCTCAGCCTCCTGAGTAGCTGGGATTACAGGCATGTACCACCACACCTGGCTAGTTTTTGTAGTAGTATTAGTATTTATTAGTAGGGATGGGATTTCACCATGTTGACCAGGCTGGTCTCGAACCCCTGACCCCAGGTGATGTGCCTGCCTCAGCCTCCCAAAGTGCTAGGACTACAGGCGTGAGCCACCATGCCTGGCCTATTTTTTTCTTTATAGCAGTTTTAGATTCACTGAGAAACTAAGCAGAACATCCAGAGTTCTCATCTATCCCCTCCCCTATTCAATATACAGCACCCCCATACGATCAACACCCACACCAGCACAGAGTATTTGGCACAATGAGCCACATGGACACATCACTATCACCCAATGTCCACAGTTTACATGACGGATCATTGCTGGTTTTTACATTCTATGGATTTTAACAAAGGGATAATGACATGTATCCACCATTAGAGCATCATGCAGAGTAGTTTTGTTTCCCTAAAAGTCCTCTGTCCTCTTCCCATTCATCCCATTGTACTCCCAACCCGTGGCAACCACTGGGCTTTCTACTGTCTCCATAGAAAAAGGCAAAAGCCTTTTCCGCAATGTCTAACAGGATGAGTCTTTTCACATTGCCTTCTTTCACTTGTACCATAATGTGCATTTAGGAATCTCTCATGTCTTTTTATGGCTTCAGAATAGCTCACTGACTGGACAGTCACCGACTGAAGGGCATCTTGCTTGCTTCCAAGTTTTGGCAATTATGAATAAAACTGCTGTAAACATCCAGGTGTGCATTTACTCATTTCATTAAGTACCGAGGACTATGATTACCAAATTGTAGGGGTATGGTATGTTTTACAAGGATTTTTTCTTTATTGACAATCTCACTTGTTCCATATTGCTGCTAAGGGTCAGGAACTTTGTCTCGATCATCCTGGGGTTCCACTGCTGAGCAGGGAACCTGGCATTTGGTAGCAAATGCGGTTGACCACGTGATGCATGGAAAGGTTTGTCATCAGTATAGCCACTAAATTGATAACTTAGGGATGTCAACAGCTCTCTACCAATAATAGAAATAAATTGGATTGTGGGAAAAAAAGCCCTTGTGATACTGTGGCTACTCCATGTGTGTCATGAAAGTCCAGCAATTGGTCAAGCGCAGTGGCTCACATCTGTAATCCCAGCACTTTGGGAGACTGAAGCAGGCGGATCACTTTATGTCGGGAGATTGAGACCAGCCTAGCCAACATGGTTGAAACCCTGTCTCTATTAAAAATACAAAAATTAACTGGGCGTGGTGGCACGTACCTGTAGTCCAAGCTACTGGGGAGGCTGACAGAGGATAATTGCTTGACCCAGGAGGTGGAGGTTGCGGTGATTGAAGATTGTGCCACTGCACTCCAGCCTGGGCAACAGAGCGAGACACCATAACAAGAAAAAGAAAAACAAAACAAAACAAAAGGAAGTCCAGCATGGTAAGAGGTGCACAGAGGCAAACGTGGGCGGGCTTCATTTGTTTTTCATCCTTTTGCCTTTCTCTGGACAGAATTCTCAATGCAAAACATTGCAAAAACACACAGCAAATGTCTCCTCTAATCTTCCCCTTATCCCAGACTTCTCTCCAGCGTATATGTGCTAGTGTCTTCCAGACGTTTCTGTGACTTGCTACACAGAAGATCAGATCAAATGGACACATGTCCCTAAGAAGGTGGTGACTTGCCAGATCGGGACTCACTTTGCAGGGTGCTGGGACCTCTCTGAGAACCAAGCGGTAGCTCCAGGCGCCAGGGCTGCAGGCTCTTCTGTGCATCTTCAGGAGCTTTTATTGACCTTTCTCCGCACAACCCCCTTCTCAATGACCAACTTCCAATCCGAAAATGACATCCCACTAGATCCGGAACTGCCACCCAGTTAATCCTGATTGAGTTTTCAACTTTCTTCTCATAAAGTGATTAAATTAGAAGGCATTTATGAAAGTGAAAGAATTAATAATGGATG
>NW_012114988.1:3747818-3750832 GCF_000951035.1 Colobus angolensis palliatus | reverse complement strand
TAAGAGATATTCTCCCTGGAATCAGCAGTGACTAATAAATTCTCCCCAAATTCTACTGAGCTATTTGGGTGCACCCAGGAAGGCACAAAGCCGGGATCTCCGCAACTGCTGCTCTGGACTTAAAGTGGCACCTGGGGCCGATGGAAGGAACCTTGTCTAACTTGCATAGGAAGAGCTGACTCCTCTTGTTTTCCTAGAAGTTCCAGGCTATTGTCAGAGCCTGGGACAGGTCCTGGCACAGGGGCCATCCCTTCCCAGGCTCCCCTGGCCCAGTCTTAGACATGATGAGGCTGCAGCTGGAAAGCAGTGAGTCTGTTTCAGAGTCAGGGCTTTTCCTTGCCTGTGGTGTTTGCCCTCTGTGCATTTCTAACAGTAAAAAATCTCTGATCAGGCCCTGCTGGCCTCCTCTAGTCCTCAAGAGGGTCTCGTTCCAGATCGCATTTATGACTATCTTTCGCAAGACCAGGGCTGCCCCTCTTTTTTCCTCCAATAAAGATCTGAGGAGAAGGTCACTCTGAGAGCAGACAGTGGATGCTGAGGGAGGTGCCTGCAGCAGCCTGGAGTGGGGTATGTCTGGGAACTCCCTGTAGGCTGCATGGAGTCAGGGGGACTAAAGACAAGAACAGGGTCCAGAAAGGGAGTGGCCCAGAGGAGCTGATGGGGGCCAGATTAAGTGAGGAGGAGAGAGATGGCGGCAGGGTTGGGGACTGGGTTCTCTCACTCTCACAGAGCCACGTCCCTGATAAACTGGGGACTTGGGTGTGAGACCCTGAAAGGACCTGAGCCTGGATGTGGGGCTGTGAGTTTCCAAGGCCCTTTGATTTTGCCCTGGTCTACATGAAGTTCCAGTGGCTGCCCGACACCACCCCAGGGGCAGAGAGGCAGTCTAGCTGGGAGACCTGGGGAGAGAGAGTCGGTGGCGAGCACCCACCCTGGGTGCAATGACAAGGGACAGGTCAGAGGGAGGAAGCCTTGGCGTGCAGCCAGGGGAAGGGAGGCCCTTTGGATACGGGGCAGTTCTGTCTTTGCACTTGTCACAGCCTCACAGGACTGTGAGAATTGAACTTTGTAGGAGGGAATGAGGCAGAATGGGGTCTGGACTGGAGTCCCTGTCATCCAAGTGACCCCCTATCTACTCCTGCAAACCAGGGGAAGGTCTTGCTAGATGTAAGTCAATCCCGGGCCTATCAGGCTGCCTGGCACTTTCTCATGGATTCGGAAGGAGCACAGTGATCCTCAGTTGAAAAAATCTTGCATTGTCCAGCGATGAGGATTATCAGGTGGCTCTGGAGGGGGAGATTCTGGGGAAAACCATAGAGAAGATTTTGGAACATTTGACACTCTTAATGCCCAGTGCCTCCCCTTCCTATTAGTTGGGTGCGATGGCAGAAGAATCTCTTCAACCAGGGAGATGGAGGTTGTGGGGAGCTGAGCTCGTGCCACTGCACTCCAGCCTGGGTGGCAACAAGAGCAAAACTCTGTCTCAAACCAACAGTAACAACAAAAACAAAACTTCCGCTGAGTGCCTGGGATGCGCCGCCTGCTATTCTGGGTGCTGCTGAGGAAGATAAACAAGAAGCAAGGCACCTGGAAAATGAGCTCAACAGAATATACCTGGCTCGTCACTGCAGTGCGGATCAGAAAAAAAAAAAAAATGTTTGTGCAGATAAAACACGGATCCGGAAGGATGAAATGCGCAGAGCCGTCTTTTCTTTTCTGTTTTTTTCTGTCTTCTTCTTTCTAAAGACAGGGCCTCACTCTGTATCTAAGACTGGTGTTCACTGGTGCAATCTCAGCTCACTGTAGCCTCAGCCTCTCAGGCTGAACCGATCCTCCCATTTCAGCTTCCCAATTAGCTGGAAATACAGCTGTGTGCCACCAGGCCTGGCTTATTTTGTTTATCTTTTGTAGAGACGAGGCCTCACTGTTGCCCAGGCTGATCTTGAATTCCTGTGCTCAAGTGATCCTCCCAATTCAGGCTCCCAAAGTGCTGAGATTACAGGTGGCAGCCCCGTGTCCTGCAAAGCCATCTTCATAATCCGTGTGGAAAATGATGGTTATCCCATATCCTTTAATCACTCTTTGTCAGAACATGAACTACTCTCTCACTGCCCATTAGAAACGTACAGGGAAATGAAAGAAAAAAGTTAATATTGTCCAGGCACAGTGTGGCTCAGCCCATAATCCCAGCACTTGGGAGGCCAAGGAGGTCAGATCACCTGATGTCAGGAGTTCATACCAGCCTGGCCAACATAGTGAAACCCCATATCTACAAAAATACAAAAATTAGGTTGGCATGGTGGTGGGTGCCTGTAATCCCAGCTACTCGGGAGGCTGAGGCAGGAGAATCACTTGAACCAGGGAGTCGGAGGTTGCAGTGAGCCGAGATTGTGGCATTACACTCCAGCCTGGGCAACAGAGTGAGACTCCATCACAAAACAAAACAAAAACAGTTAATATTTATTAAGTGCACCGGAATTCAAAACAGTAAGAATTCAAGCGCTTTATTTCCTTGGAAAAACTCACCAAGAGCTGTTTAAACTATTATTGCCTTCCCCACAGCACAGCACAGAGGAGGCAGCTGGAATCTTCCAGGTCTTGGGGCACTGACCTGCTTCTTTCTGAATGGGGATCCACTCCCTACACACTTCCCTTTGTGCTCCTCAGGTCATGAATATCTTTGAGGCCCATGAGTGTGAGGTCTCTGGCTGGTGGCATTACTTCCTGTTTCTTGGGACTTTCTTTTTTGGTGGGTCTCTGGGCATAAGGGATGTGAGCCTAGGGAGAACAGGCTGGACTCTGCATCAGGTCACAGAGGCCCTGGAGGGGCAGACAGTGGAGCAAGCAGGTGCTGAATTTACCTGGTTTTTACTCAAAGGAGGCCCCTCACCACTGTCTTCCCTGGCACAGTGGCTCCAATAAAAAGAAAAAAGGTGTTAACTCAGCACATTCCCTGGAACAGCAAGCAGAAAATATCCCTCTTGGTATTCGTATAAGTATTAGGACTAGTGTTA
>NW_012114988.1:3728227-3745428 GCF_000951035.1 Colobus angolensis palliatus | reverse complement strand
CTGCTGGCTGGGAAGGTTCACTCCAGATGAGGTGACCCAGGTGGAGGGCATAGGTGTCAAAGAAAGTGACAGCTGGGTGAGGAGGAGAGGGGGGCCTATGGGTGGCCCAGAGGCTTCTGATGGGGCTGAAGAGAAAGCTCAGGGATGCCTTGGGCGTTACCTGGCACCTCAGGGACAGGACTACTCATTATGCAGGGTCCACTGAGGCAACAGGACCTTCTCTCCTAGTGGCACTGAGTACCAGGCAGAATCCAAGGGGTAAGGAGGATGAAGTAAAGTCAGAGAGAGGGAGAAGCAGAAAGGAGGGTAGAGCCTAATGTCTGGAATGTAGATAAAACCTCAGATCTGATGGGTGTGGTGGCTCACACCTGTAATCCCAGCACTTCGGGAGGCTAAGGAGGGTGGATCGCTTGAGGTCAAGAGTTTGAGACCAGCTTGGCCAACATGGTGAAACCCCATCTCTACCAAAAATACAAAAATCAGTCAGGCGTGGTAGTGAGCTCCTGTAATCCCAGCAACTCAGGAGGCAGAGGTGGGAGAATCACTTGAACCTGGGAGGTTGATGCTCCAGTAAGCCAAAATCATGCCACTGCATTCCAGGCTGAGTGACAGTTCAAGGCCCCATCTCAAATAAATAAATAAATAAATAAATAAATAAACTCAATCTAGACAAAAGACTTTCAGTCCTGACATCTAGATACCCACAAAATAACCACCATGTTTTCTATTGTCTTGGTTCCTTTCCAGGGTCCCGTTAGAACACCTAGTCCCATTCTGCTCAGTCCCCACCTCACTTTGTCATTTTGTCCTGATTTCCTTCACTGAAGCCTTGACTTAGTCTTGAGATTGATCACACCCTCAGCGGTTCTTGTTTTCTACCTGAATGTGCATATGATCTGCTATGTCAGACAGCATAAAGCCCAGGTGACCATTCAATTTATACAGCTTTTTATTAGGCTTTCTTAGGAATGACATCACTGTCTTCTTCAAGCTGTTTTAATTCTGAAACATTTTGATAATTTTTGATAATCCAGAGTGGAATAAAGAAGAAGAAATTCATATTCAGATAAACTATGTGAAATTTCGGACAATGACCAAAAAAAAAAAGTCTTAAGTGTGCCAGATAGAACAAGCAAATGTCCTATGATGGAATAACTTTATGACTGACAGTTGACTTCTCAACCTCAGCAATGGAAGTCCCAATCACATGAAATCATAATATCAAATTTCCAACCATATTTTTGAAATTCTTCAATTCCAAATTTAGCAAAAGTCCTTCAAGAATGAGGTAGAATAAAAGACTTTCATGATAATGATTGAGAGAGTTCATAAATTTTAGTGCCATTAAAAAGTCACATGATCAAAAAGATCTGAGATTTCAAAAGGAACCGTAAGTAAAGAAATTAGAAATATGTTGCTATTGTAACCAACCTTCAACTGTATAAAAGAGAAATAATAATGACAGACTGGGCGCAGTGGCTAACGTCTCTAATCCCAGCGCTTTGGGAGGCTGAGTTGGGTGGGTGTCTTGAGGTCAGGAGTTCGAAACCAGCCTGGCCAACGTAGTGAAACCCCGTCTCTACTAAACATGAAAAAATTAGCTGGGTGTGATGGCATGTGCCTATAATCCTAGCTACTTGTGAGGCTGAGGCAAGAGAAGTGCTTGAACCCAGGAGGCAGAGGTTGCCATGAGCTGAGACCACACTGCCACTCTCCAGCCTGGCACACACCTGTAGTCCCAGCTATTTGGGAGGCTGAGGTGGGAGGATCACTTGAGCCAGGAGGCGGAGGTTGCAGTGAGCTACACATGGCCTCATTTTTAAATCTAAATAAATCAACATACAGAAATCTCAAAAATAAAATCGTATCCCAAGGAAACGTTGAAGAAGATTATGTACAGAATGGCATTTAGGTAAAATTTACTAACATCCAATATAGTATCTGTCAATTAGGGACACATGTATGAAGAATATCATTAAAATATGCTTGATAAAGTTATATAATTAATTCAAGAAAGTGGTTACCCATGAGCAAGAGGGAGGATGAATTCTTCAGCAATGGGAAGAGGGTTGGTTACCCTGGAGGAATCACGTGTATCTATAAAGTTGTAATAGGTTTAAAAATATCCAAAAATAAAATGGAAAATGTTACTATTGTATGTTTAATGCCATGTGTGAGTACCTGTGTATTTTTGCTGTCACTCAGTAGAGTGCGGTTGATACATTGTAACAAATGTGCCAGGTTCCTGTGAGATGTTGCTCCTGGGGGAGACGGTGTGTGGGGTCAGGAAGAAAGTGGAAACTATCTACTTTCTGCTCAATTTTACTATGAATTTAACACTGCTGTAACAAAATAAACCATATTTTATTTAAAAACCTGTACTACTTCCTCTCAGCTCTAAAAGTTTATTAATTTAAATTTAATTATTTTTATTTTTATTTGTTTCATAGACCATACATGAGACTTAGTTTAAATATTTTTAAAATAAAAACAATTATTAAGCTGGGAGCAGCGGCTCATGCCTATAATCCCGACACTTTGGAAGGCCAGGATGAGAGGATCGCTTGCGCCTGGGAGTTTGAGATTAGCCTGGGCAACACAGTGAAACCACAAATCTACATGAAATTTTTAAAAATTAGCCAGATATTAGCTCGGTGTGGTGGTGTGCTCCTGTAGTTAAAGCTACTTGGGAGGCTGAGGCAGGAGAATAGCTTGAACCCCAGAGGCAGAGGTTGCAGTGAGCCGAGATCGCGCCACTGCACTCCAGCCTGGGAGAAAGAGTCAGACTCTGACTCAAAATAAATAAATAAATAAATAAACAAACAAACAAACAAATAACTAAAATTAGCTGGGCATTGTGTCACATGCCTAAGATGTCGGCTATTTAGGAGGCTGATTTGGAAGGATCACTTGAGCCCAAGAGGTTGAGGCTGCAGTGAAGTGTAATCACACAACCGCATTCCACCTAGGCAACAGAGTGAGACCCTTTCTCAAAAAAAAAACAAAAACAAAAACAAAACAACAACAATAACAAAAACAAAACCCAAAACAATACAACAAACGATAACAACAATTCTTATTTATTTGTATTTAGAATTAGTTTTGAAAGTATCATTTATTTTGAGACTTCAAACCACATTAGATATTTTTTAAATGTTACATTGCATACTTTAAATACTAAATTCCCTTAATAATTTAAAATTTCAATTTATATCTTGAAATGTATATAAATTACAATTGAATATTTGTACATTAATAGATTTTCTTAAATACCGTTACAATATAGTCCTGTTTACAACACTAAATGATGCCACGTGGTCTAATCTACCAGAAGGTGGCACCCGAGGCCCATGGGTTGGGAATTTTCTCTGCTACAAGGAGAGATGAACTCAGGCTTGTACTTCCCATTGCGCCCCCTGCTGGCTGCCGAGGGTCCACCGTCTGGGGGAATCCTGATGAAATGGTGGCAGCCTGTAGAAGCTGAGTCCTATTGCGTGCCCTGGGTTCCTGCTTCCTCCCTGTTATCAGGAATGCAAGGTAAAATTAAAGGATGAAGAACTCCTGGGACTTAGTCTAGAAGGGAAATAGAAAAACAAGATGCAGTTATTAAACTTTTACTGTATGCTAAAGGAAATGAAAGATAAAAAGTTAATATTTATGCCAGGCGCGATGGCTCACGCCTGTAATCCCAGCACTTTGGGAGGCCGAGGCAGGCGGATCACCAGGTCAGGAGATCGAGACCACAATGGCTAATACGGTGAAACCCCGTCTCTACTAAAAATACAAAAAAACTAGCCGGGCGTAGTGGCGGGCGCCTGTAGTCCCAGCTACTCGGGAGGCTGAGGCAGGAGAATCACTTGAACCAGGGAGTCGGAGGTTGCAGTGAGCCGAGATTGTGGCATTACACTCCAGCCTGGGCAACAGAGTGAGACTCCATCACAAAACAAAACAAAAACAGTTAATATTTATTAAGTGCACCGGAATTCAAAACAGTAAGAATTCAAGCGCTTTATTTCCTTGGAAAAACTCACCAAGAGCTGTTTAAACTATTATTGCCTTCCCCACAGCACAGCACAGAGGAGGCAGCTGGAATCTTCCAGGTCTTGGGGCACTGACCTGCTTCTTTCTGAATGGGGATCCACTCCCTACACACTTCCCTTTGTGCTCCTCAGGTCATGAATATCTTTGAGGCCCATGAGTGTGAGGTCTCTGGCTGGTGGCATTACTTCCTGTTTCTTGGGACTTTCTTTTTTGGTGGGTCTCTGGGCATAAGGGATGTGAGCCTAGGGAGAACAGGCTGGACTCTGCATCAGGTCACAGAGGCCCTGGAGGGGCAGACAGTGGAGCAAGCAGGTGCTGAATTTACCTGGTTTTTACTCAAAGGAGGCCCCTCACCACTGTCTTCCCTGGCACAGTGGCTCCAATAAAAAGAAAAAAGGTGTTAACTCAGCACATTCCCTGGAACAGCAAGCAGAAAATATCCCTCTTGGTATTCGTATAAGTATTAGGACTAGTGTTAGTGTTTGTACTTGTATTATATTAGTATTAGTATTAGTATTAGTATTAGTATTAGTATTAGTATTGTTTATATGAAAACAGAGAGAGAAAAGCTGGTTTCTGTCCCCTTTTGATATCATAACTCAAGGTACCCTGGGGATCTCGAGTGCATGGAGCAGGGAGTCTGAAGGAGTTTGTCCTTTGGGTACGAATCCATGGGAAGTAGGTGTGTATTCTGTGGCCAAACTCACTGGCCTCTTTGCTTAGTGGAGACAGAAGGGCCCAGGACCCACCCCCAAGCCTTTGCTTCCCAGGACCCCTCTCTATCTTTCCATGTGCATGCCTGAGGGGGTTCCTGGTCCTCACCTATCCACATTGGCTCTCCTTGAGATGATGCACCCACTGTACACCTGCAGGTGACCCTGTGTAGAAAGAATTCCAAAAACCCACGTGGGTCCACATAGAGTGAGGCTGCCTCCAGACAGGCACAGGAACCCCGAGCCTCTTAGCCACTGCCAGAGTCTGAGGCTGGGGCAGTCACATGGAGACAAATCCATGGGATTTTAGAAGAGGCTGGGTTGGTGGAAGCGGAGGAGGGCACAGATAGAATGCAGCGGTCCGTGGAAGCTTCAGGGCCAGAGGCACTTGGGAGGGAAGAAGGCATCATGGAGAGAAAAGTCAGGGCTCCTTCCATGCCCTGAGGTCACAGCAGGTTTCCCTCTCTCCCAGCTCATCCCTGGGCTCTTGTGTCGGGCAGTCAGGGCTGGCTCAGCTGGGGATCTTTGATGAGTGGGAAGGACATAGGGGACTCGGGGTCTCAAGTTCAACTTTTAACATGATCCTCAAATGAGAGGTTGCACCCAGTGGCCTCCTGTCCACAGATCCCATGTCTTCTTGCTGGACTCTTGGGGGAGCTGCCCAGCCAGGGACATGAGATGTTTTACTTTTATCTGCCAAGTGCGAAACCATCTTAATCTACGTGAGGCCGGCTCCATACTGAAGGGTTGTGGTCCGCAGGACTGGTAGACCAGCCCACCAGCTTCAGGCCCTACCTGGTTAGACAGTGGAGCCTCACCAGGGACCCTCACTTTCCCACCTAGGAGTTTGTCTCTCTCCCACCACCACCCATGGCACCCAGGTCACACACACCGAGGAGCATCCAAAGGCCAGCGCTGATCTGTCCTCAGCCCCCTCCCATGCTGGTCAGTGCCCAAAGTCCAGAGGGTTCAAGACAGCAGGAGGACAGGGACTCAGCCCTGCCCCGAGCATGCACACACCCACTTAGGCTGCAATAGCATCCGGGCTCCACCCCAATCCCTCTCCAAAATTAGAGCAGGTGCCACGAGAGACCAGGCGGTGGCAGCAGGCACCTCCAGCTGCAGGGGAAGGGGAAACTTCTGGGCCCTCCAGAGCACTGGGGGACATCAGTTGGTAATTGCAACCTGGGCAGCTTCTGTTGCACCTTTGGAGCTACTGCCCTACCAACTCGGGAGGACCAGGATTCCCTCTTGTCCCAGGCTCCCATCAGCTCCAAAGTGTACGCAGCCTCGGCTGTGCCCTCTCTCTGTGTTTCCCCACAGAGGTGACAGGCGAGATGAAGGTTCACAGCAGCTCTGGCCAACACCACACAAACAAACCCAATGCTTCTGGGTCTGGTTTAATGAGCCCCAACTGCACTCTTTTCAAGAAGACTGCAGGCTAACAGCATGCAGTGAGGAGTGAGGTTGAGGCTTGGTAGAGGCTTCAGACCTGGGAGCAGGTCCCGTTTAGCCATGAGAGGGTATGTGTGACACAATTTGCTGCCTCAGTGACATGGGGCACAGGCCTGGCCCACAACCCTGCCAAGGGGGGTGTCTGTAAGAGTGGATCATGGTTCACAGGCCCAACAATCGGGAGCATCAGGCTCTGTGGTCACCCCTCTGGTGGGCAGATCTTGGAAACACAGCCACAGGAGGATTTCCATAGAACCTCCATTTGAGGCCCAGGAACTTCACACTGTTAGCAGGGCGGGCACAGTGGCCGCATAGCTGGCCAGGTCATTGAACCAGGTGCCATTTCTGCTTCCCAACCAGGCCCCTGGAGCATGGCCCTAGCTCTGCTTTCTGAACCTGGCAACCACACTTCATGTGCAAGCATGGCACCACCCCAAGCCCATCTCCTCGGGGCCGCTCTCTGCCCAACCATTTGTGCCGGACTGAGTTGCTCCCCAAAGGTGAAAAAGTAAGGAAAAAAACAGATGACTTAAGAGAAAAATGGGTGAAGACCATTGGCACACCTGTAATCCCAGCACTTTGGGAGGCCAAGGTTGGCAGATCACTCAAAGCCAGGAACTCGAGACCAGCCTGGTCAACATGGCAAAACCCTGTCTCTACTAAAAGTATGGAGGCCAAGGTGGGCGGATCACAAGGTCAGGAGATTGAGACCATCCTGGCTAACACGGTGAAACCCCGTCTCTACTAAAAATACAAAAAATTAGCTGGGCGTGGTGGTGGGTGCCTGTAATCCCTGCTACTCGGGAGGCTGAGGCAGGAGAATGGTGTGAACCCAGGAGGCGGAACTTGCAGTGAGCCGAGATGGCACCACTGCACTCTAGCCTGGGCAACAGAGTGAGACTCCGTCTCAAAAAAAAAAATACAAAAATTAGCCAGGTTTGGTGGCACGTGCATGTAGTCCCAGCTACTTGAGTGGTTGAGGCATGAGAATCACTTGAGCCCTGAAGGAAAGGATGGCAGTGAGCCCAGATTGCACCATTGCACACCAGCTGAGGAGATAAAGTGAGACTTTTGTCTCCAAAAATAAAAGAAAAAGAAAAGATCAAGAATTGGTGAGAATTTATCAAAATGATCTAATTTTATATTGTTGTTTTGATGTTCTCAAGCTGAACCTCAATCACAGACAAATTAGTACTGCATTATTTTTCCATCAGTAACTCAGTAACTAGAGATTTCTGATGTATAAATCGCTAAAGCAAGTCAATCAAATACAGAGGACACCAGAAAGTTCTCGTTGAGGTTCCCTTTATTTCCGATATTTCTTTGTAACCACTCTTGCAGGGATAACATTCTCATCACTGTAGAACTTTAGGTTCTGTCTCTGACTCTGTAGGACACGGGTCCCTGAAGGTCTCAAGACTCCACCTCAACGTTTTTCTCCAGTCTTGCCCCCTGCTGTTATGTTTTTTCCATTGTACTGAGCACTTGCCTAAAGCAAAGAGTTCAGTGCTTCCTTTAAGCTGTACATGTGGCCTGGGCAAAGTCGCTCATGACTGCAATTCCAGCACTTTAGGAAACCGAGGTAGGAGAATCCCATGTGCCCAGCAGTTTGAGACCAGCTGGGGCAACATAGCGAAACCCTGTCTGAAATTTTTTTAGTAAAAATTTTAGAATTATTAGAAAAGAAATAAGAAATAAGAAAAATAACTTGCACCTACATACTAGATTTTAGTGTCCAAGTGCCCGGAAGAGAACTTTGGATGGATCTACCCCACTAGGCACACCTTCCCTAGCAGCAAAGATGGAACTCCAGTTCCTCAGACGGTGATGAGCCGCAGGAAGGGCAGGGGGCGGGGCCAGTGAAGATCCTCCTGGGCTGCCTGACTTCCCTCAGTGTCCACATCAGCTCAGCCCGAAGTGGGGTGAAGATCTCCCAATCGACACGAGCCAAGGAATTCAAACTCTCGTCAGGGGCGGGATACGTCTCCAGGCTTAACTTGCTCAGTCCACTGGTGTGGCGCAGCAGGTCCTTCAGGGCATCCATAGACATGCAATTTCTGCCAAAGTAGAAGGTGGTGAGCTGGGAACAGTGACTCAGGCCAGGCAGGATGGCACTGAGTTGGGAGTAGTGGATCTGACAGCCTTCCAAGATGAGGGTCTCGAGAGTGGCAGCAACTTTCTCCAGCAGAGCTCCGAGGGCCTCAAGACTGATGCGGAACAGCGGCACGTAGCTGAGATTCAGATGCTTTAGGTAACCGAGGCTTGGATACTGGGAGAGACACTTCATGTCCTCTTCCAATAGGTAGCCACAAGTCAATTCCAAGTTCTCCAAGGGGTTCTGGAGGCACCTGTGGAGATCAAGAAGTTAGTTCTGGGCAATGGTACCAGTTAGATGAAGATGGTGGGGAATAACCTCAAGGGAAATGCCTGCTTCACCCAAACACAAGTTTATTCCCATCATGTGATGGTGGTCCGCATGCAAGTTGCTGCGTGATGAGGACTCTGATCATTCAGGACAGTCCCATTTTAGCCTCGGCCCTTTCACCATTTCTTGTGTGATTGATTCAAGGCTGCAAAATCTCTAAAGCCTTTTTTCTTCACTTTTTAGCAGAAAATTTCATCTCTGGGCCACAGGTACCAGATTGGAGATGTGCACAAAGAACTCAACTCAGCAAGGTCTAGGGACATCAGCTAGGGCTACGTGCCGGCAGGGGCTCCCTGAGATGCCTGCATCTGCAAAGGAACTATCACTTTTTACCACTCTCATGCCTTCTCCCTCACCCTCCATTCAAGAAGCACACATTTCCCATGTCAATTGCCTTTCCTGGAGTTCAAAACAACCTTTTACAGACAGGGAATTAGAGACAAAATCATTCGTGATCACTAAGCTCTTGAGGATAGAGCTTCTACTGTGATATGCACAAGTTTGATGCACTTTTCCTCCTTTCATAGCCTCCTCTATTACCTCTTTTATATCGTATCAACTTTAAACACACCTTGAAACAAGAAATTCACACGTGCACCCTCAGTAGAGCTGAAACCCCCACTTAACTAGCTTGTACATGATGTCCCTCTCTAGCCTCTACCCCAGGTGACCCCGCTGCCCACGTTGGAGCGATCCTGTGATAGCCACTCCAGGACATGGAGCACTGAATGGGACAATGTGTTGACATTCTGGTGTCCCCTTCACTGTGACGTTGCCACTGACTGGCACACAGTACATGCCTTCCAGTGTTTGCTGTAACAAAACAAGGCTGTGCTGTGGTTTGCAGAGAAAGTGCGCAATCCTTTCTCACCTGATCAGCTGTTCCAGGTGCCCACTGAAGAAGGTGACCAATTTTATTTTAAGCAATTGGAGGTGTTCCAGCCTGAGGAACACAGAGCTGAATTTGGCAACTTACTGTCCCTTGAGGTAATTGTCTGATGTGTAATGATGGCAGCTGGAGAAAACAAGTTTGCAAAGATTCTTTATCTCCTTCAGGTAACAACAAAACTTTCTTATCAGACGTGGCCAGGACATGTTGCAGATTTCCAGCTCCTGAATACTATTCAGGTGGATTAATGTCAATGGTTTTCTGAGATATTTAATTGGCGTTAGATAATTCACCAACTTACTACAGCACAGGTGTACTAAACCTCTCCTTTGGTAAACCCACTGAAAGAGGCATCTCAGGCACTCATCCTGGGGTATTTAAATGTTTTTAAATAAGAGCAATTCTTATTCATTGATCTTTAAAATTCATTTTGAATGTGTCATTTCATTTGAGACTCAAAACCACATTAAGCATTTTTAAAATATCGCACTACATACTTTAAAGCACTAAATTCCTGTTATATGTTAACATTTCAATTTGAATCTTAAATGTGTTGTATGTAAATCACAAATAAATATTTATTCTCTATAAACATTTACATAACAGCAGATTTTTGGAGATACCACTCAATATCATCCTGTTTGCATCAATAAATTACAGCAGATGATCTCACCTACCAGCAGATGGCACATGAGTCTCATGGGTTGGAAGTTTTTCTCTCAGGATCACTAGTAATGAACTCAGTCCTTCCCCACCCACCCCACCCTCTGCTGGCTGCTGAGGCTCTGCTGTTTAGGGGAATCACGATTAAGTAGTAGGTGGTGTGTAGCAGCTGAGTCCCGTTGCCCGCCCTGGGATCCTACTGCCTCCCCGTTATCAGGAATGGAAGGTGAGATTGAAGGGTGAAGAATGCTGGGACTTCTAATAGGAGGAGGAAAAAAAGAACAAGATGCATGTATTGAGCTCTTACTGTATGCCAGGCCCCATTCCTGACCATGCACCATCTCACTGGGTCCTACAGCAGTCTCATAGGATGGCGGGCATCATCATCTTTATTTCACAGGGAAACTGAGCTTCTTGCCTATTTCATGCCCAATAGCACCAGCCCCTGAGTCCTCAGCAGGGTTCTACACTTAGGTGCGTGTTGTGTAGGGCCCTTCAGCACAGGTGTGGTCACTAATTACCTGCAGGCACTTGATCGTTATCCACCCTCTGAGGATGGGCGATTCCAAATACGATGCACTGGTCTTCCTTGACAGGGAGAAAGGGGAGGTGTTAAGAAAAGGTCTTTCATCGATGTTATAGGTATTATATGCCTACGTAATGTGAGCATTTTGCTAAAAGGGAATTTGGATGTCTTTATTGGCCACAACTGCTTTAATTCAGCAAGGGACGCTACCCACCGTGAGGACAGGGATTGGTTGGTGATGCCCTGAGGCTGCTGCTCACACAGTGTGGAGCTCCCCTTCCAGGGCAGGGGCCATGTCTTGGGCAGTAAAGTCCTTTCCCAGCACAGGTAACAGTCAGGAACTGAGGGTTCTGGATCCACCCATTCGGAGTGAACAGAGTCTCGGCATCTGGACAGAAGTGAGGGCCCCTGAGAAGAAGGGGCTGCACTCCCGTGGCTGACACTCACTTTCCACTTAGAATGCTCCAGGCCCTGTGCGTGTCTCATGTGTATTAACCCACTAAGCAGTCACAGAGAATAGCAAGAAGGTAACAGATGCCCAGAGAGAAGTAAAGAAAAGGAGGGAATTGATCCAAATGATCAAATTCCATTTTGATGGCTTGATTTCCAGGAGCTGAAACTCTTTTGTCACAGACAAATCAGTGCCTCCTTTCCCCCATCAGTAACTTGAGACTCCTTAGGTTTACATTGTTAAGCCAGGTGAAGCAATCATGGAGGACACCAGACAGTTTCCATTCAGTTTCCCTTTCTTTCTGACCGATTCTTTACAACCATCCATGCAGAGGTAACTCAATCATGTGTCTCTCCTACCTGACTTTCACTCTAGCAGTTCAGATTCTCATTTCTGTTTCTCTGGGACACAGATCTCTAAAGATTCCATCAACTCCAACTCAACTTTTCCCCCAGTCCCACCACTTCTGCATCCACCGTGGGTCTGTGCTCCCTTTAACATACACTCATGGCCTAGGTTTCAGTTCCCAAATGACCAGAAGAAAGCTCTAAATACATCCACCCTGATGGACAGGCATTCAGCAGAGGCAGTGACTGGGTTCCAGGTCATAGGAGGCCCTGATGCCACAGCGAGGGCAGGGGACAGTGCTGAATGCAATGATCTTGGGCTGCCTTAAGTCCCTCAGTGTCTTCATCAGCTCAGCCCCAAGTTGAGCAAATCTCCCCCAGCAAAGAGCACCCTGGGCATCATAACTCTCCAGAGAGGCAGGCACAGCTCCAGGCTCAGCTTGCTCAGCCCGACGGTGTGGCGCAGCAGGTTCTCCAGGGCGGCCACGGAGATGAGGTTCCCACAGAAGCTCAAGGTGCTGAGCTGGGAGCAGCGGCTCAGGGCAGGCAGGATGATACTGAGTTGGGAGTCCGTGATCCCACAGTCCTCTAAGTCCAGGGTCTGCAGGGTGGCCTCAACTTGCTCTAGCAGAACAGCGAGGGGCTCAGGGCTGAAATGGGTCAGTGTGATGCCCCTCAGGTCCAGCTCCTTTAGCTGACGGATGCTTAGGCACTAAGAGAGATGCTTCAAGTCCGACTCTGACAGCAGGCAGTCGGTCATGACGACTGTCTCCAAGGGGGAGCCAGAGGTACTAAGGGAAAGAGCAAAGCCAAGTCAGGGAGTGCGTGGCTAGAGATGCTGCTGGGGCTGGAATAAGGGAGGAGGAAGGAGGTGGCAGCAGGGCAGGGGCCAGGTTCTCTGGCTCTCACAGAGCCATGTCCCTGAATGGCTGCAGCCTTGTGTCTGAGACCCTGGGGGGACTGGGACCCAGAATGACCTTGTGAGTTCCCAAGGCCGTTCATGTGCCCTGGTCTGCATGAGGTTCCAGTGGCTGCCCCACCCTGCCCCAGGAGCACAGAGTCAGTCCAGTGGGGAGTCCTGGAGAGGGAGCACGGGTGGCAAGCATCCATCCTGAATGCAGAGACAAGGGTCAGGTCACTGGGAAGCAGCCTTGGTGTGAGGCCAGGGGAAGGGATGCTCTCTGAAAATTGTGCATTTCTGTCTCCTCGTTCGTCACAGCCTCGTGGAACAGGGAGGACTGGACTTTTCAGGAAGGAATGAGGGAGAATGGAGTCTGGCCCAGAGTCCCTGTCATCAAAGAGACCCCAAATCTCCTCCTGCAAGCCAGAGGAATGTCTTGGGGCATGGAAGTCAAAACAGGGCCCACAGCCTGCCCAGCACCTCCCTGTGGAAGGAGAAGGTGCACATTGATTCTCAGTCAGAAAAATCCTGCCATGTCCAGTGCTGAGGAGCGTCATGAGGCCCTGGAGGGGAGACTTTGGGTCAAATTTTCAGGGAAGATTCTGGCACATGTGACCCGCCAACACGCAGTGCCTTCCTGTCCCTCCTCTCCCCTTGATTCATTCAAAAATCTTTACTGAGTGCCTGGGATGTGCCATCTACTATTCTCAGTGCTACTGAGGAAGACAAACAGAAAGCAAAGAATCTGGAAAATGAACTCAACAGAGTACATGTGGCTCAGCACTGCAGCCCAGGTCAGAAAAAAATGACTATGCAGGATGAAATGTGCAGAGTGATCTTAATAATCCATGGAGAAAAATGACATATGTCCCATGTCCTTTAATCACTTTTTGTTGAATATGAAGAACTCTCTCATTGCTGAATAAAAACAGACAGGTAAGTGGAAAACATTAGTAAGACTAATATTTATAACGTGCAACGTAATTCAAAACACTGAGAATCCAACGACTTGATTTCTTTGAAACAACTTGCCAAGGCAGTTTGAACAGTGATCATCTTCCTCCTGGGCACAGCACCACAGAAGCAGCCGCTGTCTTCTCCCGCTTGGAGAATTCTGCTACTTTCTTTAAGTTTGAATGGGCCAGGGAGTCTGGAGGAGTTTGTTCATCTTGGGTTGGGGGTGCATAAGGAGTTGGTAGGGTGCCTGTGGCCACGTCCCTGGCGTCTGGGATCAGGAGGAGACAGTGGGGCCAGGACCCACCACCAGGTTTGTGCCTCAGGTGATCCCTCTTCCTCCTTTGGATGTGGAGTTTGGGAGAAGGTTTCGAGTCCTTGCCCATCCCCATTGGCTCTTCTAGGGAAGACGCATGTGTGGGACCTGCAGGTGGCCCTGTGCAGGAAGGGATCCCAGAACCCACGCAGTCCATGTAGAGCAAGGTTTCCTCCTGCAGACTGCAAGAGCCCTGGACCTCCTCACAACTCCCAGAGCCTGGGGTTGGGGACACACCTGGAGGCAAATGCATGGAGCTTTGGCAAAGGCAGGGCTGTGGGAAGGAAAGGATGCAGGAGTCCCTGGAAGCTCCAGAGCCAGAGGAACATGAGAGTAGGGGAGGCATCACAGGGAGAAAGGTCCAGGGCTCCTTCCATGCCCTGAAGTCCCAGCGTGTTTTCCTCTCTCCCACCTTCTCCCTGGGCTCTTGCGTCTGGGAGTCAGGGCTGGCTCGGCAGGAGCCCTTTGGGGAGTGGGAAGGATGTAGGGCCTCAGGGCCTTGAGTTCAACTTTTCACATCAACCTCAAATGAGGGATTTTACCAAGTGCCCTCCTGTGCACAGATCCCATGTCTTCTTGCTGAACTCATGGGAGATGTGTCCTGCCAGGGATATGGAACGTTTTACTTTTCTGTGCTATGGGGGCAGCTCATCCTGGAGAGCTGTGACTTTTCTAGGTGGTCACACACACATACACACATACATACCATGAGGTCATTGCAGCAATGCCCACTGGACCTGGGGTTCTCCCATAGCTCCCAGTTGATAAAAGCCTCCTTTCCACTCATCTGGGAACTGGGGTCATCGGCCTCCTTCTGTCTCATTTCACTCAGCATTTGTCCTAGTCCCTGACAATGTGCTGCTCACTTTAATGCTTTGTCATATAATTCTACAGTCAGAGGCTTGTGCGAGAGCTGGGGTCCAGAGCATCAGGTCTAATGTTTACTATGTTTATTTTCACTGCACAATCTGTTATTCCAAATAAGTTTTACAAATAAAACAGAAATACACAAGCTGCCAGCATTACTCTAATACCAAAACCAGACAAGGACACAACCCAAAGAGAAAACTACAGGCCAGTATCCCTGATCAACACACACGTGAATATCCTCTAAAAATACTAGCTATCTGAAATCAGTAACACATTAAAAAGATTATTTACACTCATCAAGTAAGACTCATCTCCATGGTGCAAGGATGGTTCAACATACAAAAATAAATAAATGTGATTTATCATGTTAGCAGAACCAAGAACCGAAATTATATGATCATTTCAATAGATGCTGAAAAATCATTCAAAAAAATCCAACAATTCTTTGTGATAAAAGCATTCCATAAACTGGGTATAGAGGAACACAATTCAAAATAATGAATGGCGTTTTTCACAGACCCAAAACCAACATCATACTGAATGAGGAGAAATTGAAAGCCTTTCTTCTGAAATCTGGAACAAGACCAGGATGTTCACTTTCACCACTGTTTTTCAACATAATACTGGAAGTCCTGGGCAGAGCAATAAGCCAAGAGAAAAAAAATAAAGGGCATCCAAGTTGGAAAGGAAGAAGTCAAATTAACCTCGTATGCAGATGACATGATCTTATATTTATAAAAACCTAAAGACTTTAACAAAAAGTGTGTTGCAGTAAAATTGTAGGATACAAAGTCAACGTACAAAAATCAATAGCATTCATATACGCCAACAGCAAACAATCTTAAAGATTTTTAAAGAAATCACTTCTATTATCAACAGCTACAAAGAATATAAAATACCTAGGAATTCATTTAACCACAGATGTGAAAGATTAATACAAGGAAAACTATAAAACACTGGTGAAAGAAATTGAAGAGGATACAAGAAAAAACGGAAGGCTATTTTTTGCTCATAGATAGGAAGAATTAATATCATTAAAAATGAAAATGCTACCCAAAGCAACTTACAAACTCAATGAAATTCCTATCAAAATACTAATGACATTCTTCACAGAAATAGCAAAAATAATTCTAAAATTTTTATATGGAACCTCAGTAGACTCTGAATAGTTGAAGCCCCCCTGACCAAAAAGAACAAAACTAGAGGCGTCACATTACCTGACTTCCAAATATAATACAAACCTATAGTAACCCAATCAGCATGGTACTGGCATAAAAATAGACATATAAACCAATGGAACAGAATAGCAGATTCAGATATAAATTTCACACATTTGCAGCCAACTCATTTTTGACAAAGGCAGTAAACCCATATACAACTGGGAAATGGCAGTCTCATCCATCAGTGGTGCTGGAAAATCTGGATACCCAGGTGCAGAATGGAAGTCGATCCCTATCTTTCACTGTATACAAAAATCAAGTCAAAGTGGTTTAAAGTCTTGGGCTGGTGTGGTGGCTCACACCTGTAATCCCACCACTTTGGGAGGCTGGAGTGGACAGATCATGAGGTCAGAAGATCGAGACCATCTTGGCCAACATGAAACCCTGTCTCTACTAAAAATACAAAAATTAGCTGGGCATGGCAGCACCTGCCTGTAGTCCTAGCTACTCTGGAGGCCAAGGCAGGAGAGCTGCTTGAACCCGGGAGGTGGAGATTGCAGTGAGCCAAGATGAAGATCGCACCACTGCACTCCAGCCTGGCAACAGAGCGAGACTCCATCTAAAAAAAAAAAAAAAAAGCAAAAAAAGCAAAGTGGTTTAAAGTCTTAAATCTAAGACGTGAAATTATGAAGCCAGAAGAAAAACCTGAAAAAATACTCCAAAACATTGATTGGGGCAAAGATGTTCTGTGTAAGACTAAGACCTGAAATTATGAAACCAGGAGAAAAACTTGAAAAAATGCTCCAGAACATTGATTGGGGCAGAGATATTTTGTGAAAGGCCTCAAAAGCATAGGCAATCAAAGCAAAAATAGACAAATGGGATTACATCAAGGTAAACAGCTTCTTCTGCACAACAAGGGAAACAATCAAAGTGAAGAGACGACCCACAGAATGGGAGAACATTCTTACAAACTACCCATCTGGCAAGAGACTGATAACTAGAATATGCAAGGAGCTCAAACAAGTCAATGGGAAAAAATCAAATGATCCCATTTTTAAATGGGCAAAAGTTCTGAATAGACATTTTTCAAAAGATGGCACACAAATGGCCAACAGATATATGAAAAAATGCTCAATATCACTAATCATCAGAGAAAGGCAAATTAAAACCACAATGACATATCATCTTATCCCAGTTAGAATGGCTTTTATCAAAATGACAAGAAATGACCGATGCCCGTGAGTATGTGGAGAAAGGAGAACTCTTGTATGTTGTTGATGAAAATGTAAATTAATTAGTATAGCCCCAGGCCGGGCACGGTGGCTCAAGCCTGTAATCCCAGCACTTTGGGAGGCCGAGATGGGCGGATCACGAGGTCAGGAGTTCCAGACCATCCTGGCTAACACGGTGAAACCCCGTCTCTACTAAAAAATACAAAAAGCTAGCCGGGCGAGGTGGTACCTGTAGTCCCAGCTACTCGGGAGGCT
>NW_012114988.1:3726430-3728177 GCF_000951035.1 Colobus angolensis palliatus | reverse complement strand
TTTGTATTTTTGATAGAGACGGGGTTTCACCGTGTTAGCCAGGATGGTCTCGATCTCCTGCTCCGGTGATCCGCCCGTCTCGGCCTCCCAAAGTGCTAGGAATACAGGTGTGAGCCACTGGGTCCGGCCTTTTTTTTTTTTTTTTGAGACTGAGTCTTGCCCAGGCTGGAGTGCAGTGGTGCAATCTCAGCTCACTGCAACCTCTGCCTCCTGGCTTCAAGCAATTCTTCTGCCTCAGCCTTCCAAGTAGCTGGGACTACAGGCACACGCCACCACACCCAGCTAATTTTTGTATTTTTACTAAAGATGGGGTTTCACCATATTGGCCAGGCTGGTCTCAAACTCCTGACCTTGTGATCCACCAACCTCGGCCTCCCAAAGTCCTGGAATTACAGGTGTGAGCCACTGAGCCCAGCCATCCTGCTTCTTTCTAAGTGGGGATCCTGTCCCTACACATTCTCCTTTGTGCTCCTCAGGCCATGAATATCTCTGAGGTCCGTGAGTGTGAGGTCTCTTGCTGGTGGCATTCCTTCCTGTCTCTCAGGACTTTTTTTTTTTATTGGTGCACCTCTGGGACATAAGGAATGTGAGCCTGTGAAGAACGGTCTGGACTCTGCATCAGGACACAGAGGTCCTGGAGGGGCAGACAGTGGACCAAGCAAGGGCTGAATTTACCTGGTTTTTACCCAAAGGAGGCCCCTTACCACTGTCTCCATTGACACAGTGGCTCCAATAAAAACAAAATAGGTGATGACTCCACACATTTCCTGGAGCAGCTAGAAAAAAAATCTCTGTTGGTATTCGTATTAGTACAGTACTTTTGTTAGTGTTAGTACTTGTATTGGCAGTAGTACAAGTATTGGTGTTAATACTTGTGTTAGTGTTGGTAGTGGTATTGTTTAGCTGATGAAAGCTTGTTTCTCTCTCCTTCTGGGATAAAAACTCAAGACACCCTGGGGATCTCAAGCACATGAACCAGGAAGTCTGAAGGCATTTGTTCTTTGGCTATGAATCCATGGGAAGTGGGTGTGTGTTCTGTGACCAAACTCACTGGCCTCTTTTTTTTTTTTTTGAGGTGGAGTCTCGCTCTGTCACCCGGGCTGGAGTGCAGTGGCCGGATCTCAGCTCACTGCAAGCTCCGCCTCCCGGGTTCCCGCCATTCTCCTGCCTCAGCCTCCCGAGTAGCTGGGACTACAGGTGCCCGCCACCTCGCCCAGCTAGTTTTTTTGTATTTTTTTAGTAGAGACGGGGTTTCACTGTGTTAGCCAGGATGGTCTCGATCTCCTGACCTCGTGATCCACCCGTCTTGGCCTCCCAAAGTGCTGGGATTACAGGCTTGAGCCACCGCGCCCGGCCTCACTGGCCTCTTTAATTAGAGGAGACAGAGGGGGCCAGGACCAACCCTCCGGCCTGTGCTTCCAGGAACACTTCTCTCTCTTTCCATGTGTGTGCCTGAGAGGGTTCCTGGTCCTCAGGTCCTCATCCATCTCCATTGGCTCTTCTGTTTTTTTTTGAGACGGAGTCTTGCTCTGTCACCTGGGCTGGAGTGCAGTGGCCGGATCTCAGCTCACTGCAAGCTCCGGCTCCCGGGTTTACGCCATTCTCCTGCCTCAGCCTCCCGTGTAGCTGGGACTACAGGCACCCGCCACCTTGCCCAGCTAGTTTTTTTGTATTTTTTAGTAGAGACGGGGTTTCACCATGTTAGCCAGGATGGTCTCGATCTCCTGACCTTGTGATCCGCCCGTCT
>NW_012114988.1:3708085-3722945 GCF_000951035.1 Colobus angolensis palliatus | reverse complement strand
ATGGGGGTTCTCCAAAAAACTAAAATTATCATATGATCCAGCAATCCCATTACTGGGCATATATCCAAAAGAAAGAAAATCAGTATATCAAAGAGATGCCTGCCCGACCATGTTTACTGCAGTACTATTTACAATATCCAAAACATGAAATCAACTTAAGTGTCCATGAATGGATTAATGGATACAGAAAATGTGGTACATATAACTATACAATGAAATATCATTCAGCCATTAAAAATGAAATTGTATCATTTTCAGCAATATGGATGGAACTGGAGGTCATTATGTTCAAATAATCATTATGTAAAATAATGTCATTATGTAAAATAATCCAAGCACAGAAAGACAAATGATGCATGTTCTCACTTATACGTGGGAGCTTAAAAAGTGGATGTCATGATGATAGAGAATAAAGTGGTGGTTACCAGAGGCGGGAAAGAGTTGGGTGCGAGGGGTGGGTGAATAGAGGTTAGTTAACAGGTACAAATATACACTTAGAAGAAGTAAGAACTGGAGTTTGATAGATCAGTAGGGATAGTATAGTTAACATTAAGTGTACATTTCAAAATAGCTAAAAGAGAATAATTGGAACGTTCCCAGCATAAAGAAAAGAAATATTTAAGGTGGCAGATATCCAAATTATTTTGATTTGATTATATAAATGTATCAAATGGTCACATGTATCTCAAAAGTATGTACAACTATTACGTATCGACAAAAATAAATTAATTAAAAAACAAAAAAGAATTAGACTAGCTCAGCCTAGTGCCGTGGTTGCCAAAGTTCAGTCCCCAGGCCAGCAGCACTGGCTTCCCCTGGGAACTCATTAGAAACCCAGCTTCTCAGCCCCACCGGATGCTCAAGAGGTGGGCCTAGCATCTGTGTTTCAACAAGCCCCCAGGTGAAGCTGATGTGGCTCACGTTTGAGAACCACTGGTTGGGTTGAAGCAGGGCTGTAGGAAATAGACTCCCACTGGCTTGATCTTCCTTTGGGAACAGTTGGGGAGAACCTCCACCCTGGTCAACTGGAGCCTCTGCTGTTGGTTGTGCACTCCTTCTTGTTGATCTGGTTGCACTGTTGACCTTGAACACAATACTCTGGCTCAACTGAGTTTCTAGTCACTCTCACATTCACAGTGACTTTTTAATGCGTGTGGGTGGAAGGTGAGGCAGTGCTGACCAGGTGAGGGCAGCCACAGTCTGTGGTCCTCTTCAGATTCCCCCTGCCCCTGCCCCTTGACCATCCCAGCTGCCTGGAAAGGACCAGATACATTGGGGGTAGGAGGGGGGTAAGTGACTGAGCAGGTGTCAAGTGCACAGAAGTTTTCTCTCCTCATCCCTCCTAGAATGTCCATATCCTCATCCTGGAACCTCTGAATATGTTAGTTTCCATGCAGAAGGAATTTTATGGGTGTGATTAAATTAAGGATCTTGAGATGGAGGTTATCTTGGGTTATCCAGGGAACCCAGTGTAGTCACAGGGATCCTTGTAAGGGGAGAGAGAGGAAGGAAGAGGCTGCACTGCGGGCTCTCCACAGGCTGATGGTGGCACCAGATGGGGATGTGCCCTAGAAGCTGGAAAAGACAAGGAAACAATTTGCCCCAGACCCTCTAGAAGGAACACAGCCCTGGGGATCCACTGTAGACTCTTACCCGTAAGAGAACTGCAAGAGGATAAATGTGTGTTGTTTTAAGCACTGAGCTTGTGATATTTTGTGATTATTTTAAACCACTGAGCTTGTGATATTCTGAATAAATGTGCATTTATTCACCTTTATAATACGAACCGTCAAATAAACATGTCTTGCTTTAGGGCACTGAGTTTGTGGTATTTTGTTCCAGTGGCAATAGGAGACAGACATTCAGTCTTTCTGGACTTCTAAGGAACCTGCTGAGCTTCTTCCCAAGTCAGAGGCTTCACTCGTGCTTCCCGGCATGGCCCAAGCCACCCTCTCTTCCCTCCCCACCCGTCCCTTCAGCTGGGCAATCTCCCTCAACTCTCTGGCCTTGACCTACCTGATTCTCCCTGGCCCTACCTAGACAGGCCAGGTCCTCATTCATCACCCGTCAACCCCTGCCCGTTGCTCACATGATATCCTTTACTTTTGCACAAGCTTGTCCAACCCTCTGCCTGCAGGCTGAATGTGGCCCAACATAAATTTGTAAACTCACTTAAAACTTTATGGTATTTTTTTGCAATTTTTTTGTTTTTTAGCTCATCAGCTATTGTTAATGTTAGTTTTTTGTTGTTGTTGTTGTTGGGATGGAGTCTCACTCTGTCACCCAGGCTGGAGTGCAGTGGCACGACCTTGGCTCACTGCAAACTCTGCCTCTAGAGTTCAAGTGATTCTCCTGCCTCAGCCTCCTGAGTAGCTGGAATTACAGGCATGCACCACTGTGTCCGGCTCAGTTTTGTATTTTTAATAGAGACAGTAGAGACTTTTCAATCTGGAGGCATGGATGGTGGAAGCTGTGTCTCTGCAGACTTTGGGAGAGAAACGAACCCCCTGGGGGATCCTGCACCATCCCCAGGACCCCAGCGAGAATCCTGCCCTTTGGGGGGTATTTCTATCATGTTCTTGTTGCCTGTGCTTCTGAAGGTGCTCCTCTGCTGTCCAGGTCAGAGCAGCCTTTGGAACCCATGTGAAGGGACGGCCTGACCTCAATTCCACTCACAGAATTTCTACTGGGATTCCAAAACTTCTCCTGGGCTTTTGATCAGGGTTTCTAAAATATTTCTGAACTTCTGTTTTCCTCCCCAAGCCTGCGCTGTCGGGGAAGCCGAGTCCTCTGCTTCCTGGAAATGTCAGCCAATCTCTCCGGCACCCAGGAGTATGGCCACAAACAATACTAAGAGATATTCTCCCTGGAATCAGCAGTGACCAATAAATTCTTCCCAAATTCTGCTGAGCTATTTGGGTGCACCCAGGAAGGCACAAAGCAGGCAGCTCCTCAACTGCTACTCTGGACCTAAAGTGGCACCCGGGACCGATGGAGGGAAACTTGTCTAACTTGCACAGGAAGACCTGACTCCTCTGGTTTTCCTAGAAGTGCCAGGCTGTTGGCAAAGCCTGGGACAGGTCCTGGTGCAGGGGCCATCCCTTCCCAGGCTCCCCTGGCCCAGTCTTACAATGGATGAGGCTGCACCTGGAAAGCAGTGTGTCTGTTTCTGAGTCAGGGCTTTTCCTTGCCTGTGGTGTTTGCCCTCTGTGCATTTCTAACAGTCAAAAATCTCTGATCAGGCCCTGCTGGCCTCCTCTAGTCCTCAGGAGGGTCTCATTCCAGATCGCATTTATGACTGTCTTTCCCAAGACCAGGGTCTGCCCCTCTTTTTTCCTCCAAAAAAGATCTGAGGAGAAGGTCACTCTGAGAGAGGACAGTGGTGGGGGAAGTCTGGGAACTCGCTGCAGGCTGGATGGAGCCAGGGGGACTAAGGACAAGAACACGGTCCAGAAAGGGAGTGGCCCAGAGGAGCTGATGGGGGCCAGAGTAAGTGCGGAGGAGAGAGATGGCAGCAGGGTTGGGGACTGGGTTCTCCGGCTTTCACAGAGCTGTATCTCTGATAAATTGGAGACTTGGGTCTATGACCCCGAAAGGACTTGGGCCTGGTTGTGGGGCTGTGAGTTTTGAAGGCCTTTTGATTTTGCCCTGGTGTACATGAGGTTCCAGTGGCTGCCCGACCCCGCCCCAGGGGCATAGAGTCAGTCTAGCGGGGAGACCTGGGGAGAGAGAGTCGGTGGTGAGCACCCACCCTGGATGCAAAGACAAGGGACAGGTCAAAGGAAGGGAGCCTTGGTGTGAGGCCAGGGGAAGGGAGGCACTTTGGATATGGGGCAGTTCTGTCTCTGCACTTGTCACAGCCTCGCAGGACTGTGAGAATTGAACTTTGCAGGAGGGAATGAGGCAGAATGGGGTCTGGACTGGAGTCCCTGTCATCCAAATGACCCCCTATCTACTCCTGCAAACCAGGGGAAGGTCTTGCTAGATGTAAGTCAATCCCGGGCCTATCAGGCTGCCTGGCACTTTCTCATGGATCCAGAAGGAGCACAGTGATCCTCGGTCGAAAACATCTTGCATTGTCCAGGGCTGAGGATTGTCAGGTGGCCCTGGATGGGGAGACTCTGGGGAAAAACCACAGAGAAGATTTTGGTACACTTGACACTCTTAATGCCCAGTGCCTCCCCTTCCTATTAGTTGGGTGCGGCAGCAGGAGAATCATTTGAACTTGGGAGACGGAGATTGTGGTGAATTGAGCCTATGTCATTGCACTCCAGCCTGAGTGGGCAAAAAGAGCAAAACTCTGTCTCAAAACAACAACAACGATAACAACAAAACTTCCACTGAGTGACTGGGATGCGCCACCTGCTATTCTGGGTGTAGTGTATTATTTTACAAGTTGGATTTGTGGTCTGTCTCACCTGAGTGCATTCTGAGATTTAGTGCTTATTTTACCTGATATAAGTATAACTATTTTTGCAATTTTTTGGTTTCCAGTTGCATGGAATATCTTTTTTCACCCCTTCATTTTCAGTCTACATGTATCCTTCTAGGTGAAGTGAGTTTCTGAAAGACAGCATATAGTGGGGTCTTATTTTATTCATTCAACCACTATATATCTTTCCATTGAAGAATTGTGACCTCTTATATTCATTGCTAATATTGTCTTTCTTTGTATTTAAGTAATTTACTCTGTTTTGGAATCCTTGGGATGTCACTTTTCTGGACAGAAACTGTTGCTGGGCACCTTTGCAACAGTTTTGATTGGGTCCTTCTCCCCACTCAGCCTGGTAGACTAGGCTTGGCTCATGATTCAGGTCTGGATCACATGCCGATTAAAGGTAGGTCAGGGGTGGGTCGGGGGGTGGCAGGGTTTGGCCACTTTGCACAGTCACTGGCTGCTGCAGCAGTGGGGCAGACAGTTCCAGGTGCCAGCATGGATGCCAGATCACTACAAGCCTGCAACTGAACCAGTTGCTGCACAATCAGCTTTCACAGCTTGCACTTGAGTACATGGTGGGGTCTGAAACTTGGAAATGCCAGGAACTGCAGAACCCTCCAAAGAGAGTCACAGCCTTGGCCCAGGAAGCTCCCATGTCTGGGCTGCTGGATGAGTAGCAGCTCTTCACTTTTTATCTTCACCCGCAACATGGTGAGTAAGAGGCGTGGTTCAGCTTCGTTTGTGGTTTTGCTCTTTTAGCCGCACCGTTAGGTGGGTCCCAAATTCTTGTCCCACATACAGGAAGAATGAAGTACACAGACAAATGGAGGAAGAGCAAGATAACCAGGAGCTTTATTGAGTGATAGAACAGCTCAGAGACCCACAGCGGGTAGTTTCTTTCTGCAGCCAGGGTGTCCTCATGAGTGCTCAGCTCTGAGAAGAGAAGAGGCCCTGGAGTTGTTCCATCATCACCACAGTTCTCAGTAGAGAGGAGGCCCTGAAGTGGGTTGTCACTCTCTCCAGGAAAGTCATCTCATCATCTCCACAGCTCTCAAAACAGAGGAGGCCTGAAGTGGGTTGTTTTGCCTGCAGGAAAATCATCCCAGTAGTGGGTAGCTCCTCTCTGCTGCTGGGTGTCCCACTGTTCTCCCTGGGTCTGGCTGAGTCTGGGGCTTTTTTAGGCATTAGTGGGGATGAAGTGTTTGCTGATAGGGTCATAGGTGGCCATGAGCAAGCAAAGAAGAGGCATCACATGTTCCCACTCTAGTCCACAGGACTGGTAGCCCAGCCCACCAGCTTCAGGCCCTCCCTGGTCAGACAGTGAAGCCTCACCAGGGACCCTCGCTTTCCCGCCCAGGAGTTTGTCTCTTGGCCACCAACATTCATGGCACCCAGATCACACACACCGAGGAGCATCCAAAGGCCAGTGCAGATCTGTCCTCAGCCCCCTCCCATGCTGGTCAGTGCCCAAAGTCCAGAGGGTTCAAGACAGCAGGAAGACGTTGCCTCAGGACTGCCCCAAGCATGCACAAACCCACTTAAGCTGTGACAGCATCCAGGCTCCACCCCAATCCACCTCCAAAATTACAGTAGGTGCTGGGAGAGACAAGGCATAGGAGCAGACACCTCCAGCCGCAGGGGAAGGGGAAAACTCCTGGGCCCTCCAGAGCACTGGGGACCTCAGTTGGTAATTGCGACCTGGGCAGCTTCAGTTGCGCCTTTGGAGCTACTGCCCTACCAACTCAGGAGGACCAGGATTCCCTCTTGTCCCAGGATCCCATCAGCTCAAAAGTGTACGCAGCCTCGGCTGTGCCCTCTCTCTGTGTTTCCCCACAGAGGTGACAGGTGAGATGAAGGTTCATAGCAGCTCTGGCCAATGTCACACAAACAAACCCAATGCTCCTGGGTCTGGATTAATGAGCCCCAAATGCACTCTTTTCAAGAAGACTGCAGGCTAACAGCACGCAGTGAGGAGTGAGGTCGAGGCTTTGGCAGAGGCTTCAGACCTGGGAGCGGGTCCCGTTTAGCCATGAGACGGTATGGGTGACACAGCTGGCTGCCTCAGTGACATGGGGCACAGGCCTAGCAATAGGAAGCGTCAGGCTCTGTGGTCACCCCTGTGGTGGGCAGATCTTGGAAACACAGCCTCAGAGGATTTCCACAGAACCTCCCTTTGAGGCCCAGGAAATTGACGCTGTTAGCAGGGCGGGCACAGTGGCCGCATAGCTGGCCAGGTCATTGAACCAGGTGCCATTTCTGCTTCCCAACCAGACCCCTGGAGCATGGCCCCAGCTCTGCTTTCTGAACCTGGCAATCACACTTCATGTGCAAGTATGGCACCACCCCAAGTCCATCTTCTCCGGGCCGCTCTCTGCCCCACCCTTTGTGCCCAACTGAGTTGCTCCCTAAAGGTGAAAAAGTAAGGAAATAAAACAGATTACTTAAGAGAAGAATGAGTGGAGACCATTGGCACACCTGTAATCCCAGCACTTTGGGAGGCCAAGGTTGGCGGATCACTCAAAGCCAGGAACTCGAGACCAGCCTGGTCAACAGGTCAAAACCCTGTCTCCACTAAAAATACAAAACTTAGCCAGGCTTGGTGGCACATGCCTGCAGTCCCAGCTCCTTGAGTGGTTGAGACATGAGAATGATTTGAGCCCTGAAGAAAAGGATTGCAGTCAGCTCAGATTGCACCATTGCACACCAGCTGGGGGGACGAAGTGAGACTTTTCTCTCCAAAAATAAAATAAAATAAAAAGAACAAGAATTGGTGAGAATTTCTCAAAATGATCTAATTTTATTTGGTTGCTTTGATGTTCTGCAGCTGAACCTCAATCACAGACAAATTAGTACTGCGTTAATTTTCCATCAGTAACTCAATAACTAGAGATTTCTGATGGTTAAATAGCTAAAACAAGTGAAACAAATACAGAGGACACGAGAAAGTTCTCGTTGAGGTTCCCTTTATTTCCGATATTTCTTTGTAACCATCTTTGCAGGGATAACATTCTCATCACTGTAGAACTTTAGGTTCTGTCTCTGACTCTGCAGGATACGGGTCTCTGAAGGTCTCATTGATTCCACATCAACATTTTCCTCCTCTCTTACCCCTACCTCTTATGTTTTTTCCACCGCACTGAGTACTTGCCTGAAGCAAAGAGTTGGGTGATTCCTTTAAGGGGTACGCGTGGCCTGGTCATAATCGCTCATGCCTGCAATTCCAGCACTTTAGGAAACCGATGTAGGAGAATCCCATGTGCCCAGCAGTTTGAGACCAGCTGGGGCAACATAGTGAAACCTTGTCACAGATTTTTTTAATAAAAATTTTAGAATTATTAAAAAAGAAATAAGAAATAAGAATAATAACTTGCACCTACATACTAGATTTTAGTGTCCAGGTGCCTGAAAGAGAACTTTGGATGGATCTACCCCGCTAGGCACGCCTTCCCTAGCAGCAAAGATGGAACTCCAGTTCCTCAGACGGTGATGAGCCGCAGGAAGGGCAGGGGGCGGGGCCAATGAAGATCCTCCTGGGCTGCCTGACTTCCCTCAGTGTCCGCATCAGCTCAGCCCGAAGTGGGGTGAAGATCTCCCAATTGACAGGAACCAAGGAATCCAAACTCTCCCAAGGGGCGGGATACGTCTCCAGGCTTAACTTGCTCAGCCCACTGGTGTGGCGCAGCAGGTCCTTCAGGGCATCCATAGACATGAAATTTTGACCAAAGTAGAAGGTGGTGAGCTGGGAGCAGCAGCTCAGGCCGGGCAGGATGGCACTGAGTTGGGAGTAGTGGATCTGACAGCCCTCCAAGATGAGGGTCTCGAGAGTGGCAGCAACTTTCTCCAGCAGAGCTCCGAGGGCCTCAAGACTGATGCGGAACAGCAGCACGTAGCTGAGATTCAGATGCTTTAGGTAACCGAGGCTTGGATACTGGGAGAGACACTTCACGTCCTCTTCCAATAGATAGCCACAAGTTAATTCCAAGTTCTCCAAGGGGTTCTGGAGGCACCTGTGGAGATCAAGAAGTTAGTTCTGGGCAATGGTACCAGTTAGATGAAGATGATGGGGAATAACCTCAAGGAAAATGTCTGCTTCACCCAAACACGTCTGCATGCAAGTTGCTGTATGATGAGGACTCTGATCATTCAGGACAGTCCCATTTTAGCCTCAGCATTTTCACCATTGCTTGTGTGATTGGTTCAAGGCTGCAAAATCTCTAAAGCCTTTTTTCTTCATCTTTTAGCAGAAAACTTCATCTGTGTGCCACAGGTGGGAGATGTGCACAAAGAACTCAACTCAGCAAGGTCTAGGGACATCAGCTAGGGCTACCTGCTGGCAGGGGCTCCCTGACATGCCTGCATCTGCAAACCACCTATCACTTTTTACCACCCTCACGCCTACTCCCTCATCTCCATCCCAGAAGCACACATTTCCCATGTCAATTACTTTTCTTGGAGTTCAAAACAACCTTTCACAGACAGGGAATTAGAGACAGGATCATTTGTGATGATTAAGCTGGCAAGGACAGAGCTTCTACTGTGACATGCACAAGTTTGGTGTGCTTTCCCTCCTTTCATGCCCTCCTCTGTTACCTCCTTTACATCATATTAACTTTAAATACACTTTGTAACAAGAAATTCACACGTGCACCCTCAGTAGAGTCGAAACTCCCACTAACTGGCTTGTACATGATATCCCTCTCTACCTCTATCCCAAGTGACCCCGCTGCACACATTGGAGCCATCCTGTGATAGCCGCTCCAGGACATGGAGCACTGAACGGGACAACGTGTTGACATTCTGGTGTCCCCTTCACTGTGACGTTGCCACTGACTGGCACACAGTACATGCCTTCCAGTGTTTGCTGTAACAAAACAAGGCTGTGATGTGGTCTGCAGAGAAAGTGCACGATCCCTTCTCACCTGATCAGCTGTTCCAGGTGCCCGCCAAAGTAGGTGATCATATTTATTTTAAGCAACTGGAGATGTTTCAGCCTGAGGAACACAGAGCTGAATCTGGTGACTAAGCATTCCCTGAGGTCTTCGTCTGACGTGTAACAATGGCACCTGGAGAAAACGAGTTTGCGAAGATTCTTCATCTCCTTCAGGTAACACCAAAGCTTTGTTATCAGACGTGGCCAGGACATGTTGCAAATTTCCAGCTCCTGAACACTACTGAGGTGGATTATTTTCAATGAAGTTGTGAGATATTTAATTGGCTTTAGATAATTTACCAACTTACTACAGCACAGGTGTACTAAACCTCTCCTTTGGTAAACCCACTGAAAGAGGTATCTCAGGCATTCATCCTGGGGTATTTCCTTGAGGCAGACGTCTATGAACACATTCAAGGGCTGGTGCTCTCCCATCCTTGGACAGTCCTCTGCTGTCTGCCTCTTACTCATGGCCTCTGGGGAGGACAGCACCCTGGCTCCAGACCATACGGCCCAGAAATTCTCATCAACATCCCGCAAATCCAGCACTTCGAGTTTCCACCTCCTGTGGGTAACGTAAGGGAGAGGTTCATAATTTAGAAGGACCTTTGCTTTCATTCTCATCCCATAAATCAGCTGCTTCTGTCCTCGGTGCTGCCTGTTCTCTCTGTCTTTTCTTGGTTCCTTTTCCCTTTCGATTCTGACTGGTCCCCACTTTTATTCCCGTTACCTTCCACTGTAAATAGGCAGGTTTCTGTTCCCACAGTGGACCCTGTATGAGGAGCAGTCCTTTCCCTGAGGATCTGGACAGTGGTCAAAGCCTCCCTGAGCTTCCTCACCAGCACCATCAGAAGACACTGAGCCACCGTTGGGCTCCGCCTGACCCTGCTGTTCTTTCCCTGGACACCTGAGTCCCATCTACCAGCCCTCCTGGGTCACCTTACCTGGGGCGAACTTTTTGTGTAAGCAGCAAATGAAGCCCTTCCAGCAATGCTTTTAAGGTCTCCAGATGAAGCGTCTTCATCAGCGATCCCAGAGGGAGGTAGGTGAAGGGCCAGGCCTGCACCATCACCGTCAGAGTCTGGAAGTGTCTCCTGCTGAAGGCCTCCATGAAGAGTGGGAGATAGAGCTCCCTGGGCAGCTCCTCCACATCAGAGATGGCCAAGGCCTTGTCTCTCAGCAGGCTCTTCCCCGCCAGCTCCAGGAGTCTGGGTGGGGCCTGGATGCTCATCCTGATGAATCTGCAAGGAAAAACTCTAGAAAACATATCCAGGGAAAACTCATCACTCTTAGGCCAAACACAATCAGCTCATCTTCTCCTAGGACCAATAGCATTGCTCTGGTAGAGGTAGAAAAATTACCAGTTTACCCCAATTCCACTTTGCGCTTGATGGCCACAAATCTATATTTCTATTTCTGCTTCTGCTGGTTCAGGAAGAATGTCTTCCAAACACCGAGGAGGGAAGGGTCAAGGAGACCACTGGCCTATTAATTTTCATCCGTTGCTCCACTGAAGCCCAGAACCACTGGATAGTGTCACTGAGGATCCTGAAAGCCAAGCTGTACCTCTTTGAGGAAAAATTTCTTGTCACTTACCACCCTAAAGCAATGAGAATGACAGTGTCCTGTGGCCCTAGACAGCCTACATTCTCAGTTCGCACAATTTACTTGCTGGCGGAACGCCAAAAGGACTCCCTAAAATCATTGCTATTATTTCTTATTTTGACAAATTTCAACCAGAAACTGACCAGGTACTACGGCTCATGTCTGTAATCCCAGCACTGTGGGAGGCCAAGGCAGGCAGATCACTTGAGGTTAGGAATTCAAGAACAGCCTGGACTACATAATGAAACTCTGTCTCTACTAAAAACAAAAAAATTAAGAATCACTGGACTCCAGAAGGCAGAGGTTTCAGTGAGCCAAGATCACACCACTGCACTCCAGTCTGGGAAACAGAGTTAGATTCTATCTCAAAAAAAAAAATTATTAATTAATTAATTAAAATGTTAGCCAAGTGTGGTGGTGCAGTCCTGTAATCCTAGCTACTCGGGAGGCAGAGGATAAAGAATCACTCAAACCCCAGAGGCAGAGTTTTCAGTGAGCCAAGCTCAGGGCCCTGCACTCCAGCCTGGGTGACAGAGTGAGATTCCATCTCAGAACAAAAGAAAAAAATTAACTACAAACTATAAAAGCAATGTGATGGTATTCTAGAGGATTTGGAAGGTAGGGATAGAAATACTTGCTCTAGACCAGGCACAATGGCTCACTCCTGTAATCCCAGCACTTTTGGAGTCCAAGGCGTGTAGATCACCTGAGGTCAGGAGTTTGAGACCAGCATGGCCAACATGGTGAAACTCTGTGTCTACTAAAAATACAAAAATGAGCTGGGCGTGGTGGTGGGTGCCTGTAACCCCAGCTACTCAGGAGGCTGAGGCAGGAGAATCGCTTGAATCCAGGAGGCAGGGGTTGAAGTGGGCGGAGATTAATCCAGGGCACTCCAGCCTGGGGGACAAGAGGGAAACCCATCAAAAAAATAAATACATAGATAAATAAATAAATAACCAGAAACTGTAAAAGGGGTATGATGCTATTCTAGAGCATGTTAACTCTAAGATGAAGGTTCCAATACACATCGCTTCCACATATTCACAATTATCCACTTTTGTACAGATCCTAGGGGCAAAGATAAATCCAATGATCTGAGTAAAACTCCACTCTTGAGATCGGTGTGTGGGATTTCATTAAGGGTTTTGTGACAATGAAAGCACACTTGGAGAATCACAATAACAACAAGTCTATGAACTGTAATTGAAGACACAAAAACAAATAACTGCAAATGTCAAGAAATAAAAATTCATCTAACTGTAAATTTTTAATATATATTTTAAAAACTGTTTTGATAAGACTTTTAAAATGACAAAAACCAAGCACAAGTCACAATTTGAGGGATGAAGACAAAACTACATTTAGAGGAAAAATGAAAGCCTAAATCTGTTCATCTCACGAAACAGACAGGAAAATATTCTATGCCACCTTGGGCTGGGTGTCTCCATCCCTAACTGGCTGGCTGCAGATCAAATGGGCATGAGCCTAAGATGGTGATGACTTACCAGAGCTGGACTCACTTTGCAGAGTTCTGGAAGCTCTCAGAGAAGCAAGCAGTAGCTCCAGGCTCCAGGGCTGTGCGTATCTTCTGTGGACCCTCAGGAGATTTTATGGACCTTCCCTTCTCAATCACCAGCTTCCAATCAGAAAGTGATACCTGATTAGATCCTGAAGTTCCACCCAGTTAATCCTGATTGAATTTTCAGCTTTCTTCAAAAGCCTGTAATCCCAGCACTTTGGGAGGCCGAGACGGGCGGATCACGAGGTCAGGAGATCGAGACCATCCTGGCTAACACGGTGAAACCCCGTCTCTACTAAAAAAATACAAAAAACTAGCCGGGCAAGGTGGCGGGCGCCTGTACTCCCAGCTACTCGGGAGGCTGAGGCAGGAGAATGGCGTGAACCCGGGAGGCGGAGCTTGCAGTGAGCTGAGATCCGGCCACAGTACTCCATCCCGGGCTACAGAGTGAGACTCCGCCTCAAAAAAAAAAAAAAAGAAAGTGAAACAATCATGAAAAGTGTATAGATATGAAAGTGTACAGATACATTTATGAAAGTGAAAGAATCAATCATAGGGTGAAAGTCCAAAACTCATTCGTTCACTTATTCCCCAAACACTCATACAGTTTGGCTAATATATAACTTTCATAGTGATACAGGGAAGGGATTAATCTGTTCCTGATATTAGACAGAAAAAACAAAACAAGAAGATGTCCTTATTGGAGGATGTTTGGCCACATCAAAATTATCAAAACGTTTCAGAGTTAAAACAGCTTGGAGAAGATAGTGATGTCATTCCTAAGAAAACAGAATAAAAAGCTGTGTATATCGAATGGTCGCCTGGATTTAATGCTATCTAACAGAGCAGATCATATGCACATTCAGGTAGAAGAAAGGAACCACTGAGGGCGTGATCAATCTCAAGACTAAAGCCAAGGCTTCAGTGAAGGAAATCAGGACAAAGTGACCAAGTGAGGTAGGGACTGAGAAGAATGAGACTAGGTGTTCTAGTGGGACCCTGGAAAGGAACCAAGACAATATAAAACATGGCAGTTATCTTGTGGACATCCAGATGGCAGGACTGACGGTCTTTTGTCTAGATTGAGTTTGTTGATTGATGATTGATTGATTGATTGATTTTCAGACAGGGCCTCGATCTGTCACACAGGCTGGAGTGCAGCAGCATGATTTTGGCTCACTGCAGCCTCAACCTCCTGGGTTCAAGCAATTCTCCCACCTCTGCCTCCCAAGTACCTGGGATTACAGGTATGCTCTACTCTGCCCCACTAATTTTTGTATTTTTAGTCAAGATGGAATTTCACCATGTTGGCCTGGCTGGTCTCGAACTTTTGACCTCAAGTGATCCACCCACCTTGGCCTCCCAAAGTGCTGGGATTACAGGCTTGAGCCACCTCACCCAGCCTAGAGTGAGTTCAGAAATTAAAAGGGGAATAATCAAAAGAGATAGTGCAGATTCTTAAACCATAACGTTGGCTTTGAGAATACGGGGCAGGTACAGTCTTGGCCCTACTAGAAGGTAAAGTGTGTTTACTCACAAAAATGATGGGCTCCTCTCAGAAAACCAGCTTGGAGTCTGAGAATCTGAGAATGTGAGCTGGGGCAGAGGCCAGAGAGAAGCAGTGTGACCAGACCTGGGAAGGGAGACTTTGCCAAGCTGGAAGCCACGGAGGTAGAAACTGTGGGCTCTGCAGGATGTGAGAGAGAAATGAATGAGGGTCCATAAGTCCCTGTCATGGCGCTGTCACCTGGAAACCTTTCTTTTAGACTCCAGGATCTTCCGACAGTGCAACATTTCCCAGCAACCATCAGTCCCTGTCATTTTCCAGGACCCTTCATCCAAATCCTAATCTCACCAACTCCCTTCCCACTCCAGTTTGATAATTTATGTTTCCTCTTTCTTAGAGTCCTTTCCTGTCCCTAATATTGAACCTAGAGATTCTTATCAGAGTGTCACCATTAGGCCTACAAAGAAACCTTGGGGCCGGGCACAGTGGCTCACGTCTGTAATCTCAGCACTTTGACAGGCCAAGGTGTGTGGATCACGAGGTCAGGAAATCAAGACCATCCTGGGCTAATACAGTGAAACTCCATTTCTACTACAAATACAATCAGCTGAGCATGGTGGCAGGTGCCTGCAATCCCAGCTACTCAGGAGGCTGAGGCAGGAGAATCACTTGAGCCCGGGAGGCGGAGGTGGCAGTGAGCCAAGATGGCACCACTGCACTCCAGCCTGGGGTACAGAGTGAGACTCTGTCGGAAGGAGGGAAGGAAGCAAGGAAGGAAGGAAGAAAGGAAGGGAGGAAGGGAGGAAGGGAGGAAGGAAGGAAGGAAGGAAGGGAGGAAGGGAGGAAGGGAGGAAGGAAGGA
>NW_012114988.1:3690844-3707935 GCF_000951035.1 Colobus angolensis palliatus | reverse complement strand
AGAAAGAAAGAAAGGAAGGAAGGAAGGAAGGAAGGAAGGAAGGAAGGAAGGAAGGAAGGAAGGAAGGAAGGAAGGAAACTCAGTCCTCTAATTCCAGCACTTTGGAAAGTAAAGACAGGCAGAGTGCTGAGCTCAGGAGTCTGAGATGAACATGGGCAATGTGGTAAAACCCTGTCTCTAATAAAACTATAAAATATTAGCCGGGAGTGGCAGTGTGCACCTGTAGGCCAAGATACTCAAGAAGAGGATCACCTGAGCACAGTGGGGCTTCTACTTCCCAGGCCCCACTTTGGAAACCTGAGGCTGAGGGTGAGCTCAGCACCAAGAATGGTTCTGAGAATTTCTGTTGACTGGGCATCCACGAGGCACAACAGACGACTGGTACCTTTCATCCAGGAGCTCTCCTTCACAGAGAATCTAAAGCACGTAGCTAGTTTCCCAATTCTTAACACGGTAAACCTGAGACTTGGTCAGACAGAGAAACCTGCCCATGTTCTGTCAGCAAATGATTGGCAGACCCCTCAGGTGAGTGGCTCAGAGGAACACCCAAGGTGTTCAACCACCTAAATGTTGAAAAGAACTGACTGAGAGACTTTCCCTTCCTGCCCATTTCAGGGCATCCAGCAGCACCCCCAGGACCCCAGCAAGAATCCCACACTTGGGGGCTTTTCTACCACATCCTGTCGCCTGTTCTTCTCAAGGTGCTCATCTGCTGCCCAACTCAGAGCAGCCTTCGAAGCCCATCTCAAGAAACGACCTGACCTATTCTCCAGTCCCACAATCCACACTGGGATTCCAAAGCTCATACAAGGCCCTTGCTCCAGTTCTCTAGAATATTCCTGAGCCTCTGTTTTCTCCCCCAGTCTGAGCTGATGGGGTCGACATCACTTTATGCATCCCAAGGACATCAGCCCATCTCGCCTGGACTTTGGAACATGGCCACAATGCAGAGATAACCTTACTCTGGAATCAGCAGTAATTAGGAAATTTTCTCCAATGTATATTGAGTTATTTTGGTGAATATGGCAAGGCACAAAGCAGGGAACTCCACAACTGCTGGTCTGGACCTAAAGAGGCACCTGGGTCTTCTGGTTTGTGAGGCTGCCTGGCTTGCAGAGGGAGACTTGACTCCTCTGGTTCTCCCAAGGGTGCCAGGCTGATGGCAGAGCCTGGGATGTATCCCAGTGCAGGAGCCATCCCTTCCCAGGCTCCCCTGGCTGTTGGGAGCAGGTCCCCCAAAATCTGGCCATAAACTGTCTCCAAAACTGGCCATAAACAAAATCTCTGCAGCACTGTGACATGTTTATAATGGCCATAACGCCCACGCTGGAAGGTTGTGGGTTCACGGGAATGAGGGCAAGGAACACCTGTCCCGCCCAGGGTGGAAAACCACTTAAAGGCATTCCTAAGCCACAAACAATAGCATGAGCAATCTGTGCCTTAAGGACATGCTCCTGCTGCAGTTAACTAGCCCAACCTATTCCTTTATTTCAGCCCATCCTTTGTTTCCCATAAGGGATACTTTTAGTTAATTTAATATCTATAGAAACAATGCTAATGACTGGCTTTATGTTTATAAATACGTAGGTAAATCTCTGTTGGGAGCTCTCAGCTCTGAAGGCTGTGAGACCCCTGATTTCCCACTTCACACCTCTATATTTCTATGTGTGTGTCTTTAATTCCTCTAGTGCCTCTGGGTTAGGGTCTCCCCGACTGAGCTGATCTCGGCACCTGGCCCAGCCAGGTTTCAGCAACTGACAAGGCTGCACCTGGAATGCAGTGAGTCTGTTTCTGTCTGAGTCAGGTCTCTTCTTAGCTGAGGTCTCTCCCTCGGCATGTTTCTAACAGTCAAGCTCTCTGTTCTGGCCCTGCTGGGAGTGATGAAAACATGCTATGTCTGGAGGGTGGTGATTCTTCCACAAGTGAAAACACATGTTAAAACTCATCAAACTGTACTCTTGAAATGTGTATTTTTTGCTGTCAATAGATTATACCACAATATGACTTATTTTTTAAATCTAAATGAATCAATACACATCCATCCCAAAACCAACATCTTGTTCCTGAATAAGCATTGAAGAAAGATATATGAAGGATGGCGATTATGTAAATTTTATCAGCATCCAATGTAGTACCTTTTATTTAAAGACAAATATATGAAGAAGATCTTTAAAACATTCAAGGCAATAACATAATAAACTGAAGATAGTGTTATCTCTGTGCAGGAAGGAAGAGACAGGGCTTCAGCAATAGGGGAGGGTTACCCACAAGGAGTTGTCTGTATCTATAAAGTTACAATAGATTTAAAAATATCTCTAAAAAAAGAAAATGTTAATATTTTAAACGTAATAATGAGTGTGAGTGTCTCTACATTTTTGGTATTAGTCAGTATACTTTACTGTGGCTTTGTGTTTCTGTTTTTGTTTTGAAGACAAGCTCTCATTCCACTCTATTGCCCAGGCTGGACTGCAGGGGTGCAATCATGGTTCACTGCATGCTCAAACTCCCAGATTCAAGCCATCCTCCCATCTCAGCCCCCCATGTAGCTGGGACTACAGGTGTGCCATGCCAAGCCCAGGTTTTTTTCTTTTTAATTTCTTGCTTTGTTGCCAGGCTGGTCTTGAAATCCTGGGCTCAAGCAGTGTTCCCGCCTCAGCCTCTAAAAGTGCTGAGATTACAGGAGTGAGCCACAACACCTGACCTCAGTGTTTTTGTGTTTTATTTACAGTGTAAACAAAAATTACAGTGACAATATGTGAGAGATTAAGACAGAGTGATAGGGAATATGGAGAACTCTTTACAGAAGCTTGCTATGAAGACAAAGATAAGAAATGATAGCTAGAGAATAATATGGAAGCAAACAAACATTCTCTTTCCTTTCCTTTTGTTTCTTTCTCTAACAAGAAGATCGTGGAGAGCCCATTTATAAATTGATGAAAATGATCTGAGAGAATGAAATTGATGATTCCAAAGAGATGGGATTGATGTGGAGAGACAACATTGAGAAGCTAAAGAGCAGCTTTGGTGTGTGCAGGGATGCTTATTACCTTATGGTTGGTAATTGCAACAAATCAGAAGAACATAGACATGGAAAAACTGGCAAAGGGTTAAGCTGTGGACCATCAATTGCATGGAATACTGTATGGAAGTCAATAAGAATAAGGATGAATCTCTAAGATCTACATGTAAGTGAATAAAAGCAAGATGATCATCAATACCACAGGAAAACACCATTTCCATAAGGGAAGATGGAATTAGATGTCTCTATGTGCCCGTAGAACTATGCAGGAAATCTTCCCAAAAAATCTGGACTGCTTTCTTTTTTTTTTTTTTTTTTTGAGACAGAGTCTCGCTCTGTGGCCCAGGCTGTAGTGCAGTGGCTGGATCTCAGCTCACTGCAAGCTCCGCCTCCTGGGTTTATGCCATTCTCCTGCCTCAGCCTCCCGAGTAGCTGGGACTACAGGCGCCCGCCACCTCGCCCGGCTAGTTTTTGTATTTTTAGTAGAGACGGGGTTTCACCGTGTTAGCCAGGATGGTCTCGATCTCCTGACCTCGCGATCCGCCCGTCTCGGCCTCCCAAAGTGCTGGGATTACAGGCTTGAGCCACCGCGCCCGGCCAAATCTGGACTGCTTTCTAAACTGAGCCCTCCAGATAGGAGCCTGGGATAAAAAGAAAAGTCAAGGGAGATGCTTGCTCTATCATCGGTGCTATCAGAAGGTTTACATTGAGAATGCTGTACTGTATTACTTGAGGAAAAGAAGTGTAAAATACAAATGAAGTTTGAGAAATAAAAATAGGGCCGGGTGCGGTGGCTCAAGCCTGTAATCCCAGCACTTTGGGAGGCCGAGACGGGCGGATCACGAGGTCAGGAGATCGAGACCATCCTGGCTAACACGGTGAAACCCCGTCTCTACTAAAAATACAAAAACTAGCCGGGCGAGGTGGCGGGCACCTGTAGTCCCAGCTACTCGGGTGGCTGAGGCAGGAGAATGGCGTAAACCCGGGAGGCGGAGCTTGCAGTGAGCTGAGATCAGGCCACTGCACTCCAGTCCGGTCGACAGAGCGAGACTCCGTCTCAAAAAAAAAAAAAAAAGAGAGAGAAATAAAAATAGAACCCTAAGCCCCCTAGCCAATGGAGAGGTCTCCCTCTTGGTCAAGGGGACCCCAGAGAAACCTTAAATATGAGATGCTGGTCATGAGGGCAGGGGAGGTAAAAAAGACTTTCTCCATTGCTGATTTCAGCCAACCACCTGATGCTGCAGCCAGACTCCCCTCCCTTTTCTGGTCTAGCCACAACAATTAAGCAGCATTAATGCTGAAAAAGAGGTCATACGACTCACAGAACAGACTATGTGTGTCAAAAAAATACCAAACTACAAGCAGGACCTTAGGCCCTGCTAGGCAAGAGTGAACTCCCGCGCCTCTTCATGGAAAGATTCAACTATTTCTGACTGCAACAGCATTTTCCTTTTTCTTCAGCAGCTCAACCAGCGTCAGCATCTAGATAAAGCAGATGGAAACAACTGCAGCTCACCAGCCACCAAATGCAGACCAGCTGAACCCTGCTCCGCAAGCCAGGACAGCAGCTGTGATTGGACAGGGGATTCATTTCAGTAACTTTCTCCTGATGAGAGACCCCGAACCACAGACTAGTTCTGGCCAATTGACAGAGGTTGCCCACTGAGTGGAAAAGGGAAAGGGAATTCTCAACAGAATGTAGCTTTTTCCCCACAAGAGACAACTCTGCAGTTCTAATTTAAGATATGGCCAAGAAATGTATTTGAGGTTAAAATCTTTTGATTTCCTTTCTTATCTGTCATGTGATGCTATGCCAGAGTCAGGCTGGAAAACAAGCCACTTTATTTTAGTTAGTTACTTAGTTAGTTAGTTAGTTAGTTAGTTAGTTAGTTAGTTTTGAGATGGAGTTTCACTGTTGTTGCCCAAGCTGCAGTTCAATGGCATGATCTTGGCTCACCACAAACTCCACCTCCCGGGTTCAAGTGATTCTCATGCCTCAGCCTCCCGAGTAGCTGGGATTACAGGCATGTGCCACCATACCATGCCTGGGCAATTTTGTATTTTTAGTAGAGATGGTGTTTCTCCATGTTGGGCAGACTGGTCTTGAACTCACGACCTCAGGTGATCCACCCACCTCAGCCGCCCAAAGTGCTGAGATTACAGGCGTGAACCACTGTGCCTGGCCTCAAGCCACTTTGTATAGGGTTAAATAAATCCCCTCTGAGGGCACTTTGTGGTTTGTAGGAGGTGAGTCCCCAGGCCATTTAGATAGGAATTGGGGAACTTCATGTCCCAACGTCACCTTTGGATGTAGAGAACATAATTATAATGCATTTAAATGTAAAGCCTCAACCACACGGTGAACCTGGGACACATATGACAGGCATATTTGCTTACTCTACCTGCACGCATCCCCCACCCTGTGAATTTTCACCAGTGCTCCAATAACCTGGTGAATATGCCCACTTGGCCAGCACGTTCAGCATAGATTCCTGGGTCTCCTTCCCTCCCTCCAAGCGCTTGCCTCAGGTCCTGCCTTGAGGCCAATTTCCCAGCATACAGGTTGTAAACCTTTACAAGAAATTATGCTCCCTTTTTCTAAATCTATAGACCGCATGATTTTTGGCGGACCTCGTTGTTGTTAGAAGTGGGATTCAAAGGGGACCTCTGATCTCTTCCTGATGCCTCCGGAACCAACGCATCCTGCACTGGCAAGAGCTCTGTGAGCTCGTCTCGGTGGCACCATGGGAAGGCCTCAGGTAAGTCTTCCCGAATTCAGATGTCCAGCTCTTAGGTGGAAGATCTCAGAGACTTTAATTCTTCTCAGCTAGTTCTTTTCAAACAGTTTCTGGAGGGGACCTTCTCCGTCAGTTCCAGGTTTAGAAACCTAAGGGGCCTTCCCTTCCCAGTTCCCTCCCAGTTCCTGTCCTGGCTCCCTAATTGGGACCTTGGAGGGAATCTCTTTGTTGGTCCTGGGTTTGAGGAGAGTCTTCTGCTTCCCTCCATCTGGACCAGCTAGAACATTTCTCTGGGGACCCCTGCCTATCAAGGAGGCATTCAGGTCGGACTCCATGGCTCCATCAGGTTTGGTGAAGATGCTCGCCCTCTAGTGGCACTTACAGGGACGCCTGTGGTAGGTAAGTGCGGTTAACAGGAACCTTAGTTCCAAGGGGACAGACTCAGGCCAGTGACAGTCAGTATTACCTGGGGGGAAATCTGTGAAAACAGGTGAAGTTCATCCATCTGATGATGGGACTGCCATGACACACAGGAAGGGACCACAGCATCAGGAGGGCGATTTCCTCCATAGTCAACCTGTTTATGTTATTGGTGGCAGCACATGTTGACTTCCTGACATTTGCATTATAGTGGCTGTAAACTGATGATACAGATTTCTAAGAACTATGTGGTCTATAAGCATTCACAGCCACCTGCCAGGCTCTATGCTCTAATATGGGGCCACAGGATGACAGTGACATGGTCCCTACCCTGGAAGAAGCAATCTCTGTCTACCACATGAGGTTGTCAAGGAAAAAAATCATTATCAAACACAACCTAAGTATTGGGTGAACCCACCCCCAATATTTCAACGAAGGTTCTTTCTATTTTCTGTAAGTGTTGACCGGCTGAGAAATAAAGAGAGACAGTACAAAGAGAGGAAGTTTGTAGCTGGGCTGCCGGGGTGACATCACATATTGGTAGGACCATCATGGCCACCTGAGTCTCAGACCAGTGAGTTTTTATTAAGGGTTTCAAAAGGGGAGGGTGTGTAAGAACAGGGTGTAGGTGCAAAGATCATATGCTTCTAAAGGCAAAAAGCAGCACTACTAGTAAGGGTTAGCAAAGATCACATGTTTCTGAGGGAACAGGACAAAGGGCAAAAGCAGGACTACTGTTAAGGGTCCAACAAAGATCACAAGGCAAAGAGCAAAAGCAGAACTACTGATAAGGGTCTATGTTCAGCGGTGCACATATTGTCTTGATAAACATCTTAAATAACAGAAAACAGTGTTGGAGAGCAGAGAACCAATCTGACCACAAATTTACCAGGGTATAGTTTTTCCCCACCCTAGTAAGCCTGAGGGTACTGCAGGAGACCAGGGCATATCTCAGTCCTTATCTCAACCGCATAAGACAGACTTTCCCAGAGCGGCTGCTTGTAGACCTCCCCCCAGGAATGCATTCTTTTCCCAGGGTATTAATATTAATATTCCTTGCTAATTGATTGTTAAAATAATCAATAATTATTAACAATAATTATTAACAATAATTAACAATAATCAATAACAATAATATATTTTTAAAATAATTTAACAATATCTTCCGTACTTGCATGTCCGTTTATAGGCTCTCTGCAAGAAGAAAAACATGGTTCTTTTTGCCTGACCCCACAGGCAGTCAGACCTGATGGTTGTCTTCCCTTGTTCCCAGAAAATCACTATTATTTTGTTCTTTTTCAAGCTGCACAGGTTTCATATTGTTCAAACACACATGTTTTACAATCAGTTTGTACAGTTAACACAATTATCACTGAGGTGACGTACACCCTCAGCCTACAAAGATAACAGGATTAAGAGATTAAAGTAAAGATAGGCATAAGAAGTTATAAAAGTATTATTTGGGAACTGATAAATGTCCATGAAATCTTTACAATTTGTGGTCTTCTATCTCAGCTCCAGGTGGTCCCTCCATTCGGCGTCCTTGACTTCCTGCAACACCTAAGCACTTGGTCCAGCAGTCACGCTCCTTGGCATTTACCCAAATGAGAAAACCTAATACCTGGGTGATTTTAACCACTACATTCATAATGACCAAACTTAATATGGACCAACATGTTCTTCAGCAGATAAATGGATGAATAAACTGTGGCACATTCTGATAATGTAAATTATTAAGCCCTAAAACACATAGAGGAAACTTAAATGCACATAACTAAGTGAAAGAAGTTAACATGAAAAGGCCACATGACATTCTAGAAAAGGCAAATCCATGGACGCAGTAAAAAGCCCAGGCTAGCCAGGAATCAGGATATAGTGGGATGGATAGAAAGAGAAGAGATGATGTTTTAAGGCACTGAAGCTACTCTGTGTGATGCTATGAGGGTGAATACATGTCATTATCAATTCATCAGAGCTCATAGAATTTGCAACACCAACAGTGAGCCATTAATGTTAATCATGAACTTTGGGTGATAAGGATGGTTCATATGGTTTATGCATTGGAACAAATGGACCAGCTGGGGCGGGATGTTGATCCTTCAGGAGTGTGCACTAGCATGGGGTCATGGAGTATGAGGGAAGGATCTACTTTCTGCTCAACTTCACTGTGACCTTATAACTTCTCTAAGAAAATAAATCATATTTCCCTAAAAACATTGCACCACTTCCTTCCAGTTCCAAAACTATATAAATATAAATACTTTTAAATAGGAGCAATTCTTATTCATTGATCTTTAAAATCAGTTTGAAGGTGTCATTTTATTTGAGACTCAAAACCACATTAAACTTTTTTTAAAAAAATATACTTTAAGCTCTGGGATACATGCGTAGAACATGCAGGTTTGTTACACAGGTATACATATGCTATGGTGGTTTGCTGCACCTATCAAGACGTCATCTACATTAGGTATTTCTCATAATGCTACCCCTCCCCAACTCCCCAACCCCCTCAACAGACCACAGTGTGTAGTGTTCCCCTCCCTGTGTCCATGTGTTCTCATTATTCAACTTCCACTTATGAGTGAGAACATGCAGTGTTTGGTTTTCTGTCCCTGTGTTAGTTTGCTGAGAATGATGGTTTCTAGCTTCATCCACGTACCTGCAAAGGACATGAACTCATCCTTTCTTATGGATGCATAGTATTCCATGGTGTATATGTGCCACATTTTCTTTATCTAGTCTATCACTGATGGGCTTTTGAGTTGGTTCCAAGTCTTTGCTATTATTAACAATGCCACAATAAACATACATGTGCATGTGTCTTTATAGTAGAATGATTTACAATCCTTTGGGTATATAGCCAGTAATGGGATGGCTGGATCAAATGGTATTTCTGGTTCAAGATCCTTGAGGAATCGCCACACTGTCTTCCACAATGGTTGAACTAATTTACACTCCCACCAACTGTGTGAAAGCGTTCCTATTTCTCCACACCCTCTCCAGCATCTGTGGTTTCCTGAAAAATATGGAACGCTTCATGAATTTGCATGTCATCCTTATGCAGGGACCATGCTAATCTTCTCTGTATCTTTCAATTTTAGTATATGTGCTGCTGAGGCGAGCACAAACATTTTAAAATATTGCACTACAAACTTTAAAATACTAAATTTCTGTTCTAAGTTAAAATCTCAATTTGTATCTTAAAATGTGTTACAGATAAATCACAAATAAATATTTATTCTCTATAAACATTTACATAACAGCCGATTTTTGGAGATACCACTCGATATCATCCTTTTTGCATCAATAAATTACAGCAGATGGTCTCACCTACCAGCAGATGGCACATGAGTCTCAAGGGTTGGAAATTTTTCTCTCATGATCACTAGAGATGAACTCAGTCCTGCCCCGCCCATCCCACTCTCTGCTGTCTGCTGAGGCTCTGCTATTTGAGGGAATCAAGATTAAATGGTGGTGGCTGAGTCCCATTGCCTGCCCTAGGATCCTACTGCCTCCTTGTTATCAGGAATAGATGGTGAGATTGAAAGATGAAGAATGCTGGGACTTCTGTCAGGAAGGAAAAAAAGAACAAGATGGTTGTATTGAGCTCTTACTGTATGCCAGGCCCCATTCCAAGTCCTGAACATGCGCCATCTCATAGGGTCCTACAACAGTCTCATAGGATGGCAGGCATCATCATCTTTATTTCACAGGGAAACTGAGCCTCTTGGCTGTTTCATGCCCAACAGCACCAGCCCCTGAGTCCTCAGCAGGGTTCTACACTTAGGTGCGTGTTGTGTAGGGTCCTTCAGCACAGGTGTGGTCACTAATTGCCCGCAGGCACTTGATCGTTATCCATCCTCTGAGGATGTGCGATTCCAAATATGATGCACTGGTCTTCCTTGACAGGGAGAAAGGGGAGGTGTTAAGAAAAGGTCTTTCATCGATGTTATAGGTATTATATGCCTACGTAATGTAAGCATTTTGCTACAGGGGAATTTGGATGTCTTTACCGGCCACAGTCACTTTAATTCAGCAAGGGCCACTATCCACCGTGAGGACAGGCATGGGTTGGTGATGCCCTGAGGCTGCTGCTCACACAGTGTGGAGCTCCCCTTCCAGGGCAGGGGCCATGCCTTGGGCAGTGAAGTCCTTTCCCAGCACAGGTAACGGTCAGGAACTGAGGGTTCTGGATCCACCTACTTGGAGTGAACAGGGTCTCGGCATCTGGACAGAAGTGAGGGCCCCTGAAGGGGCTGCACTCCCGTGGCTGACACTCACTTTCCACTTAGAATGCTCCAGGCCCTGTGTGTGTCTCATGTGTATTAACCCACTAAGTAGTCACAGAGAATAGCAAGAAGGTAACAGATGTCCAGAGAGAAGTAAAGAAAAGGAGGGAGTTGATCCAAATGATCAAATTCCATTTTGATGGCTTGATTTCCAGGAAGTGAACCTCATGAATCACAGACAAATCAGTGCCTTATTTCTGCCATCAGTAACTGGACTTTTTAAGGTTTAAACTGTGAAGTCACATTAAGCAATCATGGAGGACACCAGAGAGTTTCCACTCAGTATCCCTTTATTTATGACTGTTACTTTATAACCATCCATGCAAGGGTAACCTTCCCATGTGTCTCTCCTACTTGATCCTCACTCTAGCAATTCAGATTCCCATTTCTGATCCTCTGGGACACAGGTCTCTAAAGAGCCCATCTACTCCAAGTCAACTTTTCCCCCAGTCCCTCCCACCCCTCCTGCATTCCCTTTCCTTTCCCTTTAACACTGAGCAGGTATCTGAAACGATGGGTCTGTGCTCCCTTTAACATGCACTCATGGCCTAGGATTCAGTTCCCAAATGACCAGAAGAAAGTTTTAAATATATTCACCCTGATGGGCAGGAATTCAGCAGAGGCAGTGACTGGGCTTCAGGTCATAGGAGGCCCGGATGCCACAGCGAGGGCAGCAGACAGTGCTGAACACAATAATCTTGGGCTGCCTTAAGTCCCTCAGTGTCTTCATCAGCTCAGCCCCAAGTTGAGCAAATCTCCCCCAGCAAAGAGCACCCTGGGCATCATAACTCTCCAGAGGGGCAGGCACAGCTCCAGGCTCAGCTTGCTCAGCCCGACGGTGTGGCGCAGCAGGTTCTCCAGGGCGGCCACGGAGATGAGGTTCCCACAGAAGCTCAAGGTGCTGGGCTGGAAGCAGCGGCTCAGGGCAGGCAGGATGGCACTGAGTTGGGAGTCCGTGATCCCACAGTCCTCTAAGTCCAGGGTCTGCAGGATGGCCTCAACTTGCTCTAGCAGAACTGGCAATATGCAGGTGCAGATATGACAAAGAATAGCCATGACCTTCATATCACCCCCAGCTGGTGCAGAATAGAATCCTTTCTCTCCATAATACCAGGCTACTCATCTTGTGTGGCAACAAAATATATGGTCTACTTCACAAGGAAAGAGACTCTTAAAAAAAAAAGGATTTTTATTATGAAAAGAGCAAAGCAGTGGGAATAGATGTGAGATTATTCAGGGAGGTAAAGGAAGACAAAAGTTTTGAAAGGAAAAATGAGGAGAACTATATAAATTGTTTTGACAGACTCATTCTTGGTCATAAGTATCATAACCAAGAGCAATGTTGGAAAGATTCCTCCTGCACGTCCTCAGTAACCCCCAACATGTTTAACAAGTCTTGGTTCACTCCCAAGATCCCAGTAAAACACAGAGCTAAACCCTAAGAAGCCTCCACCCTCCCTTCCCTTTGTAATTTTGACATCAATTTATTACAGGATCATCAGGTTCCTGTGCCTGCAGCACAGAAGCATACCAACATTCTGAGACAGCAGGGTTTGTAGCAGAGAGTTTAATGATCACAGGGTGGCTAAATGAAAAGCTGGGAGGAGACCCTTAAATTCATCTCCCCAAGAAGTACTGAGAGTTTTCAGGGGATCGTGGACAGCAAGGGGCTGGAAAGTTGGTGCAGTTTGGTGGCAGTAAGAGGTATGAAGTCATCAGGATGTCGAAACTGCATTGTTTGGTGAGTTGGTGCCTTGCAGGGCCCTTCAGATGAGCTGGCATCAGTAGTTTCTCTGACATGCAGAACCTGAAAGAATATGTCAAATGAAAAAGAATGTCTTACAATGCTTAAATTGTTGTCTGCAGGGCAGTTAAAGGGAACTGTAATCTAAGGACTACATGATTTTGGGACAGTAGGCTGCCAGCAACCATGAGGAAGCAGATCGGAGAGCAAGCTGACCTCATGATGAGTGCTGAATGCCCTGCAAGCTTGGTTTATTTTTGTTTCTCCCCCTCCCTTCTTCACTGATTAAATCTATAAAGTTTAAAGGTAAGGTTTCAATTTCTTCCAGAGAAGCCTTAACCTAAGCCCTGAGACCACTCACGCCCTCAGTGACACCTCTCTTCCACCAGCATGAGTAAATATAAAACCCACACGACCATTCGATACATGGAGTTTTTTCTCCGACTTTGTAGGGATGACTCCTCTGTTTGTATAAAGCTATTTTAACTATAAAACATTTTTATAATTTTGATGTGGCCAAAGATTTCCCAACAACATGACTTTCAGATTTTATTTTTCTGTCTAATATTTGGAACAGATCAAACCCTTCCCTGCCTCAAACTCAGGACAATGCAGGTCATATATTAGTAAAATTCCATCAGTGTTTGTGGAGTTCAAGAATGAATGAATGAATGAATCCTTTTTTTTTCCCCCCCGACAAAGTCTCCCTCTGTCACCCAGAATGGAGTGCAATGGTGCAATCTTGGCTCATTGCAACCGTTGCCTCCTGGGTTCAAGCAATTCTCCAGCCTCAGCCTCCTGAGTAGCTGGATTACAAGTACACACCATCATCCCCGGCTAATTTTTGGATTATTGTAGAGATGGGATTTCACTATGTTGGCCTGGCTGGTCTTGAACGCCTGACCTCAGGTGATCCACCCAACTTGGCCTTCCAAAGTGCTGGAAATACAGGTGTGAGCCTCCTCGCCCAGCCTTTAATGGATGAATTCTTGACTTCCACCCTATCCCTAATACTGTCAATTTCTTGATTCATGAACTTAATATGGATATCTGATATGAATGGATATCTGCTTCAATTCATTAATTTGGGGAGAGCCAAAAACCCAGTCAGGATTAATTGGGTGGAGCTTCAGAAATGCAATCAGATATCACTTTTTGATTGGAATCTAGCAGTGCATACATGGTGGGGCGTGGGTGGCAGTTGTAATTAGAAAGGTCAATAAAAGCTTTTAAAGACTTACAGGAGAGACCCAAAATCTTCAAGCCTGGAGTTACTGCTCGGTTCTTCCTGAGGTCTGAGCACCCGGCAAACGGAGTCCAGATCTGGTAAGTCACTCATTTCTGTAAGGACACTCCCGTCTGACCTACAGTCAGCTGGTGTTGGCTGGTGACAGTACAGCCAACGATGGCACAGAGCTCTGTCTTTTTTTTTTTTTATATGAACAATTTGAAACTTTGACATTTTTCCTCTAAATGTAGTTTTGTCTTTATTTCAAAAAATTGGATGGTGCTTAGGTTTACATCATTTCAAAATTCTTGATGGGAGTAGTGAGTCATGCCTGTAACCCCAACACTTTGGGAGGCCAAGGCAGGAGGATCATCTCCATCTGTTGCCAAGGCTGGAGTGCAGTGGTACGATCTCGACTCACTGCAACTTCTGCCTCCCAGCCTCAAGCAATTCTTCTGCCTCAGCCTCCCAGTAGCTGGTATTACATCCGTCTGCCACCATGACTCACCAGGTTTTGTATTTTTAGTAGAGGTAGGGTTTCACTATGCTGGCCAGGTTTCTCTTGAACTCCTAAACTTGGCCTCCCAAAGTGCTAGAATTACAGCCATGAGCCACAGTGCTCGGCCTCTATAATACATATTTTTTTGTTAATTAGCCGGGCATGGTAGCATGCATCTGTATTCCCAGCTATTTGGGTTGCTGACCTGGGAGTATCACTTGAGCCCAGAAGATAGAGGCTGCAGTGAGCCATACTCACACCACTGCTGTACTCCAGCCTGGGCAACAGAGTGACACATTGTCAAAAAAAAAAAAAAAAATTCTTAACCAAAGAGGATCTTCGACCTTAATTTTAAACCAATCACATCCTCATTGCAACTCTTCCACCTGAATGGACACATGGGTGTGGGGGTGCATGCTTGTAATCCCAGCTATGTAGAAGGCTGAAGCATGAGAATGGCTTGAACCTGGGAGGCGGAGGTTACAGGAAACTGAGATGGCACCACAGCACTCCAGCCTGGGCAACAAAGTGAGACTCAGTTTCCCCCACACCAAAAACAATTAAATTATACCACCCAGGTGATCATTGGATACATGAAGATTTCTATTGTGTTTTCTTAGGGACTGTCATCTCTGTCTTTGTAAAACAGTTTTAACTCTGAAATATTTTGATACATTTGATGTGGCCAAGGATCTCTCAACAAAGATACTTTCAAGATTTTTTCTTTCTGTCTAATGTCAGGAAGAGATTCAACCCTTCCCTATCTCACACTCAGGACTATGAAGGACACATATTAGTAAAACTCCATGTTTGTGGAGTGAATCAGTGAATTAGTCCTGGACTTTCACCTTATCCTTAATTCTTTCACTTTGATGGACGAATGTCTAATTCAATCAGTTAACTTGGATGAAAGCCAAAATTCCAATCAGGATTAACTGGGTGGGGCTTAAGAAATCTAATCAAATGTAGTTCTCTCTCTCTCTTTTGAATCTAGCCTATTTCCCAGGCTGGAGTGCAGTGGTATAATCTCAGCTCACTGCAACCTCTGCCTCCTGGGTTCAAGCAATCTTCCTGCTTCAGTCTCCCTGGCTGCTTCGACTATAGGCGCACACCACTGCACCTGGCTAATTTTGGAATTTTAGTAGAGGTAGTGTTTTACCATGTTAGCCAGGCTGGTTCAAACTCCAGACCACAGATGATCCACCTTCCTCTGCCTTCCAAAGTGCTGGGATAACAGGCATGAGTCACCATGTCCAGCTGAAGTGGTTCAATTTTAATATGTGTAAGAGGTGTGTATTGGAAACATCTGTGAATGATGCATAACACTGTCACATAGCTTTCAAAGTTTCCCACTGAAATTTCAATAATGAGGCTGAGCAGAGGCTCTCGCCTGTAATCCCAGCACTTTGGGAGGTCAAGGTGGGTTGATTGTTTGAGTCTAGGAGTTCAAGACCAGCATGGAGAACATAGTGAAACCCACTGTCTTTACAAAAAGTCAACAAATAATAGATTAGCTGGGCACGAGATCTGAGCTTCAGAGATCCTCGGTAACATTTCCCGGTGCTATGAGTTCAGTGGAGCAGAGGCTAATAATCATGGACTAGGAAAGTGATTTGCTTTCCAGGAAGCTGATTTGCCTTCTAGGAAGCTGATTTGCTTTCTAGGAAACCAGGGCGGGTATTAAATGACCAGCAAGTAGGCAAGGCTAGGAGCAAAACTGCAGGTTTATTTTTTGGTCAGCCAGCTTTCCGGGGGAGGGGTGAGGTCCATTGGTCTCCAGCAGGGGAGGCCAGGGGAGTCACCAGGTGGAGCTCTCCGGCGAGGTTCCTAGGTTGGCACACCAGCAGGGGCCAAGGAAGTTCGCACCGCGGCCCCCCGGGAGCGGCTTTTATGTCCTGGGCCTGGGAGTGGGCGGGCAGTGGGCGGGATGTAGGTGGGTCGGGGGCCTGGCAGTGGGCATGGCTAGGTGAGTTCCAATTTTTCTTCATCGGAGGTCGGGTTGTGCCTGCGCAGTCGACCTGTGTCTTTCCCGGCGCGGGAAAGCTGATGGTGAAGAACCCGAAACTGCGCCATCTTGCCTCCGTTCGTCCAAACAGAAAGGTCTTGCCTGCTCTTTAGAGGTTGGGACACACTCTTCTTGGTACCAGAAGGGTAGAACTGTGTCTCTGTGGCCACTTACTGTAGAATGCAATTGGAGTAAACTGAGGGCTTTTTCACACATGCTGGGGAAATGACTTTGGACCTAGGAGAAGTGGAGTTTGCAGGGAATTGGCCTGAGAAACTTGCCTTTTTGCTGGATTGTCCTCTAGAGCTTTTCCTTGCAGATTTGTCAGAATGAGCCTCCAGTCACCATCCAGACTCCTAGAGCTGGCGGGGCAGAGCCTGCTGAGAAACCAGTCCCTGACCATCTTCACCCTGGATGAGCTGCCCCGGGAGGTCTTCCCTCTGATGTTCACGGAGGCCTTCAGCATGAGACGCTGTGAGGCCCTGAAGCTGCTGGTGCAGGCCTGGCCCTTCCTCTGCCTCCCTCTAGGATCCCTGATGAAGACACCTCATCTGGAGACCTTGCGAGCTGTGCTGAAGGGACTGGATACACTGCTGGCCCAGAAGGTTCGGCCCAGGTGAGGTGACAGGTGGCCTGGTGGGAAGGGCCCGGGCATCCAGGGAAGGGACAGCTGGCTCAGGCGTGGCAGGGTTGGGGGGCTAGGGTGGCTCAGAGGCTTCTGATGGTGCCCATGAGAGGCCTTGGCCATGGCCCAGCTCCTCTGGGAAAGGACTGCCCACCATACAGGGTCCACCGAGGAAACAGGAACCTGCTTCCTCCCAATGGAAGGTCAAGGTACTAGAAGTGGGTGCCAGGCAGAATCAAAGGGGGAATGGGATGGAGAAGAGACAGAAGTGGGAGCACTGGGGCCGGGCACGGTGGCTCAGGCCTGTAATCCCAGCTCTTGGGAGGCCGAGACGGGCGGATCACGAGGTCAGGAGATTGAAACCATCCTGGCTAACACGGTGAAACCCCGTCTCTACTAAAAAAATACAGAAAACTAGCTGGGCGTGATGGCGGGCGCCTGTAGTCCCAGCTACTCGGGAGGCTGAGGCAGGAGAATGGCGTAAACCCAGGAGGCGGAGCTTGCAGTGAGCTGAGATCCGGCCA